>NW_026526688.1:80579843-81012343 GCF_024362965.1 Panthera pardus
GAGAGAAGTAAGAGAATAAGTAGGGGAGGGGACAAGACAGAGAGAGACAGAATCCCAAGCAGGTTCTGCACCATTGGCACAGAGCCCCATGCAGGGCTCAAACTCACAAACCGTGAGATCATGACCTGGGCTGATCCACAACAGATGATTAACCTACTGAGCCACCCAGGCGCCCCCTGCAGAATATTTTTTTAACAGCATAGACATTTTTTAATACTGTTAAATTATTCAAGGAAGAAATTGCTCCAGTTTTGACATCAGTTATTAATCACAATTTATCCAACTTAGATTAACCTACCCTTTTAAAAAGGTGTTATTGCTATGATTGACTTCTCATATATATCCTTAAATCTGTGGCCTTTTTGTTAGACATAAATAAGAAAAAGGAGTCTTCATTCTTCCTTTACCCCATTAACCTACCAGAAGCGATTTATGTCGAAAAGCTTAGGAATAATTAAATTTCCAAGCAAAAATTTAAGGACAAATATAAGCTTCAGAATTTAGTACAGTACCTTAGTTAACAAAACAAATGGAATGCAATTAAGAAAATCATGGTCACTCTTATAACATGTACAGGATGAATAGAAGCTCTCCTTTTTTCAAAACATCCGGATTAACAAGTTTTTTTTTTCCTTATGGCTATCCGGTTAGTTGAAAAACACTAGGGAGATTGTTTTGTGAGAACACTAAAATTGGCATTGTGTACATATTTTTTAATAGGCCACATAATCTCTACTCTTAAGAAGTATACATAGGAGTGAGGAGTAAAGACTCCATAAGAAATAGTTGGGAAACAATTGTAATGCAGAACATTAACAAATTATTTGACTCCAGCATCTTATTTCTTTTTTTTTTTAATTTTTTTTAATGTTTACTTATTTCTGAGACACAGAGAGAGAGAGAGAGAGAGAAAGAGAGAGAGAGCATGAGTGGGGGAGGGGTAGAGAGAGGGAGACACAGTATCAGAAGCAGTCTCCAGGCTCTGAGCTGTCAGCACAGAGCCCGACGCGGGGCTGGAACCCACAAACCGTGAGATCATGACCGTCGCTCAACCGACTGAGCCACCCAGGCACCCCTCCAGCATCTTATTTCTAATATCTGGTTCAGACTGCAAGAAAATGACACATCATTGGTTTTGGCATCCCAGCCTTGTGATTTTCTTATGGTTTTTCTTCAACAGCTATATTCTTTTAAGGTTAGATTTGTTTATTTAATGTACACTATGTGTCACATAATGTTATAAGCATGTTAGAAATAATAATTGATTTATATCATAGTGTTAGGGTAAAAAAATGCAGCAATAAGAAATCTCTCCAAATCTCAGTGGCTCATAACAACGTGTATGTCTCACTTATATGTTGACTTTGACCGTGGCTCTCCTTCATGCCCTCTTTACTCCAGGATGCAGGCTGAAGAAACCCCTGTCGGAGACATCATTCTCACAGAAGAGAAGAGAGAGAGAATGGTGAAAATATATGATGGATCTTAAAGTTTCTTCTTATAAGTTGTATACATCACTTAAGCTCACATTTCAGAGGCCAAAAAACAAAAGCTATTTGGCCAAGTCAACAATGGAGCAGTGATGGGTAATCCTCCCAGATGGAGGAGCCAATGAAGATTTTGAAAATGCTACAAGGTACCATCATCATATCAGCTATATTAGGACAGATTTATTATTATCCCCATATTATAATTGAAGTCACTGAGGCATTAGGATATTAAGTAACCTGATGAAGGCCACACAGCTAATAAGTGAAAGAGCCAGGATTTGTCACCCAGGCGATTTGTGCTCTTCACAACTATAGTACACTGATTCCTCAGGTGCTTGAACTATTATTTTCACTTCTTCATCAAAATTCCAAAATTTATTCACACAGAAATATTTGACAGGTACAAGTTTAAATAGAAACTCTACCAAAGGGATTTGCATGTTAAGGCAATAAAGCCTTAAGATAAAGGTGCAAAGTTCAGATAGCTGGATTTCAGAAGCTTAGTGGAGAAGGCAGCCTTTCCAATGCCTCTGAAAGCACATCTAATAACCAGCCCCTTATTCTGTGTATATACAGTCACTTAACTGCTCTGCTTGAAGTCTATGCTCAAATATCACCTATTCAGAGAGGCCTTTCCTCAATATCCTATTTTTAAAACCACCCGTGCATCATTATCACTACAATAGCTACTTCTTTTATTCTTTATCCCTTTCCCCTGATTTATTTTCCTTCCTAGAATACTGTCTAATTATATCTTATGCAGTTACTTGTTTATTTCCTTATTATTTGTTTCTATCACTATTATGACTTAATTAAATTAACATTTGTTAAATAGAGCACAAGATGCCAGATGGTGAGCAATAAAGGGCCACAAGAGAAATTAAAATAGAGAAGTTTATTACTGACAGGTCCTAGAGGAAGTACACAGAATGCTTTGAGGGACCACATGGGGGGAGGTTGAGGCAGAGTGTAGTCAGAGACAGGCAGGACCTAGGGCAGGTGCCTTTTAAATTAGGGTCCACACAGAATACTTTGGGATTCCCAGACTAAGACTGGGTTGGCCAATTCACACCAAAAGGGCTTTGTAAGCCCCATAAATGGCACACAAAGGTAAGGCCCTGGCTGGTGGGGAAGACTATTTATTCTAAGGTCTACTGGGGAAGCTATAGAAGGAACTTACAATTACTTATGACTCTGCTACCAAGAGCTTGTGCTTACATGAGGGTGTGTCCTTTTAAAACCTTCCCAGACTGGCTGGCCAAACAAAATGGATGCCAAGGCAGCCATATCATGGGGTAGCTTAGCTAAACTCTCAAATCCACTAATTCATAAGCTCTATGAGGGAGTGAACACTGTTTGTCTTATCACTGTTGTAATCACAGCGCCAAGACAGGAACTGGCATATGGTAGGTTCTTAATAAATAGTTGCTGAATGAGTAGATGAATAAATGTATGAGAGAATAAATGAATAAACTCAGTGTTTGCTACTCATAAAAGTGGAGTAAGACTAGCTACAGAAGAGACAGTGGAGTAAAGCCCAAAGGACCAGAGCAAGACATTCTTCTTGTCATTAAGAACAATAACTTTTATTGAATTCTAGCTGTGTGTCAAATGCCATGACTACAAAGAGATATAAAATAAAGATCCATCCCTGAGGTTCACAATGTAATTAATAAAATAGAATATACTTATGAAGAAATGAATACGAATAGAAGGTAATAATTTAATGATCAGTAAAATATTTCAAGTGATACAAGATGTTTCAACTTCATGAAAATAAGTGTGTGGGCATAAATATATGTATATATGAGAAATTTTTGTGATTTTCACACATAAGTGCATATAGTGAAAAAAAAGTCATAGCAGACTTGTCATGAACAAAGGGATCGGGCAGTAATTTATTGTGCTTTATAGCACGTCACTCAAGAGCTTTCAAAAGAAAAAGAAATCTGGTCTCCCAAAAATGTATCAAAGCAATGTCTAGCATACAATAGTAAATTATTAGACATGAATAATTAAGAAACTATGACCCATAACCAAGAAAAATAGCAAGCCATAGACACAGACTTGAGATGATCCAGAGGTTAGTATCAGCAGACATGGACTTTACAGATTTGTTCATAGGCTTAAAGGAAAGATGATCATAATAAGTAAACATATGAGGAATCTCAGCAGAGAAATAGAAACTATTAAGAAAGAACTTAATGGAAGTCATAGAAATGAAAACTATGCTGACACATTTATAAATTATTGGATGGGTTTAACAGGATATTGGAGATTGCAGGATAAAGCTATAGTGAACTTGAAGGCAAATCAAAAGAAATAATCCAATAGATCAGAGAGAAAAATGATTTAAATAAATAATGGACACTCAGTTACCTGTAGAATAATATAAAATGGTCTAACATGGATAGTGTCACTAGAGTCCCTGGAGAGGAGAGGAGATGGAGTGGAAAGATAAGGCAGATATATATATTTCTTAAAAAATAATGGTCAAAAATTTCCAAATGTGTTGGAAAACATTAACTTAAAGATCCAACAAGTTCAGTGAACTCCAAACAAAATAAATTCAAAGGGGAAAAAGCCGGGTACATCAAAGTCAAATTGCTGACAACCAAAGTTAGACAGTATATCTAAAAGTACCCAGGAAAATAGACACATAATATATAATAACACAAACAAATACAACAACACAAAGGAAAACTTTGCATCAAAAATAATGGAAGCCAGAAGAAAATTAAATGACATTTTTAAACTGCTGAAGGAAATAATTGTTAAAATAGAATTCTCTGTTGAGTGAATATACCCCAAATGGATGGAATAAAGACATTCAAAAATAAACACACACACACACACACACACACACACACCTCCAAACATCAGGAGCCCTCCTTCAATTGTTAATAAACACTATTCTGAAAATAAATTCAAAACACAGTTTTGGAAAAATTATTCACAATACAAATATATGACACAGGTCTTATATCCAAAATACAGAAAGAACTCATACAACTCAGTAGTAACAAGACACACATTCAAATTTGTTAAATAGGCAAGAGACTTGAACACGAAAGAACACTTCACAAAAGAACATTTATGAATGGACGATAAGCCATGAATGATTACTAGTCATCAGAGTAAGGCATATTAAAGAAACCAATGAGGTATTACTTGATGCTGCTCACTACAATAGCTAATATTTTGTTTTTTAGTAAGTCTATTTACCTTGAGAGAGAGAGAAAGGGCACATGCACAAGTGGGGGAGGGGCAGAGAGAAGGAGAGACAAAATCCCAAGGAGGCTCCACGCCATCAGCACAGAGTCTGATGTGGGGCTCTAACTCATGAACTGTGAGATCATGACCCGAGCCAAGATCAAGAGTCAGACACCTAACCGACTGCACCACCCAGATGCCCCTAAAAGAGCTAATATTTTAAAACTTGACAGCTCTTAACATTGGGCAGGGATGTGGAACAACTAAAACTCTCATGCATTGCCAATGGGACGTAAAATGGTGCAACCACTTTGGAAAAATGATTTGATAGTTTCTTATATATTTAAATATACTCTTACCTTATTAACCTTGAATTCTACTTTTAGATACTTACCAAGAGAAATTTAAATGACTTTTATGTTAATATTTATAGCAGCTTTATCCATAACAGCCAAAAAATGAAAACAGCCCAATGACCATCAACAGTAAAATGGGTTAACAAATCGTGGGATGTCCACAATGAAATATTACTCAACGATAAAAAATAATTAACTACAGATATACACAAAGCAAGAATAAATTTCAAAAACATTATGTTGAACAAAACAAAGCCAGACACAAAGGAGTATATACCAAATGGATTTACTTATTTAAAATTGAAGAACACACAGGACTAAGTTCTGATGATAGACACCAGAACAGTGGTTGCTTCTGGCAGATAGGAATTAACAGATGGTGGCCACAAGGGAACTTTTTGAGGTCATGGAAATATTCTTTATCTTGATTGGCTCCTGGTTACATAAGGTCATACACTTTTCAAAATTCATTGAATTGTACATTTAAGATCTGTGTTTTACTGTATGTAAAGTTTATTTCAAAAAACAAAAACTACAGCAGAATTTTCAAATGAATTGCAACCTACTTTTAAAATTTGTAAGGAAAAGGGGGCACCTGGGTGGCTCAGTCGGTTGAGTGTCCAACTTCAGCTCAGGTCATGATCTCACAGTTTGTGAGTTTGAGCCCCGCATCGGGCTCTGTGCTGGCAGCTCAGAGCCTGGAGCCTGTTTCAGATTCTGTGTCTCCCTCTCTCTCTGCCCCTCCCCGACTGGGGCATGCTCACTCACTCTCTCTCTCTCTTTCTCTCAAAAATAAATAAACATTAAAAATTTTTTTTAATTTGTAAGGAAAAGCAAAATTTACAAATACTCAAGACATCATTGAAGAATGAGGAGGAGGAAAGCACTTATTGCATATAAAGATCGAGATTATTATAACCCTATTGTAATTTTTTTTAAATTTTTTTTTCAACGTTTTTTATTTATTTTTGGGACAGAGAGAGACAGAGCATGAACGGGGGAGGGGCAGAGAGAGAGGGAGACACAGAATCGGAAACAGGCTCCAGGCTCCGAGCCATCAGCCCAGAGCCTGACGCGGGGCTCGAACTCACGGACCGCGAGATCGTGACCTGGCTGAAGTCGGAAGCTTAACCGACTGCGCCACCCAGGCGCCCCCCATTGTAATTTTTAAATGTTGCATTTATGAAGGGAGAAATTGACCTATAGAATAGAATAGTGAGACTCCAAACAGAATCACACACAAATGGAACCTTGACTTATACTGGAGATGACACTGAAAATCACTGAAACACACTATATTCAATGAAAAGTACTGGAAGAATTGGTTATTCAAAGTAATAGTAAAATTGATCCTTAATATACACATAAAAATTAATTCTAAATTGACTGAAGATTTAGATGTGATGGGAAAAACTTCAGACTTTTAGAAAAAACATGGGAGAATATTTTTATGACCTCATGTTAGAAAAGAACTTTTCAAACAAAAGATGCTGATAAATTTGATAAATTAAATTTAAAATGTTAGTGTATCCAATGACACCAAAAGCAGAGTGGAGAAAAAGTTACAAACTGAGTAATAAAACAAGGATAAACTAAATTTATGAAGAACTTCTACAAAACTGTAAGAAAAAAAGATAAACATTGGGACAGAAGTTCAATAAGCGTGTCCCAGAAAAGAAAAAAATAGCAAAACAGACAGCAGCAAAGAAAAACACAGAGGAAAATGTCCAACCAACCTTCTTAGTGGCATTGTGAATTCCTCCTTTTTTACTTTGCACTGCAGGAGTAATGCTTTAAAGACGTAGAGGTGCGCCAAATTTTGGGTAATGCAAAATAAACAAATGTGAAAATCAACGTTCAGCCAAAACAAAGACCCAAACCTGAGTTTGCCATCATAGACTGAACTTCTCAGATGTCAGAATCTTGGAATTTTACCCAAAAGTAATTTTTACTATAATTTTATTATAAAGACCAGCAGTAAATTTTTTAAAATTTGACATAATAAAAGAAAAATGTTTCAGCACTGTCAACTGAAAGATTGCTCCTGTGTTCACGTATACCTGATGCGTGACCCAAAATAGATTCATGCTTGCAGGTTGGCAGAACATATCTTAGGAGTTTTTCATTTTTCTTTAACACTGTCTTCCTTGATTCCATATATTCTTTGTTAGGCCTGCATCAAAGATGATTTATTACAGGTGTTAAACATGATTTGGGTTGTTTTCCCACCTTGTGAAATTTTAACAAAGCAAACTTAACATTTTGCTTTCCATCCATCCTTCAAGCTGTGAAGAATTTCCAAAGTGAACTTTTTCCTGAAAGACTCATGGCCTCATGGAAGTAAGTAACTAAAACAACAACAGCAACAACAAAACTATAAAATAAAAATAATTTGAAAGGTTATTTTTATTAATAGTTGAATACTAATACGACTCTGAGGACTAATTCTAATCTTCACAATATGATTTCTATTATTCTTTCTTATATTATTTCACTTTTATAAATATGTACTGACTCTAAGAGGATATAATATTATTAATGTTTTCTAGCTAGTATATGCTCCCTTAAAATTAATCTTTATTTTAAATCTACTTCCTCATAAGTTTATTATATAAAATCTTCCAATTATTTTTGTGTGGAAAGTTAGCAATTTGCACAATCATCCTTAAATATTGCCCCATTTTATAACATTTATATTTCTTTCTTTTTCTTTTTTATAATAAAGCTTAAAAAAATTTTTTTAACATTTACTCATTTTTGAGAGATAAAGACTGAACATGAGCAGGGTAGGGGCAGAGAGAGGGAGATACAGAATCTGAAGCAGGCTCTAGGCTCTGAGCTGTCAGCACAGAGCCTGATGCAAGGCTCAAACCCACAAACTGGGGGGTCATGACCTGGGGGTAACCCACTGAGTCACCCAGTCTCCCCTATATTTATATTTCAGTGGGTTGATAGACTCTCAACATTTTAAATCTATAGACATATTTTTTATTTTAAACCATATATAGAATATCTACATTTGAAAGAGAATATTCAGATAGTAGCAATAATTTTAATGATATGCTTTGTTCCTGTTTTTGGCATTGTATACAACATTGTATGCAGATTTGATGTGATAGTGATAGTAACCTATTGGACCACATCGCTGATTCTGCAAATATTTAGGATGACAATTGAAGTAGGCATTTGGTCTCCAGTAGCCTTAGGCTAAACCAAAGACAAAAATTTTGGCCAATACTTAGGCTAATACCAAACCATGGGTGCATCTCTAAAAGGAAATATGTAATCAAACATCTATTTCCTACACAGAAACTTATCCCAAATCCATATAAGTATATACAAAAATTCTTTACGTCCAAACTCAAATTTGCCCAGATACAAAAGACCACAGAAATTGGATATAAAAATGCTAAATGGATCATGTTATCATTATTCTTCTTGTTGATAATGATGATTTATTCTCATCCATACCCCACTGCCATTTATAAAACTTCACAGAAGCCTCTAGGCAACTACCACACACAGCCATATCCCATTCCCAATGTACTCCCCCAACAGGGTCACAGCACTGCCTCAGAATGGACTTGGACTTTACTCAAAAAATAAAAAATCTTTTAAAAAACAAAACAAACAAACAAAACCCAAAAAAAATAAAATGTCAACTTCACTTAAAAAAAAAAAAAGGCAAGGGGGCCTCTGGCTGGTTCGGTAAATAGAGCATGCGACTCTTGATCTCTGGGTTGTGGGTTGAAGCTCCATAATTCATTGTGAATTAAGAATACAAGAATAAAAACCATAAAGAATAATAACCTTAAAGGTTATTTAAGGCCTAAGAGGAACTGAGATAAACAGGAATCATCTAGCTGGAATCAAAATGGTAAAAATAGGAGAGAAGGACCAGTTCACAATAGTTTGGCTCAGTTGATGCACTATTCTAAAGCAAACAAATTCCACTTGTGGCAATGGAAACATGATTGACTCAGAACAGAACATGCAAATAACAAAAATAAACCTCATGAATAATTGGCCTTGATTTTCAGACCTCACTCTTTCAAGTTGCCCAATACTAACAGAGTATTAAGAGTATGTTTCTCAAACATTTTGGTTTCAGGGGATTTCAGACTCTGAAAAATTATTGATGACCTCAAAAGTTTTGGTTTATGTGGGTTATATATATTGATACTTACCATATTAAAAATTGAAGAAAAAAATTTAAATATGTATTTATTTTAAAGTTACATAGTAAACCTATTACATGTTAATACAAATGGCACGTTTTTATGAAAATAACTGTTCTCCAAAACAAAAAACTTAGTGAGAAGTTCTTTATACTTTGCAAATATTTTTAATAGAACTTAATATTAGGCTTAATAGAACACAGCTAGATTCTCATAACTGCTTCTGAATTTAATCTGTTAGCAAATAGCCAAATTATGGAAAGAGCCTAAATGTCCATCAACTGATGAATGGATAAAGAAATTGTGGTTTATATACACAATGGAATACTACGTGGCAATGGGAAAGAATGAAATATGGCCTTTTGTAGCAACGTGGATAGAACTGGAGAGTGTTATGCTAAGTGAAATAAGTCATACAGAGAAAGACAGATACCATATGTTTTCACTCTTATGTGGATCCTGAGAAACTTAACAGAAACCCATGAGGGAGGGGAAGGAAAAAAAAAGGTTAGAGAGGGAGGGAGCCAAAACATAAGAGACCCTTAAAAACTGAGAACAAACTGAGGGTTGATGGGGGGTGGGAGGGAGAGGAGGGTGGGTGATGGGGATTGATTGAGGAAGGCACCTGTTGGGATGAGCACTGGGTGTTGTATGGAAACCAATTTGACAATAAATTTCATATTTAAAAAAATCTGTTAGCAATATATTATTTGGAGTATATGAAGAAAATCCAACCCCACACAGATATTCACTTGGAAAAGGATGAAGTATTTAACAGTCTTTTCAGATAACTATGGGTATTCTCCTTTGATAATATACCAAAATTTGACAAATGACAATTTTTTTAAGTTGGTAGACTGACACTACATGACTTTAATAGTTACTCTAAAGCTACAGTAATCAAGACAGTATGATATTGGCAAAAAAAAAAAAAAAAAAAAGGAAAGAAAAAAGAAAAAGAACGGAAGAGAGCCCAGAAATGCACTCATATAACATAGTCAAATTATCTCTGACAGAGCAAAGACAATACAATGGAGAAAAAAATAGGGGCACCTGGGTGGCTCAGTTGGTTGAGCGACTGACTTCGGCTCAGATCATGATCCCACAACTGGTGAGTTCGAGCCCCACTCAGAGCCTAGCACCTGCTTCAGATTCTGTGTCTCCCTCTCTCTCTGCCCCTAACCCACTCACATTTTGTCTCTGTCTCTCTCAAAAATAAATAAACACTAAAAATTTTTTTTAATGCAGAAAAAATAGTCCTTTCAACAAATGGTACTAGAATGACTAAAAATCCACATAAAAAAAATTAATCTAGGCTCAGTGGATTTTAGCGTCTCACTCTTGATTTTGGCTCAGGTCATGGTCTTGGGTTTTGTAGGCGCCCCTATGCAAAGAATTCTTAAAACCCAATAAGAAAACAAACAACCCAATTAAAAAATGGGCCAAAGACCTGAACAGACACCTCACCAAAAAAGATATACAGATGGCAAATAAACACATGAAAAGATGCTTTACTATGCACCTGTTAGAATGGCCAAAATCCAAAACACTGACACTAGCAAAAGGTGACAAGTATGTGGAGCTACAGAAGTGGCACACATTGTTGGTGGCAATGGACAGCCAGCGTTTTGGGGGGCGGTTTGGCAATTTCTTAAAAAACTAAATATCTTCTTACCATACAATCTAACAGTCACAACCCTTGGTATTTACCAAAAGGAGTTAAACTTATGTCCATACAAAAATCTGTGCACGGATGTTTACAGCAGCTTTATTTATAATTGGCAAAACTTGAAAACAAGTAGGATGTCAAATTAAAAAATTCACTCGGTAGTTTGAAAATAATTTAAGTGTATTGCTCTTTTAAAGTAAATACTGGGACGCCTGGTGGCTCAGTCGGTTAAGCATCAGACTTCAGCTTAGATCACGATCTTGTGGTTTGTGAGCTCAAGAGCTGTGTAGGGCTTTCTGCTGTCAGCACAGAGGCCACTTCAGATCCTCTGCTTCTCTCTCTCTCTCTGCCCCTCCCACATGCACACGCTCTCTCTCTCTTAAAAATAAATAAACACTTTAAAAATAAATGAAGTAAGTACTGAGCACTCTTGATTGATGGCATGCTTCAGTAGAACAGCAGAGAAAATTTATTTGGGGATTCCAGAAGTTGCTCAAAGTGCTTACATTGAGGTACTACTTAAATTTTTCTCCATTAATTTGGTACATCCAGACAATGGAATATTATTCACCAATAAAAAAGAAATGAATTATCAAGCCATGAAAAGACATGGAGGAACCTTGATGCATATTACTAACTGAAGGAAGCCAATCTGAAAAGGCTATATACTATATGATTCTACCTACGTGACATTCTGGAAAAAGCGAAACTATGGAGACAAAGAGACCAGGGCTTGGGGGTAGTGAGAAGGATGAATAGGCAGAGCACAGAGGATTTTTAGGGCAATGAAAATACTTTGTATGATACTATAATGTGGATGTGTGTCATTATACATTGGTCCAAACTCATAGAAGGTACAATGCCAAGAGTGAATCCTAATGTAAACTATTGAATTTGGATGATCGTGATGTGTCAATGGAGGTTCATCACTTGTAACAAATGTCCCACTCTTGTGTAGGATGTTGATAATGGAGGAGGTTACACCTGTGTGGCGGCCAGGGATACATAGGAAATCTCTGTACTTTTCTCTCAATTTCGTCGTAAACCTAAAACTGTTTAAAAAAAAAAGTTTAAAATTTTTAAATTTAATTTAATTAAAAAAACAAAACAGTGGTAGGATATATAAAAGTCTAATAAAAGTGGGTTGGGGTAATAGGGAAAATAAAGATATGAGTGAAAGCTAGACATCAAAATGTATACTTTCATAGATTTTTAAAAATTTGTACCACAAAATTTAATGCACTTGCTTTTCCCGAAACCATTTCTACTGCTTAACATCTAATTAATGAATAAAAGTTACACGATGTGCCCTTCCATATATATTTTTGTTGCTGAAAGATAAACAGAAATACTTCATTTTCATAGACTTCCCTAGAATGTTTTTATCGACAGCCTCGTCTTTACTGCTTAAACTCATTTGGATTCTCTTCCAATACATGTCCATACATAAAGATGAAAAGTGTAAAACTATTGTATTAGAAATATTGATTTTAAATTTAAAACTGTTGAGAATAAATTGTTTGTTTAAGAAAAGCCAGAGGGGAAACAGTGAACTAGGGTGTTCTGTGTAAAGAAGCACTGTTAGGGCATGCCATTCTCCTTACAATTTCTGTGAAGAGATATTGTGCAATCAAGTATAATTCATGTCTCTGAACCTCAACTGCAGAAAATAAAGAAATCTGTAGCATAGTGTTGTCATAGTTGATGTCTGTCAACAACTTAAATTCAGGGCACATACATAATGCCTGCACGTTCATTGTTCTTCCCTCTCATTCACTAAATCTACTGGCAAGTAAACATTTTGCCCGAGTAAGATCACAAAATGCTTCCAGAAAATGTCTGCCACATATTCTAAACGAAATGAAGGGAACTTTTAGTCAGATGCAGTCAGCAATGATCCAGCCTGTCAACATTCTTTAGCAAAAACTGTTCTAGCCCCCCAAAAAGGGTCAATCGGTGGGCAGGAATGATTCTCCCATCCAATATTCAAAAGAATCCTTATCAGAGGATGATATGAGTTCTTCCAAGCATACCCTTCAGTATACCCTAGTATACCCTTCAGTACACCCCAGCATAACCCTAGCATACCCTTTCTCCAAAAGGCTTCCTAGGACTCCATGCAGCATGGGTAGGAGAGTGCTGAAGAAGGACAGCCTCCTTTAAAAAATTTTTTAAGTTTATTTATTTATTTTGAGAGAGAGAACATGAACAGGGGAGAGGCAGAAAGAGAGAGAGAGAATATCCCAAGCAGGCTCTGCACTGTCAGCCCAGAGCCCAGTTTGGGGCTCGAACTCACCAACTATGAAATCATGTCCTGAGCTGAAACCAAAGTCAGATGCTTAATAGACTGAGCCACCCAGGTGCCCCAGGACAGCATCCTTCAAAAGAAAAATAGGTCATGTTATGCAGGATTTTAAGTGTAAGAATGGTAATTTTCATGCTAGTAAATGCCATTCATCTGGAAGTTTTCAGCAACTATAAATATTAATTTCCTTATTAGGTGCCACATAAGTGAATATTACTAATAACAAGAGCCATTATCTCAAAACATTTTTTGAATTTTAAGCACAAAAAAAATCTGTTGTGCCATATTATCTTTTTTTAAATAAAGAGTATACAAAAATAATTTCATTCTAAATCTACGGAAACCATAAAGCTATCACAAAGTCCTAGGGAGCAAGGATTGAGGGGTGTAAGACTGTTCCTATATACTACATGGCCACTGATGGCTGTGCTTTTATAGTTTTTCTGTCAACTTTCTGCATTTTCTCTTTTCCCTGCTATTATTTGCTATTATTTCAGGTTACTAACAATATATGCTGCTTATTTTGAAACACCGAGTAAGAACTAAATGGTAGCTCTCAACTTCTTACAGAACCAAATGCTTATGTTCTGGGCAGAACTTGGAGTTCAGAAGTCTTTATTAGCAGAAGGGGCACCTGGGTAGCTCAGTCAGTTGAGCGGCTGACTCTTGATTTCAGCTCAGGTCATGATCTCACAGTTCATGGGTTCGAGCCCCACATGGGGCTCTGTGCTGACAGTACTGAGCCTGCTTCAGATCCTCTGTCTCCCTCTCTATGCCCCTCCCCCACTGGTGCTGGCTCTCTCTCTCCCTCTCAAAAATAAATAAATGTTAAAAAAAAAAAAGTCTTTATCAATTACTGCCAGATTTAAAACAAATATGTTATAGTTGAAACATGGCTTCGGGAAGAGAGGTAAATTCATTTAATATAATTCCAATCGTTTACGGTAACTGTTTCAACTTCTAATCCACCTCTTGTCATAAAGACAACACGAGCTATATTTAAACCAAAACTCTATGGTACCATCTTCTCGAGGTTGTCACTGTTTTCAAAATGGTGAACTTAATCAGTTTCCCAAAGTGCATCCCTCAGGACAAGGATATGCAAGGTAATGTAGTAAGCAGTACCATCCTCAAAACCAGATATGGGGACCCCTACCCTACCTGCTCCCCACCACCCTCAGTTCTGTGGCTTTCCCCACTGGGGGTGGGGGGTAGACTTTGGCTGAAGGTACTGTGGTGTTCACAAACAGGCAAGCAACACTTCTTCTGGGTGGGGAAGAGAAGTGGGAAAGAGGCCCAGAAGCAGGGAGCCAGGGGCATTCTCTACCTTCACCATCACAACACACCAAGGAATCCAAAAACTCTAAATGAAAGCTTGGTCTGCTTTCATTTTGCAGATGTATCAGTCAAGGCAAGAGCATGGGACACATTTGACCAATTTGTTAGCTTAACATATAGCTTTTAAATATGCGGGCATATGATATATGTGTGTTCACTTGTAGTCATGTTCCAGCAGAGCAAATGACTTGTAAGTAACACAAATTCTGTGAAAAGCAGCTTCTTACCCTGTTTACTACTTTATTTCCAAAACCAAACATGTAGCCAATAAAATGTTAAATGAAAAAGGTACTTCGTGGTTTAAAAATGTTCGGCCTTTTGCAGTTCCCTTTGGAGTGTTAGCAAATTAGCACTTTAAAGGCTTTGAGAATCCAACTAGTTTAACCAAGTCCCTCCTTCCCTTTTACCCTAGAGACCTTTTCATATCTACTTTATGACGGAAAACTTTTAGGAATTGCTCAAGTCAATGACACCTATCAATCATCCCACTTTGGGAGCATCTCAGGACATGTTGGAATGGATATAATGTACTCTCAAATATGGTCCTAGATACAACCCAAACATTAGAAAAAACTAAGAAACATATTGGATGCTCTTGAAGGAAATAAATATATGATTTTCTTTTTCATGAACAAATCAAGTGTTCAATAATAGCAAAACAATCTTTTCTTGGAATTTTTCTACCTAAGAATTAAAGAGGGTTGGAGGGAAAAGAAAAGTTATAAACCTATCAAATTAAATTTAAGGTGAAGAGTAAATGTCTCCTAAACTTTTAATACTCATTCAACACCTCATTTATCAATTTAAAATGTATTTATTTCTGTTGTCACTAATCTTGATACAAATGCTAGCCAACTTAGGACTTTTAGTTTAAGCATGAATATGCATTGTAATTAATACTGATGCTAATTATGATTAACAGTTGGTATCAGTGCATGGTAGAATAGGACATTTATACCATAGATTTTTAATTTAAACTGAAACTATAGAGGGGCACCTGGTTGGCGCTATGGGTAGATGTGCAACTCTTGATCTCAGGGTTGTGAGTTCAAGCCCTATGTTGGATGTAGAAATTACTTAAAAATAAAAAATCTTTAGGGCCCTTGGGTGGCTCAGTTAGTTGAGCTTCGGACTCTTGGTTTTTGCTCAGGTCATAATCTTGTGGCTTTGTGGGTTTGAGCCTCACATTGGGCTCTGCCATGATAGCATGGAGCCTGCTTGGGATTCTCTCTCGTGCTCTCTCTCTCTCTCTTGCCCCACCCCGACTTGTACTGTCTCTGTCTCTCTCAAAATAAATAAATAAACTTAAAAAAAAATACTTTTTAAATTTTAAATAAAAAATTATTTTAAATAGACAAACAAACAAACTGAAACTATAGAAAAAGTGAGAATGTATATTAGGACTCTTTCAGAAACAAGCTACAGAAATTCTATTCAAACTAACTTAACCACATAAAAGAATTTATTGGCTCATGCAACTGGAAAGGACATGGATGCCATTAATGCCAGGAATAAAGGAATTGAAGAACTCAACTATCTCCTCTATCCTCTGTTCTTCTACTTCTTTCCCCATTCCCTTCTCCATTCTCCTCACGCCTCTTCCTCCCACCCTCCTTTCCTGTCCCATCATAACCCCCCCTCCCAGCCCACAGTGTCTTTTCTCAATTTCCCTTTGTATTGCCCGTTTTCTCTACAATCACAGAGAGATTCCTAGTCTAAGTCAGGAATCTTTGCAGCAGGTAGCTCCAAGTTATATCCACACAGTTTAGAAATCCCAGAAGACAGAATACCTCAACCATTAGTATATAAAAACTCAATGAAAGAAGTCAGATTGGCCAAAGTTGGGTCACATGCCCCAATGAGATCAACTCTTAAGAGCTGGGAAGATATGCTGCTGCTTGGTAGCACTCCTTGTTCCCACAGTCACATCATCTGATGAGGTAGATCAAAACAAGGCAAGTACTCCCACTGTAAGAGGAGCAAAGGGATACTTGACATACAGAACTCCAGATGTCCCAAGTGTGAACTGTTAGATTTTTGGAAAGTAATTTGACAACATATATCAGGACTCTGTAAATTCATGACTGCTATCCATGCTAAGGATAGAATCTAACCCCAGAGGTCATATGTATCAAGAAGTATACTATAACAGCATTTACATACCAAACATCATACTCAGTCTTCAATGACCCAATAAAAAGGAAAACAAATAGGTAAATTATAACTTCACAACAGAGAATAATGTTGCCATAATAAAGAAGACTGCCTGTTGCCTGGAGCCTGTCTGCTCCCAGGATTCTTGTCCTAAGTGAAAAAGCAAAATACAAATCTATATAGACAATTCTGGAAAAATAAGTAGATAGAAAAGATAGAAGAAGCAAACAAAAAACTCCAAAATGTTAATAGACTTTGATTAGTGAGGCATGAGTAATCTTTTATCCTTTATATAATTATGTCATAGTTTAAATATTTCATTATTACCACATTTCCTATAACAAACATTTATAATTTTAATGATGAAAACTATTAACTTTGAGGTTTAATAAATGATAAAACTTAAGCACTTAAATGTAAGATTGGTGTTCTTTAATTCTTTGAACGTCTGATCTTCCCAAACTTACAAAATGTTTCTCAAAAACAGTCATTTATTTCAAAATATTACTGCATACCATATAGATCCAATGTCCTTGACCTATTCCGGGTAAGTGAACAAACTGAAAAGGAACATACAGAATGAGGTACAAGCTGGTCAATTATAACAGGAAGGAATATTTGCTTCCCTAATTTCCTAAAATCTATAACATTCAGAGACCAAACACCATTACACAGCAGGTCAGCTGTTTCTTTAAGGATGAATCTAAATTGCATAGAAGGAAACAGAAACAACTCTTTCTAAGATTAAGGCAAAGTCTGGCAGTTGACTCCACAAGCCTACCCCATAGTTCAGACCTTCCTATCCCTTGACCCTGGGCCATGTACACTGACCTCACCTACCCCATTCTCAATCCACACGTATCCCCCTTCTTGTCCAACCTCTACATAACCCATTTGCACTGTGAGTCACATCATGCTTCAAATTTCTACTCAGGAGGATGAGGAAGGTCATTAAGAATTATCTTCAGGGTGCCTGGGTGGCTCAGTCAATTAAGTATCCAACTTCAGCTCAGGTCATGATCCCACCGTTTGTGAATTAGAGCCCCACATGGGGCTCCCTGCTGTCAGCACAGAGCCCACTGCAGATCCTGTCTTCCTCTCTCTCTGACTTTGGCGTTCGGCTCAGGTCATGATCTCACCATTCGTGAATCCAAGCCCCATGTTGGGCTCTGTGCTGACAGCCTGCTTCAGATTCTGGTCTCCCTCTCTCGGTCTGCCCCTCCCCCTGCTCATGCTCTGTCTCTCTGTCTTTCTCTTTCCTTCAAAAATAAATAAGCATTAAAAAAAACTGGTTAAGATGGTAAATTAAAAAAAAAAAAAAGAATTCTCTTCTAGTCAAAAGGTCAATAGGGCAAGACAGGGCAACAGGGAAGTGACAGCTTCAGAAATAGGCACAGGCAACAGCTGACCCATCCTAGTTATGCTGAAAGAGAACAGACTACTTCCTTGCCATGGTCTCTCAGAGCTCAGCCTTAGAGTCAGCAACACAAAAAACTGCTTTGAAACTAAGTCTGACAAAGGTACAAATATAGTGACTAATATTTGTAATAAGTTATTTGCTTTTATGTTATCCTTATTTCTTACATGGTCATCATCTCATTCAGTTTAAAGTCTATCATTTATATTTGAAAAATAACACAAGGTAAGTCACATTTTGACATTTTTTAAATCTTTTATTTTTTAATTTTTTTAAATGTTTATTTTTGAGACAGAGACAGAATGCAAGTTGGTTAGGGGCAGAGAGAGAAGGACACAGAATCGGAAGGAGGCTCCAGGCTCCAAGCTGTCAGCACAGAGCCCGATGCAGGGCTTGAACTCACGAGCTGTGAGATCATGACCTGAGCTGGAGTCAGACGCTCAACTGACTGAGCCACCCAGGTGCCCTTACCTTTTGCCATTTTTTATATCATATGTCTACTAAATCCCCCAGACAGTAAGTGAAGATCAGATTCTCTTTAGTACACACACTTGTGCTCCTCACTTCTGTCCCCAAACTCCCAGCAGAAGCCCCGAGCAGTTGACTTAACTGCCAATCATGTCCTTGACTCCCCACTTTGCCTACCTGCACACCTGGCTGGTCTGCATTTATTGAAGAGTCTGAGACTCAAATGACCAATTCTGCTGTGTAGCTGGGGCTTGGTATTACACTAGGCAACAGGTTACTTCGTCCCTCTCCTTCAGTGGATAACCTTTTGATTTCACATTAGATTAACCAGCTTTAGAGTGTTGTCTCTCAGGACTTCTTATTATGTGATAACAATAAACATACCCACCATTAAAAATTCAGAAGTTGACCTTAGAGACAGGGGCCACATAAGTGTATGATGATAAAAAACGATGATCTATAAGAATTAGGGGACTTAAAAGGAGGTTTAGAACATGCCCAGACTAAGAACCATCCTCCAGGACAATAGTCCATAGGTATAAATAAATTAAATATGTCCAGTGGTATCCAGGTTAGCTACATACAGATGTATAAGTTGGATGTTTTCAAATGTCCTATTACTTTCATGAACAACAGGATGCCTTCCACACTGAGAAGAGTGGCAGCACTGACTAGAGACAAACTCCCAGCCCTTTGATGCCCCACATCTGCATATCCATAAAAATTCTTGCTGAGTAGCTCTTTAAAGCCTTGCTACACCTCTTTACTCTCCTTCTTAAAGCTTAGTGAACTGTTTTATTGCTTGTGTCAATATGTGGCTTAGTTTGAGCATTTGAGGTATAATGGAAGGTTTGAGTCTCCACACTTATCCGCACAATAGGAAAGGGTGAGTTAATTAAAAGCTTAACTAATTCTCCTCACCTGACTTCCACACTGCCTTTTCTTGTGGCCTGGCTCTTGGCCAAGCCCTGCAGGGCAATGGACAGTCAAGGCCAGCTCCCCAGCTGCTGGGAAATGTGGGGACTGCATTATTATACAGTGGCCAGACTATTATATATTCAAAGCAAATAAGAAATAGACTTTTTGTATGCAGACACCATGATACTCTATGTAGAAAACCCAAAAGACTCCACCAAAAGATTGCTAGAACTAATACATGGATTCGGCAAAGTCACAGAGTATAAAATCAATGTGCACGAATTTGTTGCATTTCTATACACCAATAATGAAGCAGCAGAAAAAGAAATCAAGGAATTGATCCCATATGCAACTGCACCAAAAACAATAAGATACCTGGGAATAAACCTAACTAAAGAGGTAAAAGAGCTATACTCTGAAAACTATAGAACAGTTATGAAAGAAATTAAGGAGGACATAAAGAAATGGAAAAACATTCCATGTTCATGGATTAGAAGAACAAACATTGTTAAAATGTTTATACTACCCAAAGCAATCTACACATTTACTGTAATCCCTATAAAAATACCACCAGCATTTTTCGCAGAGCTAGAACAAACAGTCCTAAGATTTGTATGGAACCACAAAAGACCCCGAACATCTAAGCCAATTCTGAAAAAGAAAAACAAAACTGGAGGCATTACCATTCCGGACAGACTTCAAGCTGTGTTACAAAAGCTATAGTCATCAAGATAGTATGGTACTGGCACAAAAACAGATCAATGGAAAAGAATAGAAAACCCAGAAAAGGACCCACAACTATACGGTCAACTCATCTTCAACAAAGCAGGAAGGAATATTCCATGGAAAAAAGACAGTTTCTTCAACAAATAGTGTTGGGAAAACTGGACAGCAACATGCAGAAGAATGAAACTGGACCGCTTTCTTACACCATGTACAAAAATAAACTCAAAATGGATGAAAGACCTAAATGTGAGGCAGGAAACCATCAAAATCCCAGAAGCAGAAACTTCTTTGACCTTGGCCAGAGCAAATTCTTACTAGACACATCACTGAAAGCAAGGGAAACAAAACCAAAAATGAAGTGTTTGGACCTCTCTCCACAGTGAAGGAAATAATCAATAAAACTAAAAGGCAGCCTATGGAATGGGAGAAGATATTTGCAAATGATGTATCTAATAAAGGGTTAGTATCCAAAATCTATAAAGAACTTATCAAATTCAACACCCAAAAAACAAATAACCCAGTTAAGAAATGGGCAGAAGACATGAATAGACAATTTTCTGAAGAGGACATCCAGATGGCTAATAGACACATGAAAAGATGCTCAACATCACTCATCATCAGGGAAATACAAATCAAAACCACTATAAGATACCACCTCACACCTGTCAGAATGGCTAAAATTAACAGCACAAGAAAAAAACAGACGTTGGTGGGGATGCAGAAAAAGTGGAACCCTGCTGCGCTATTGGTGGGAATGCAAATTGGTACAGTCACTTCGGAGAACAGTATGGAGATTCCTCAAGAAACTAAAAATAGAATTACCCTACAATCCAGCAATTGCACTATTAGGATACAAAGGATATAAAACTACAGATCTAAAGGGGTACATGCACCCCCAATGTTTATAGCAGTATTATCAGCTATAGCCAAACTATGGAGTGAGCCCAAATGTCCATCAACTGATGAATGGATAAAGAAGATTTGGTTTATATATACAATGGAATATTACTCGGCCATCAAAAAGAATGAAATCTTGCCATTTGCAAAGATGTGGATGGAGCTAGAATGTATTATGCTAAGTGAACTAAGTCAATCAGAGAAAGACAAATACCGTATGATTTCACTCATATGTGGAATTTAAGAAACAAAACAGATGTGGGGGTGGGGAAGAAGAGAGAGAAACAAACTGCAAGAGACTCTTAACTATAGAGGACAAACTGGGTTGACGGAAGGAGGTGGATAGTAGATGGGCTAGATGGGTGATACATAAGGAGGGCACTTGTTGTGATAAGCATGAGTATTGTATGTAAGCGACAAATCACTGAATTCTACTCCTGAAACCAATATTGCACTGTATGTTAATTAAGTAGAATTTAAATCTTTTTAAAAAGTAAAAAAAAAAAAAATAGACTTTTAAACAGATAACTGAGGCTTATTAACATGCTATCATTTTCTTAGCTTTATTACCACTGTGAGCTTCTCATCTTGCAAAATGATCATTGTTCACATCCACAGTCATTAAAGCAGGGAGTGGCTGTTTCACTTCCAAATACATTTTCTCAAAATATTAAACTGATGCATTTTGCAAATAATAAACGTGAAACATCTTTGAAACAGTAGTACAGAAAATACAATCGTATAGTTCCACAAAAAGGGTAAAAGGGCAATTTTGCTCAGTTTGCAACCAACTAAATTTCTCAAAAATCTGTTGATTCTAAAAATAAAACCACACCACCCTTGTAAAATAAGGAAAGAAAAAATTTTCTTCTTCTAGTTCTAATGTCCTGTTTTCTAGAAACCAAAAGATTATCTATTCTCAATAAGGGGTAATGGATTGCGTTCTGTTTTCATTGAGCTCAGCAATGTTTACAACAAACATTTGTAAACCTAAAAATGCATCAAAAGTTCGCTGATTGAAATTCAAATGCACATAGAGTTCAGTAGCAAAATAGAATCTTTCCTTGAACTTCCACTACAGTTATCTCATTTATCCACTTGATTTTAACAAATAATTATAGTTTGGAGCGCCCAGGTGGCTCCGTCGGTTAAGTGTCCGACTTCGGCTCAAGTCATAATCTCCCAGTTTGTGGGTTCAAGCTCCTCATTGGGCTCTGTGTTGGCAGCTTGGAGCCTGGAGCCTGCTTTAGATTCTGTGTTTCCCTCTCTCTCTCTCTGCCCCTCCCCCACTCACACTTTGCCTCTGTCTCTCTCCCAAAACTAAATAAAAGCATTAAAAAAACCCAAATAATTATAGTTTTACATAAGCCAAAAAGACTTCAAAGAAAAATTCTTTCTTCTGCTGTGTCAATTCAAGGTGTGTGTTACAGGGGGAAGGGGAGAGTGGGTTGGTATAAACCTTTGACTCATGAAATATAAATTGTCGCTCCAGTTTCTCTACTGCCTAGTCCTCTGTCCTTAAGTCTCTGTCCCAGCTCTTATCATTTACTCATCATTGTCTTCAGGTGTCTTTCTCCCCCCAAATGTGTACATTTTTCAAGGGTAAACCATGTCTTTTATTCCCAGCATCTTTCAAAATACCTGAAACTTGGTAAAAGTTTGTTAAATGACTGAAATGTTCAATTTACAAATTAATATAACAATTCCAGAAATCTTGGTATAAAAAAAGGATCATATAGGGGCGCCTGGGTGGCTCAGTCGGTTGAGCGTCCGACTTCAGCCCAGGTCACGATCTCATGGTCCGTGAGTTCGAGCCCCGCGTCGGGCTCTGGGCTGATGGCTCAGAGCCTGGAGCCTGCTTCCAATTCTGTCTCCCTCTCTCTGCCCCTCCCCCGTTCATGCTCTGTCTCTCTCTGTCTCAAAAATAAATAAACGTTAAAAAAAAATTAAAAAAAAAAAAAAGGATCATATAATGGGGAAAACAAGGTCTCATATCTCATTCAAACCATGAATACAGCAGTAGAATTCCCTAAACTGCACTTACTTCCGGAATACACCTCAGCCTGAGATTCCTATATAAAGCTGAAAAAGTATAAATGAAATTAGAGAAAAAGTACTCTTTGTTCATTTCATTTCTGTGATGGTATCATATTTTGAACTCCCTTCATTTTATATATGCTGAACTCCAGCCTACCTGGAACATCAAAAACTGGTTTCTCATTCCCAGGTGATCGACCTCCTAGATCCTCTATATTCAGCTTGCTTCTGATACCTTGTGTCTACCTTTCTGCTAGAAGCCTGTGTGCCTACCTAATCAGTTCTATGTGGCTGCTGTTTAAATCTGAGCTTATACGACTGCAGCCACTACTTATACCTTAGCACTGTGCCCCCTAGAGCGGAAGCAGTATCTATTTCTCACTTTCCTAAGTAAACTGTAACCACTCAGGATAGAAGAGAATGTGAATTACCATACCTTCAATTTCCTCAAGAAATACAAGATAAACTTGTACCTAAAACACTAGTAAAAAAAAAAACACACCAATTCTACATGTAATTAATACAAAATCCTGATAACTTAAACTAGAAATGACATTTTCAGCACATCAGGTTATCTCTTTCTAGTCTTTTCAGGATTATCCTTGAGACTATACATAGTCATCTTCAAATAATTTATACATCAATAATAAAAAAATAATTCCCTGATGTGATTTATAATTACAATTTTCTGAATTTTATAGATGAAATAATTGAGAGAAACATTATTATTTTCCTAAGTTCTCAAAAAAACAGAAAATGTAACTTAACACATCAAACCCGTTTGTTCTCATGGATCCTACTTACCTCCTTCCAAAATGGACTTGAAGTTACACACCACAGAAGGAAAGAAAGAGAAGGAATATTTTCTGAGTACCTAAAATGTGCTAAACACTGCACTTGTAAGTCAGATAATAATTAAAACAATAAGGAAAGTAGTATTGATCTCATTTTATAGAAGAGAATAGTAAGGCACAGTGAGGGTACTTTTCTAACATCACATAGCTAGGAAAAATTACAATCTGCATTTGTTTAGAATTTGCACCCAGACCAAAAACAATGCACGCCACTTTTTGTACAGTATGCTGACATAGGTGCAATAAAGCCAGAAAGCACATAATCTAATTAATTAATTAATTAATTAATTATGACAACAAAAACGTAAGTTATAAAGGCCGAGAAAACAAAAAGATAAATATTCTATACATAGAAAAAATAACCATTGTATTTTTTTAGTTTTTATTTAAATTCCTGTTAGCTAACATACAGAGCAATATTAGTTTCAGGTGTACAATATAGTGATTCAACACTTCCATATATCACCCGGTGCTCATCACAGCAAGTGCACTCCTTAATCCCCATCCCCCACTCACCTCCCCTCTGGTAACCATCAGTTTGTTCTCTATAGCTGAGTCTGTTTCTTGGTTTGCCTATCTCTTTTTTTCTTGTGATCGTTTGTTTTGTTTCTTAAATTCCACATATGAGTGAAATCCTATGGTATTTTAACCCGAATCTTAGACCTGCACTATTAGCCAGGGCAAAGAGGGAAATCACAGAGGTAGAGCTCTCACGTGTCAAGAAGGAGAAACAGCTTACAAGTTCTAAGAGAGGTTTCTTATGTAGGTCACAAACTGAGCCTCACACAACAGAATCCATTTTCTCCATATCGGTTATTCAAAGATGGCAGAGATGTCATTCACATAGCCGTTTCTTACATGAACCCATTTCTATAGCAAAGTACAAGTAACCAAAATAGCGTGCTGCTAGCATAATTGGGAAAAAAACGAGATGTCACCATGCGAAAGTTTATCTTCCTCAAATCATCAGATCTGACTCTTCCCTTCTCATTTCATATTCATTAGCAAAATGTCTTTCTGATAACATGAAAGGGCCTGCTGCCTCTGCCAGAACTGCTGGTCATTCTTTAAGTCATTTAGTCTGTTGGTCAATCAGTCAGTCCACAAATATTGATTAAGTGTCTACCATGTGCCAGATACTGTGCTAGGTACATGTGAGATCAACAGATCTGGCCGATTTCAATGACATTTACACTCTAGTGGAAAATACAAGTCACCTAGCCACACAAATATTTATATTCAAACCCCAGTAAGTGTTAAGAAGGCATTACAGGGGCGCCTGGGTGGCCCAGTCTAAGCGTCCGACTTCTGCTGAGGTCATGATCTCGCAGTGTGTGAGTTTGAGCCCCGTGTCGGGCTCTGTGCTGACAGCTCAGAGCCTGGAGCCTGTTTCAGATTCTGTGTCTCCCTCTCCCTCTTCCCCCTCCCCTGCTCACACTCTGACTCTCTCTGTCTTTCAATAATAAATAAACGTTTTAAAAAATTTTTTTTAAAGAAGGCATTACATAGTGCTATGAGAGCCAATAACAGGGAGATATGATCTAGCCTGGAGTGGAGGCAGTGAACAAGTTAAGATATGCATCCCTTAAATTACTCTAAAGGAAATGAGTCCTAGATAGTTTTCCCTTCAGGTCAAGCATCTTGTTGCTTAAGTAAACTTCTTATTTAAAAAACAAAAAACAAAAAAAAAAACTGAATCCCTGAAAAAGTGGTGTGTGAGCTGAGATCTGGCTTACTTGTGTTAAGCACATAATCAGCCATCTACATGTGTCAACGGGGTATCATGTGTTCAGCACCACATTAGAAGCCATGAAGTATACAGAGAAGCCTAACGTATACATCTTTGAAGAAGTTTCAGTTCAATTAGGTAGAAAAGATGTGTACACATGTGAAATTTATGACACAAAAAAGCATCAGAGAAGCATCAAATAAGTGGCACAAATAAATGGTAATGGGAAAAAGAACTATACACTGTTAAGGAATGATATAACCTAGAAAGAGTTCTCACAGAAGGTAAGACAAGTGTAAGGCCTACAACAATGGTTTTCAAATGTTTTAGATTAAAACACACAATAAGAAATACATTTTATACCATGGCCCAATATAAACATACAGACATAAATAAAACTAAAACTGAAGTTTCATGAAACAAAACTTGCTCTCACAAGTGGTCTGCATTGACTGTTTCTATTGTGTTTCATTAAAAAAAATTTTTTTTAAGTTTATGTATTTATAATCTCAACACCCAACATGGGGCTTGAACTCACAATCCTGAAATCAAGAGTCACATGCTCTACTGACTAAGCCAGCCGGGTACCCCTAACGTATTTTATTTTTAAATTTTTTTCTTTATGCTGGTTATAACCCACTAAACTGAGTCATTACCCACTAATAAATCACAACCTAACCTTTGAAATTTCTGTAACAGAAGGGAGATCTGCCCACAGTAAAGGTCCTTCACACAGAGAAAAGGAAACCAAGAAGTGATTCTCATCTCCTACAGAAGCGGTCCAAGCTGACATGACCTCTAAGTCCTTCTCAGTCGCATAGCTACCTTAGCAATGAGGAATTCATGCCCAGCAGGTGGCTATACCACATATTTACAGCAGAACCTTCTCTGAGGCACTATTGTCACCACTATCCTCTACCACCACCAGCTGCACCGGTCTGAGTCTTCGTCAACACGTATGAAGCTTCCTCACATGAATAAGTGAAGATTGCTATCAGAGATCTGACTAGATCAAAATTCTAGGTCATACCCACATTTTCAGTCCTGAGGCTACACATAAGCAGAAATTTACCCATTAATCTTCATAGGCATTAGGTTTAGGCCCAATTCAATTTTCCAAGATCAGTCCTCTAATGGATCAGACCTCTAGTTACTAGCGATAGAAACATACATATCATCCAGAAGAGCCTGCCAATTTTCCATGATTTCTATGGTGATCCCTCATCAATACCCACCAATGCCGATATTTCAGGAATGCCTGAAATACTTTACTTTTATGAAATATAGACTTAGCAAAAGTCTCAAAAATCTGACTTAATAGGTTTCACCTAAGACCTTAGAGGAAGAGTGCTTATCATCACCAGTTTTATAACTACTCCATAGCCATCCCCCAGTGTTTTGTTTTGTTTTGTTTTGTTGTTTTTTTAGGAAGAGATAGTTATTTAAAAATAAAATGTTGGGGCCTGGGTGGCTCAGTCAGTTAAGCATCCAACTCTTGATTTCGGCTCAGGTCATGATCCCAGGGTCGTGGAATCGAGCCCCACATTGGGCTCCGCACTGAACATGGAGCCTGCTTAATTTACTCTCTCTCTCTCTCTCTCCATCTGCCCCTCTCCCCCGTTGTCATGTTCTCTCTCTTTCTCTAAAAATAAAATAAAATTAAATTAAATTAAATAGTTAACGCAAACCAAAATAATAATCGGTCTAAATAAGGTGGGGAACAGGTTAAGACATGCATCTATCGCATGTATCAATACAAATTGTGAAAATATACGTATTAAGTAGGTATTAAAAATTAAAGCCAAAATTGATAAATACGTATTTCTCATTTTGCCCTACTCATTTACTAGCCTCTTTTAAAAATCTGAAAGAATGGTTATCTACCTCGACTGGTAGGCATACCCCTGAGGTTAATAATCCAGGAAGTTATAGAGAAATTCCTCAGCTGACATGCCTATCACTGTGTTTCATAAGCACCTGCTAACCTATCCTAGTACCGGCTCCCAGTACCAACCCAGTACCAGGGAGATCAGAGCTGCCTCCTGGCCTCATCTAACTCACTCTGGGTTTTTTCATTTGTTTGATGCATATGTGTTGTAATTTGAAGAGTACTGCTGCTTAAAAAAAGGCATTTGATCCTCTAAAGCTAACATAGAAAGGTGATGCATGGTCACTTCTGCGTACTCTTAACCACATCCATTCCAAAAGGCAGCAACATTGCTACAATTAGCATCCTCCTTAAAATAACCCCTCAAACCTGAATAGGCCCCAATCTTAGGACTATGGCTCCTTATAAGTAGGAGTAAGACAAGCTTTCTGGCAACCAGATCAAGAAAGTTACCTATGGGGCTTTAGTAACTAAAGGACCTGTTAAGAGATTTGATTCAGACCTGATTCTTCTTCCTCTAATGTCAAAGACTGTGGTTAAGTACACTTACACTTTTAAATTTCCAAATAACAAACCGAGACCACGATGCTCAGTCTATTTAAATTGTTGGGAGGGGAATGAAGCTCATTCATTTAGGAATCTTCGTGTTTGCTCTCCTACAAGCCTAGTCGCTGGTAGGTCAGGGTTGGGAAAGGCAAATTTGTCAAAGGGCATGGGGAGTTAGTTGTTTTTCTCCTGATCTACCAGGGTCCATGTGAAGTTTACATCAGGAAAGGCTAGCTCCGGAGGGATAGTCTTGGTGAGGAAGTCGAATGAAGCCCTATGATACTTCATTCCTCAGCGTCGGACTGACGGGAGGAAAAGGGCTTTCAGGACCCCGGCGCAGACCTGGCAGGCTGGGGCAGCTTCCCAGGTTTGGAGCCGCAGCCCTGCGGCTGGCCGGGGCGCCAAAGACGGGCCTGCCGGGCTTCCTGGGCCCAAGTGGGAGGTGAAGGCACCTCCGGGGCCTCTTCGCCCTGGTTTGGGAGCAAAGGCAACAAAGGGCCGAAGGCACAGCTGGGCTGCTGCGAGGACGTAGCGGGGCCGCGCTCAGTCACCGCGCTGGTGATGCCCCGCAGGTCGTGGCCAGAGCGCAGGCGGGAGGCGCCGGCGCGGCTGCGGGCCTGGGGGCTGGAGAGGGCGCGGGCCGCGAGGCCGGGGACTGAGGCGACCCGCAAGTCCCGGCGGCCAGGGAGGGGTCCCGGGGAAGGCCCAGGCGCCCGAGTGGCGCCCACCTCGCTGCCGATCCGTGGTGGAGCCCGTGGCTTTCCAGGCTTGGGACGCTCCCCGCGCGGCCTCCGCGGACGGCAGCCACGCTGCGCCTCCCGAAGGCAATTTTGACCCGAGTGTCCCCGGTCGGCCGCCTAAGGCCACAGGCTGGGAGGGAGAAGAGGCCGAAAGAGAAAAAGGGGACGGCGTGGGGGAGGGGATCGGGAGCGAGGGAGCGGTGTCATTTCCACCAACTGGGCTCTTTCGTGACCCAGCCGCTCATCTGTCACCGCTGTCTCATTCCTGTTATTTACATCTGTCTTTAGCATTCTAATTACTCGCTTTATTACTTTAGCCTGGAGGAATCCTGTAAAAAACAACGGAGATGAGGATCCTACCACACAATAAAACTGCCCAAAATCCCCACTGCACATTATACAGAGCACTTGAGAATATTTGTGCTGTTATATGACCTCAATATGTCCTTAGATTGATCTTATTATATCTTTCTTTCTCCCTTCTTTCTCCATGTGTGAGTAATAAACTCTTTCAAGGTGTGGACTGCAAGAATAAGCTGTTCAACAAATGATGGAAATGAGATGATTCCCTAAGAGGGAGGTGAAGGGGGGAGAGGGGTTTAAAGAAGACTTTGAGGTATCTGGACCAACCCCACCCCCATCCAGTTCCTAAACTCTTGCTTTTATTTTTATTCAATCTGATAAAGTAGAGCCATCTTCACACAAGCTTCTAAGGCTGAAAGAATCTTGGAAATTTAGAGGAGAGAATAAAATGCCTAGTGTCTTTCATTATCTTGCATTAATCTGAGTCCCCAGAAGGTCTCAGGAGGGGAAGTGAATTTAGAGTACAGATAGAAGTGGGGTTCAAAAATCATGATGGTTTGAATGTTGTTCTTTTAATGTAAGATTTAGAAGGGTGGGGGGAAGGTGTACGAAATCTTACTAAACCCCTGATTGCAGGATTCACAGACACACTCAGGACTTGAATCAAAGGAAGGCTGGTACAACCTACCAGAAAACCCAGAACAAAATGCAGCTTTCTAAACTGTTATTTATTCCTGCTAGTGGAATTATTGTTGCACTCAATTGCAATTTTCTGGCTGTGCTAATGGTTTTCTTTATTGTGTTACACTAACATAATCTCCTCCAGAAAGAAAATGACAAAATATATGGATTTTTAGATAAATAACTGAGGTAATTTATTGGCCTTTATGCTCTTCTGATGGGGTGGTTGATAGATAATGTAATAATATGTACATAATTAAGCGGGTTTACTGTACCTCAGTCAAAATAGGTTCAAGGGCAGTATCTCTGTCTTTCAGCCTATGGTTTTCTCAATGGATATTCACTTCCTCCATTCCGTGGAATACAGGGCAGCCCTCAGGAAGTAAACAAGTAGGCACTAAAACAGGGATGAGGGTGTGAAGAGAAAAAAAAAAAAAAGAAAACTGGCAAATTCTCACATGAAGGACCTTATATTAGGGTCCATTTTTTAATACTTCCCGCCTCTTCCCATAAGGTTCAGTGAGCCACAGTAAACACGAATTGATGAGAAAAAAAGAAAACACTGAAGATAAACATAGGCCTTCCCAAAGAAATGAATGTCTCACACCTTGGTCAGGGGGTGGGCCTTCAAAAACACCTTTGCAGGACCCAGAGACCTTCTGTCAAAGAAGCATGAAGGCTTCTGGGCAATCCTTCATAGTGAACTTGGTCACCAAATGCCCCCTTGCCCTGGCTTCTGGAGGTTGCCCATTCAAGGCATGGTGTACTTGCTCTTCCAAACTCATCTAAATTACATCAATAACAGAGCGCACTCTTTAATGAGCTCTCAACTTTAAAGACTTGAAGGATATTAACAAGCCGCTTGACAAATGGTGCTTAGAAGCACATTAAAGATGCTGCTAATGGAGCGCATAATGACGGCTAATTTTCGATCAGATATAAATTAGAGCCCCAACAGTTATTTGCCTTAAGGACTTTATGTAAATGATTCTGTTCTGTATAAACTGAAAAGCGAAGAGAGCCTTGCCATTTTGGCAATCCTTGTGGATATGATTAATAGATCTGCAATAGAACTGGGCAGAGACAACTGATGGTATTTCCATCTAAAAGTCAGTGTGTTTGGGTAGTAAATATGATATCTTCTAGAGTTGTGTGCGCTCCTTTGACCAAAAGAGTAAAAACTTCCCTGGCATCTCCTCCACATGGTTAAAGAGGTTCCCCAAAAGAGCATCTGGACTCAACCCCCTTAGAGCTGTACCTCACACCCCCCAGCCACAACTCTATTCTTCACTAGACCCAGATCTGCATTACATGTTCCTGAACCACATGCCCCCCAAAGACACAGACAACTTGCCTGGGATCTGAGCTCTATTGATCACAGTTTTAGATCCTGTCATTGTGAAATCACTTGAGATCTCATTTCTAACTTTGCACACAATTCAGGTTCTACAAGAGAGTGCTGGGGAGAAGGAAGAGATTGGGAGAGGGAAAGGGAAGAGAAGGGGGGGAGAAGGAGAAGGAGAAGTAGGAGGGGGAGGAGGCAAAGAAGGGGGGTTATGGTAGTGGTGTGGTCGGAAGAAAAAGTGGAAAAGAATTTGAGAGCAGAAGGAGTTCAGAGAGGAAAGGTTGGGGGAACTCTAATACCTACTCAATTAAAGTGGAGGAGATATTTGTAGCTCTGCTTTTTTTCCCTACCCTCATTATAAGTGCTTCCCACATTATAAGTCTCAAGTCATCTGAGTGTATGAAAGGGTTTGGGGATTGATTCTTAAAATTGATTTTCTTCCAATCTGTTACTGCTCTGACAGTTAAATGGGAAGACTCAAAGAGGAGTTACTCTAAGATGGTGTTACCTGTGTCCACTTTCTGCTTTATCACATCTACATGGCGTCAGCTGGGGCAGATTCCCTCTGTAACACTGTGGTTGCTTAGAGCTGCACCTGGCTGCAGTTTCAGGGATGGCATCCTTTCCTAAAGTGGAAAGAGTTTGTATAAGAGTGAGTTTGCAAAACCTGAAAACCCAGCCAACTCTAGCTTGTCAATGGCTTGTTTATTATAAATTACAAACAAAAACTCAGCCTTTCTGCTGCAAGAAAGTCAAGCATTACTGCATCTCAGGGCAGTTTTCTCTGCCTTACACATGCAGGATTTGGGGGGGGGGATCATTTTTATAAGCAATTCATGGACAGTGTTAGTTGATACAGAAATCCTACCTCAATAAGACAGCTGTTTCTACTGGTGACAGTAACTTCTAAGATTTCCTCTTCCAAGCCATTTGAAAGATGAGAGTAATGAGAAGAGGGCAGGGGGAGGGGAGAAATGGAAGGGTGAGGGATTGAGCATTAAAAAGATTTCTCCTAGACTGATTAAATCATTTTATCTGGGAGTAACTGATACCTAATGGCCAGGAGTTAAATGGTGGAAAGTAAGGATGCTTCCTACCATCATTAATTACTGAGTTATAAAGTAGTTCTAAATTGGGGTGCAATAAATACGATTGTTCCTGTCTTCCATTAAATCTATCTACTACTCCCTCCAACTCTCTTCCCCAATCACACACACTTCTAGTGCTAAAGGGACATTCGGGAAACATCTGGACATTTCTTCTACCTACCAGCGTAGGATTCTGTAGCAATGGGAGTTAAGCCGAAAGAGCAGCCTCACCTCTCGTTTTATCTGACAGCAAAATCCTACTCCTCTCTGTTTTCCACTGGCTGTTTTCTGCTCCGTGCTGGTGCTAAAGCTGGATGGTAAAAACTGTTTTTGAAAACAAAACTTAAGAGGCATGTAAATGACAAAATTAATGACCAAACCAAAGAATTCTGGTTTCACCTGGTTTTAGGATGGAAAGTAGCTGAGCTTTTCAGAATGGGAAACGGTGTTTTGTTACATTCCAACTCAGAGAGCTAGATTTGCTTATTCTTCCACTGTTTTCTCCTGCCCAGAGTATATATAGTTCAAGTCACCTTCAGGAAATTTTGCAATTTTATTTACAGTGAACGAACACATGTTACCAAGACTAATTACCAATTATCTGGGTATTTGGGGTTCTCGCGGATCTAATTAAGAATACCTGACAAAATGGGACTGATCTGGTTCCCCCTACCGTGCCCTTTCTATTTTATTATAGATTCCCTTTCTCTTTTGTGTGTCTACACTGTCTCCACTAGGGAGAAGGGGGACAGGGTCATTCTTTGCACTTTCTCCTTCTCCCTGGGGAAAGGTAGAGATTACTCTCTTATTAACCACCAGTCTCCTGTCGCATTACCTCTTTTTTTCTTGTTCACCTCTCAAACTCTGAGCAAATCCCAGGGAAAAAAAAAAAATAAGTCTTGCTGAAAAGGAAGGCAGCATGAGGAAAAAAAAAATCAATGAAATGATTTAGGAAATAGAAGAATGGGCTCCTTTGACAATACTGTAATTAAAAGCTCTCAGGGCTGCAAAGTGAAAAGTGGATGAAAGAAAGTGCAAGTTGCCAACCGATTCTTACTTAACACATTTAGGACTGGTTCACGAAGCTAGAGACCTAATTTAAGGATGTGAAGCCCCACAGCCCTCAGAAACGACTTTTCTCTCAGAAGGAATCAGAACTCCTAGCTCAGCAGCCAGGAGCTGCGTTCTCTTCCCTATTCATCCTCCACCCCAAAGACCAAAGACTCCGGAGTTGGATGAGAAAGTGATTGCTTTCATGCGGGTTCCAGGTAAAGAAATGGTACTGAGATGGAAAGTTAGCCAGATCCCACATGGTTAGTTAGAACCTCCAAGTTGGTACAGAAATGGGACTTAAAACCGGTGAGACTGGACAGCCTTTCTGGAAGCCACCACAGAGTCCCGAGAGCCCAGAGCTGGAAGCACTGCACCCTGATTCCAAAAGGAACAGTCTGTCTAATTCTGGCCCCTCACCTCTACTGAGGCCAGCTGCAGGCCTGGCCCCGGGGTCCCCCTCCTGGCAGTCACAGACTATTCCACCTTCGGAGATAGAGCTGCTGCGGCCAAAAGTCACTGCGTTTGGGCTCCGGGTAAAGGCAGGACTGTCAGGAAGGACACCTGTGGCAACAGAAGGTCAAAGCCTGTCAAGTGCATTAAAAAAAAAAAAAAATACGCACAGAGGTGAGTCTTAAGCACCTTCCAGTTGAATTACTTGTTTGGGCTAGACAGAGAAAGAGAGATTTTGAGTGAGTTTGAAAAGTTTCATCAAGGTATGCTGGCCCCCAGGGAAAGGCCCTGTGTGTACCTACATGTTGATCTGTGGACATCCATCTACATATGTGTATTGTCTACATGACAAGTTTCCAGGAAAATGACAGAGTTGAAGAAGACAATCTCTACCTCTCCTGGGGTCTGTGTTTTTAGGTCAAGCCCACGGAGGCTAGGATGTACCCTGAACAGAAGTATGCATCCCGAACGCTGTAAAGTGACTTGGCTCAGGCTGGTTTTTGGCCCAACTTTAAAATAGACCTTGCTTTTGCTATGCCACAGAGGCTGCTGGACCTCAGCAGCCAAGGGAGAGACACCTCACTCCCACCTTCCTCATCCCCAGTGCAACGAATAGAAGCCCATGGGTTTAAAACAAGGAAATTGAGAGACCAGGGTTGGAGCAGGGAGGTGGCTATTCTGGGCAAAGCTCAGGGAGTCTCCACAGAAAACCTCACCCTTACATATCTAGACTCCGGACTGCTGTTAAATTTGGAGCATGAAGTGACTGCTTTTGCCAAAAGAGTTACCTCAAGCTCTCCCCCTACACATACCTCCATCACCTCACACACCAGGCCAATAATTCCCCAAATGAAGACCTACTCTGTTTCTGGAAATCAGGAAGCCTTCACCCTTGTTTAGCGAAATTGCACAGAGATATAGACTACCATCTAGCAAAACCCTGGTGTCCCTTTGGGAGAGTAGGACTGTCTGGCCCTGTGTGTATTAACCATCTATCTTCCGGTGAGCCCACCAACTCAGAAATCCCAGGCCTTCTAGAATACCAACACTGCCTGAGCCACTCATGCAGAAGGTGTTGATTTAAGCCTTTCAATCACTTTCAAGCCCATCAGTAACTTGTTATTGTGTGTTGTTGCTGGTTTTTTTTTTTAAATCAAACCGCATTGATTTAACAAGATGACTTTGGCATCTTACAAGAATTCCAGAAGCCAATTGGCTTCTTTCAAAACTATTTGATACAGACTTCTCATTTTGTTGTCACCTCAAATTATTCAGGGAAACCCAGAAGCTATGAGAGAACTCCCTCCCCCCCCAATCAAAGAAAAACTAAAACAAAATACTCACCAATACACACAAATAAGACTTTGAATACGCTCCTAGGGTCCAGAAAATGGGAAGGTTAGGGGACAGAGAAAGGAGGAAATATGGTATTTATGGGAAAAAATATAACAAAAATTTAAGAACCATGACTCGGACACTATGGGAGTGCGAGGGGGGCGCAGGCGCCTGTTAGTCACAGCAAAGTCGGGGGAAGGGGGGAGGGCGCTTGCTTTCCGCCGAATGACAGCTGGAGTAATGGCTGCAGACCCAGTGCGGAGGTGGGGGCGGGCGAGCCGGGGGGCGGGGGTTGGGGGGCAGTAATTACTAGCCAGGCTCACCCGCCTCCCTACTTTAGAGCGATCGCGTTCTTCTTGCGCGTCCAGCTGCGCGCTCGGCTTGCTGCTCCGCCTCGGGGCATCCTGGAGCCTGAATAGGGGGTGGGGTGAGTGCTAGAAGACTTTAAATTGAGGTTCCTAAAAGGCTTCTAAACTGGAATGTCCCTAAGGTCCCATCCTTGCAGGCCTGTGGAGCACAGGAAGGCTGAGCGGAGACTGCTCCACACCCAGCAGCCCCCAGACAGTCGGTCAGCATTAGGGACCCGGCAAAAAGTGAGGGTGGAGGGTAGCGGCGATGCAGAGCGGGTAACAGAACGGGAAATGGTGATCTGTCTGATGTGGCCGCACAGGACTCAGACCTCTCCACAGGAGTTGAAAGGAAGGCTAGGCCAGGTCCCAGTCTACTCTCACCATCTCCCCTCTGGGTCCATAAAAGCGCAAACTCTCAGAAGGTGCACTAGCTCCTTCGGGTCCCAGAAGCCTGAAGTTAAGGGTACACCAAGGGATCCTCGCTGGGAAGGGCGGAGAGAAGGGTAGAAGAGTAGGGGCTAGGTTCTCCACCTCCTCCCGCTGCCTCCCTCCCGCAGGCTGGAAGCCTCACGTAGTCTGGGATTTTTTCAGAATAATTGATGGGTCCAGTTCTCCAGAGCTTTCCCAGTGAGAGCGCGGCGGACCGCGCTAGAATTTAAATAGATGTGATTAGGAAAATGCAAGGGGGCGAGGCGCCCGGGCCTTTCTTTCTCGCGGGTTCCTGGCTGCGCGCTTGGCAAGCCGCCTGCTCCCCCAGGCTCTGGGGGCCACGGGGGGGGGGGGGGGTGGGGGGGGGGCAGGGCCAGCGTGTCCAGCGAGGGTGGACGGCTCTGCCCCATCCCCCAACCCTGTGGACTCTAACCCTCACCCATTCACAACCTGCTTCTCACCAACGTGCACCCCAAGCTGGAGGAGAGGGGAGGTGGGGCTCATATGCAACCCATGGCCAGCAGGTGCATAGTGGTGGTAAGCCAGAGCGGTGGGTGCGAAGACTTGACTCCTCAGCATAGCCAGGGCAAGCCAGGCTCCTGCGAAGCCTTAGCCATGAAAACCTAGCAAAGACTCTCGGTAATCGTCCGCACGCCCTGCTTCTCTCACACACAGTTCCCTTTCTGTACCTCCGCCCTCACCAGTTGTCCTCTCTCCAGGTTCAGGAGCCTGAGCAGCCCGGGCCTCGCAACTCAAAGCGCCCCTTCACTTACCTAAATCTCTAAGAAGGTCCCCTCCACAAAGAAGTGACCTAGGCTGGGAAAAGCCTTCGCCTTCGCTGACTCTCATATCCCTAGCTCATCGATTTGCTCCTGAAAAGGGGACTGTGCATTCTTATAACATCTACAGCCAATTAATATTGCATTAACTCTATTAAAAAAAAAAAAAAACAAAAGCACCAGAATACTGCACCCTATCAAAGCCATCTATTATTCACGGAAATGTAATTGGAGACCTAAGATGTGTGTGTTACGGGCCAATGGAGGAAAACAGAGTCGTGACAATATTTCAGAAAGGAAGGGGATCCGAGGGTATCTAATATTTAATTTCAAATCTGTGGTTTTCTAATTCGAGATTAAAAGCAGTCACGTCTTTGAAGCCAGACAGTTGGTATAAATGTACAGTTAAAATATTCTATTCCACGGTCCCTAGACAGAGCTCTCTGCTCGTCCCAGGCTTCATTAAATTTTTATTATCATCCCAGACTAGAGCAGGGAATGAGCAGAAAGACTGTCCATCTAATTGCAATTGATAAAAAAAAAAAAAAAAACTCTTAGATTCCCCCACCCCTCATTTTAATATATTAACAGCAGTTTTCTTCGGATGTCCAGTCTTTCCCAGCCCTGTGATACACACAATCACTTTATCACACAGATACATTTTCCACTTCCAACAGGCACCAGACTTGGCTGTCTTCTCTGCCCTTTGAGAAGGCCTTGGGGGTTGGTGGCAGTGGAGGGAGAGAGGGTAGTGGAGGCAGGCTTTGGAAAATGATGCTATATGAAAAAGGAGAAAAAGGTGACATCAGTTCTTGAAGCATCTGGCGAAAGATCAAGGAGAGACAACATTTGCACTAAGCTGGTTCTTCCTGTGGCAAGATGAAAGCATATTGTTACCCAAACAAAACAAACAGATTATTAGACGGGGCTGCACTTTTCGACAGCCTTCCACTCTGTGGGATGAAAGCAAGGAGTAATATTTTCATTTTCTTTCTTTCTTTCTCATTGCTACCCCCCCACCTCTCTCTCTCTCACACACACACACACACACACACACACACACACACACACACACACACCTCAAAATATTTGTTCTCCTTGAGCCCTCTTCATGTGTTGCTAATATGACTGTCATACCAGATGACTATAGGTGTGTGTGTGTGTGTGTGTGTGTGTGTGTGTGTGTGTGTGTGTGTGTTCAGGGGGGTCTGTCTCAACAAGGGTGCTTTAAATTTTTTTGAAACTGATGTAAATAAAGCTTTTCATCTCCAGGCCTTGAAAGTACAGAATAAAACCCACAGTTTGCTTTCTGAGCAGCTTCCTATTATCACATTGCCACTTAATTTTATTTCTATTCTCTCCAAGTTAAATAGAAAGACTAGCTCACAAGGGAGCTGCCATGTGCCTACAGACTGGGGATGTCAAGCAGAGAGGCTCACTGTGCAAAGTTAATTTCAATTCCCGAGGAGGATTTCACATTCCGGCTGGCTCTGACCCACAGTAATTAGCTGAGATAACTAATGATTACTTACTTATTCCTTGTAATTATCTGGATTTAATAATTTGCTGTGTAATTTATTAATTCACTCATAATAGCCTTTCAGTGCTGGGAAAGGCTCCTTTAAAGGGGCAAAGCAGGAAAAATTCAGTGATTTTTTTTTTTTCCCTCATTGCCATAAATCTGTCTCCTGACAAATGTAGACTTCGGAAACATTTCTATCATCATAACTGTCTGGGAACCTTTGTCTTCTTTTTGTCCTATCAGAATACCAATCTAACTTTTCCCCCCTTCTGTTGCAGCTCCTCCCTCCAAAGCCAACTGAAAAGTAAAGTGAAGTTTTGAGTTCTAAATGCACCATTTACCTGGAAATATAAATTGTTTTCACCAAACAAGTTAAAAGGTAAATTTCTAAACTTACTGTCATGGGTTGCTTGGAAAAATTTGAGTTTCATCTTCTGAATAATATGCCTTTTAAAATCAAGTGAATTTTGTAATGCCTTTTCCAGTATGTCCTCAAGAGTGTCTCCAATAGATAGATCAAAATAAATTTATTTAAAGTTTGAAATAAAGCATTTTTATGGTCCAAATTCCAATTCTCTGGGCAAAGAGAAGTCTCAAAATCTGTCCTTGATAGTAGAAATACTTAGTTACATATTGTTGTTTATTTTAAAATACATTTTATAGAAAATAGAAGAGCATTATGTTGAACATAAATCTTAATTATTTCATTTTCTTTTTCATATTTCCATTATTTTCCCCAAGCTATGTGTCAATGAAACTTAATCTGACAAAGAACTGACCAGCTGATTTAATGTCAACTATCCAAAGGAAACCGCACTCTTTCTAGATAATATCAGAATAGAATTGGTAGAGAGTACTTAGATATCAGCCAGGCCTTACATGATCTTTGCTGTTAGACATTTATTCTATTCTAGTTTAGATTTAGATGATTACATTTAACAAAAAGATTGGATCATTTGCCTTTGGAGAAGTTAAAAAATTAACAGCATAGTTCTGAAATGTCAATTGAGAATGACTAGGTGTGCTGCTAAGTCAATTCATAAAATATCTCTTCCTAATTAAATAGTAATTGTGGACCTTGAAGAAAAAAACTAGGAAATGAGTCACTAATGCCAGTGGATTTGATTGATATGACAAGGCTCTTCAGCCACAATTTGCTATTTATCCATTTCAGTATTTTGAAAGTCAATATTAAATAAATATTTCTCAAGAATTTATACAGGATTCATTCTGCTCTTACCTTTAATTTCTTTTTTAAGACCAATCCTCTTTTCTTCAAATCTCTTTGGTTTGTTTTGATATGTCTCTGCAGCTCTCATTAATAAAAACTTTCAGAGTATATTTACTTTTTTTTAAATTCTGATTTTCCCATAAAACAAACACAGTTCAGTAGGGTTAAACAATGGATATAATTTCCATCTTGTAGACAAGAGGGGTTCTTTCACCCTTGTAATAACACTGAGAAGATATATTTAAAACTGTGGTACAGTGTTCAAAGTGTAGGAGCTTGGGAGACAAAAAACACTTGGTGAATGGGGGGGGGATATAGGCCTTCACTCTCAACTGTCGAGGTAAATTGAGTTGCTGTTATGTCATTTTTGTCATAAAAATCTTGGGCAAACATGCATACGTGAAAGCTATCATGTACTTCAAACGTACCAAAAGAAGCCTATTTTGTTTATCTTCAATATATTTCTCAATTTCTACTACTTTTACAGGATCTCTTTCCTCGTTTAAAGATGTCATATTTGTAGAAAGAAAACACTAGCACACATGTCTGTCTTTCCTCTAATGGACTCCCCTTTCTCTTAACGAATATATCCTAGACTCTTAGATAACAACCACATATGGGAAGAAGGAGGTGTTGTTTATTGAAGATAACTTTAAGCCCAGATCAGCAAGCCTGGTTTGCTACATCCTCAAGCCATTTAATTCATTTTCTCCACTCTGGAAAAAGTAACTAGCAGAAAGTTCTCCAGCTGGCTGACAATGCTTAGTCAAACCCGTGTTGGAGTAGGACTGTGATGTGGTTACTATCCGTGGTGCTGAAACCAGGACCTAGCGTACTGTGATTAGGGGCTGTCTATTTGAAAAGACTTTTCAAGAAAACTGAGTCTTAGAAGGTACAACAGAAGAAGGGACTTTCAACCTCCAAAATTTAAGAATAAAATTAAACCATCAGTATCACTATATCTGGATTCACAATTCTTTCTTTTAAGTTCCTACAACTTTGAAATATTTCCTTAAGCATCTATACAATATATCTCATTGTTTCTAAATGGACACATAGATTTTGTCTCTTCTGGTTTCTTCTTTAAGTTGGAGAAAAGTAAGTCCCTTCACTTATTATCCATTAACTGTCACGGTTCTTTTTGTTACATCTGAAAATCACAATGTTCTTTAACAACATTTAATCCCAACTTGAGCCACTGTAACAATTTTCATGGACTCCTGGGACATTTCCTAAACTCATCCTCAAAATAAGAAACACCCCAAAGCAGTTCCATATTAGGTCACCGCTCAGGGCAGCAGAATTTCCCCTAAAGGATCACCTGGTTCCTTCCTCTTTTTGGACCTATAGATTAGTAAGGTGCTCTTCTCATCATTAATAATGTAAATGTCTAAACCAGAGCTTTCCTGGGAAAAAAACTTTGGAAACCTAATATGTTGCTTAAAATGGATCAGGAGGTACCTTTAAACTAGGATCAAAAAAGGAGAAAAGTCTGTATATCGAAGGGAAGAATTTCTTTGTGCCAGACCACCATTAGACTTTCACCAACTCTGGTGTTTGAGTGAGTGATAGGAAGGGGGCAAAAATCAACTCTTTCTAACCACCCAGGATTTCTTCCTCAACCCACTCTTCCTATTGCAGAATGTAAGTTTTTGTAAAGGTCATGGAAATGAAGGGAGAGAGATGTACTTTTGCTTCATAACTCAGTAACCTAGATGCTTCCTACTCTGGTTGGGGCACTGCTCTCCAGGAGCAGTGACTGAACTGAGAAGTATGGTGGGCAAGCCCTTAGGCCTCAACCGGGGTATCCTACTCCCAGAAACAGGCCTGGACTCTTGCCACACCCAGGCTCCCAGTGCTGGCTGAAAACTAAACTGAGTTCCTTTCTTCCTTCTTCCCAGGTAGTACCTCTGCTCATAAAGATTCTCTCTGCAGAATTATTGCAGATCTGGAGAAAAGACTCCAAGGGAGATATTGGAGCCAAATATCACAACCTCATCTAGACAGAGAAGCAATGCACCCTGTGAGATGAGCTCTGGCTATTAGAAGACAATTATAAACGCTGTTCTTTTACACTTTCCTAGAGAAACACCCCCTTTTAAATCCAAATCAGACTATAACAACCACTCTAAAATAAACCATTAAAATGTTTCTGCTTTAAAAAACTATCAAAATAATTTCCATGTAAATGATTGAAAACAACATCACATTTTAAAAGCCGTTTAATTTTAATAGTATATTTTAATGAAAAAAGCAGCATACTTTGCCAATAAAACATTAAAATCATCTTTTCAATGAAAGACAATCAAACAACACCAAAAATAACTTAATACATTACCATAGTAAATAAACCATCTATTAACAAACAAAACAAAACAAAAACAAGAAACCAGGTCATATACAGAACTCAAGACTTCAGAGAGCCTCAAATGGAACAGCAATACAGCAAAATTTGTAAGAATATATCTATATGTGCATCATTTTGAATGGGATATTTACAATAGATAAGGTACCAATCACCATGTACCTAATTATTTTTTGTTCCAAAAGAATTCTACCAAACAATGTGAATTTACAAGCAGTGCACTGTCTTTCTTATAGTTTAAATTAGTTTTTCTACAAACAAACCTCCAAAAGGAAAAACCGAAGGATTCTTGTAAATGTTAAAATGTAGCCAACAAAGCAATTGAAAGCAAGAAGATTGAGATACCTTGGTGAAATCGTAGAATCTGGAAGGGCAAACACCAAGTGAACAAATGCACCTAAAGCTAGAAAATGATGCATCATAGTCATGCTTCCAACTGCTTCACTTCTTCTCTTCCATTAGAGGTATGTGTGTGTGTGTGTGTGTGTGTGTGTGTGTAAGGGTGAGTGAGAGCGCGCGTGTGTAGTGGGGACAATGTGGGAATCCCCATTAAATATGTAACGAAGTAAACAATACTTTGGACAGTGAATCAAGTCTACACGATTAAGACATCCATTACTGAGTGTCGACTCACAAACCAGAACACTACCAGTAAAAACAAAGGAAAAACAATCTTCATTCAAAGTGAGAATATACAAATGGGCCAAAAGGAACACAGTATAAGAGGAAAGCCATAAAAATTCAGTAAACTCATCAAACATAAAATTGTTTAACTCCACGAGCCATACGTTTCCCCCATTTTTAGACTAAATAAGTTTAATTAATTAGAATGTGCACAAATTAAGTTGCTAGAGAGATAAATTAATAATTTACAGAGGGTTGTTCGGCAATAATCTAATAATAGCTTTCAAGATCAGTGAACACAGCAGGCGCAACTCCTTTCTTAAGCATTAACACTTTAGAGAAGGAAGAAGGGGGTAAGAACCACAATAAAAATATATATATAATATACAGTGTAAATGCAGAAAATCTGCCATCTTTTTTAAAATTCAAAATACTTTAGAGATGTCTCTATCACATTAAGCATCAACTCTAGTTTAAAGTTTCAGTCCTGAATCGATTTCTATTTCTGAAAAATAGCTGCAAAGTGTACTTTTAAACTTGAACAAGGGTGATGTCTTTAGGAATAAAAACAAATCTTACTTGATCATTTTGGGGGCCTTTTTAAAACGCTGTCTCGTCTGCCTTCCTGCAAACAGCCAGCTCCAGACTTCCTGTGAAGAAGCCGAGGTGCCTTTTCCGGATAGGGTGGGGTTAAAAGGAATAACTTTGCTACAACTTGACAAATCCCTTCTTTTGTTTTGTTTTTTGTTTTGTTTTGTTTTGTTTTTCCTTGAGAAATCGGTTCACATTCTCACTGGGTTTGGGCTCATTTGCTCGCTCCTTTGCTCGTTCTCCAATCCTCGCTTTCTCCGGATTCACATTTACTGGAATTGTTTCTGGTAGCCAAAAGTGGAAAGAAGAGAGGCAGGAGAGAGAGAGGGAGGGAAAAGAGGGGACGAGGAGGGGATGTCCCTGGAGAGGCCAAGGGTCTCCTAAATGCCCGCAGAATATTTCATTCTTTTCTGTTTCTGCCTCTGGTTGCAGAACCAGACACGCACCACGTTTTTCTTAAGGTCCAGCTTCTCCGCGATGGCGGCGATCTTCTCGGAGGAGGGCCGCGGCTGGATGGCGAAGTAGGCTTCAAGAGAACGTTTCTCTGGGGCAGCGATAGACGTGCGCTTGCGCTTCTTCTCCGCGCCGTTGAAGAGCTCCGGCTTGGTGAGCTTCTCTCGGTGGGACTTCTCGGCCTCTTCGAGCCACGCTTGCAGGATGGGTTTGAGCGCGATCATATTGTTGTGCGACAATGTAAGGGATTCGAACCTGCAGATGGTGCTCTGGCTAAGCGAGCCCACACCAGGGATCTTGAGGTTGGCTAGTGCGGAGCCCACATCGGCCTGGGTCACCCCCAGCTTGATGCGTCGCTGCTTGAAGCGCTCGGCGAATGCCTCCAGGTCCCGGGGGTCGGCGTCCACGTCGCTCATGCAGCCCATGTGTGAGGGCAGCCCATGCGCGTGGGCCATGCTGAGCGCTGCTTGGTGCATGGGGTTCATGGTAGCCATGTGCGGTGCATGAGTTGGCGTGGACACTACGGCGCCGTCGGGGCCAGCCATGGCACCCAGGGCCAGACCGGGACTCAGGTGCTCCAGCAGCTCGCCCTCCAGCGCCTGATGCGGCTGATGGTGGTGGTGGTGATGATGGTGGTGGTGGTGATGCGTGCCCGCCAGTGCGGACGGGTGCGAGATGGGCACCGACGAAGAAGAGGCAGCCGAAGTGCACGGGATGGTGTTCATGGTGTGGTAGGTAGCGTCCGGCTTGAAGGGGCTGTGGTGGGGCGGGTGGTGATGGTGGCTCTTGCTCTGGGAGACGATGTCCACGGCCGCCAGAGCTTCGGCGCGGGCCAGCAGACTCTCATCCAGCCCGCCGAATATATTGCTCTGCAATTGCAAGTAAAAGGCACACATTACGCTCAGCAGGGAATTGTGCGCACTCTCCCCGGAAGCCCCGGCACAGCGCTCGACAACACCGCCGCGCCTACAACATTCCCAGAACGTTAAAATAATAATAATAATAATAATAATAATAATAATAATAATAATAATCCTGAATGTAGCAGGTGAGGCGGAGAGGAGGGAAGCCACTGAGAGAAACCGTGAGTGCACGAGGAGGAGGAAAGTGAGCCTGCAAACACAACACAACACAACACGCGCACAGGCAACATCCCAGGTCATAAAAATTAATATGAAAGAAAAGGCCCGCTGAATACATAAGAGAGAGAGGGGGGAAATTGGTTGGAGGTGTGGGGTGATTTGCTGTGCAGACATGAAAAAAACATCAAGCAGATAAAGGGGGCTGTCAAAATGTGCCTTTAAGCGGTGATTATGCAGAAATACGCACCGGTGGGGTTGGAAGACACGCTCTCCGCATCGCCTCGGAGCCCCCGCCGCTGCTGCCGCTGCTGCCACTGCTACTGGAGCTGCTGCTACGGCCTCCACCGCCCCCGCCACTGCCACCACCGCCGCCAGCATTGCTCGAGCTGCTAGGGGAGCTAGCGGAGGGCGCCGCGGGCGCGGAGGACCCGGGCGAGGCGCTGTGCAGTGCCGAGTACTTGGGCTCCACGTGCAGGCTGCCGCCGTGCGGCATGCTGAACGCCTGCTTGCTGTTCAGGGACATCATCATCATCTTCCTGGTCCGCCCGGGCGCTCGTCCGTAGCGCACGCACTGACCCCGTCTGCCGGGACCCTCTTGAGAAGTGCTGGGCGAGCGCAGGAGCAGCGAAGGGCAGTGCAAAGTTCCGCTCTCCCGCCGCCGCTCCCAGCTCTGCGCGCCTTGCCCGGACTACGAGCTCCTCCTCTGGCTCCGCTGTCAGTCTTAGGGGTTTCTGGGCTCCGCTTGGAGCTGGCTGCAGACCTGGGCGCCCGAAACTGCCCCCGCGCCTCGCGGCCGCCGAGTTATACTCCCCTCTCCCCGCGCCTGCCCCCTACCCCCCGCCTTCTCTCCCTCCCTCCCGCGCGCCTCCGCCCTCCCTGCCAGGAAGCGCGGTTTCTCCAGCTCGGATTCTAGTGTCGCCCCTTCTCTCTTTGCTCCCTACAGAGTAGGGTCCGAGGAGCTCTCTCGACCCCCGCCTCCCGCTCCCCCGCCGCGCCCTCCACCTCCCCTTCCGGCCCCCGCCCGCACGTTTTTGCCGCCGCCCCTTCCCGGCGCCCCGCAGCTCTCACTTACTTTGGATCTCAACCCCACCCCACTGGCCAGGTCTGTGTTCCAGTCGCCAGGCAGTTCTAAGAGCCGGCCTCCAGCCCCTCCTGCTTTTTCCGCTTAGTCTCCACCAAGCCGGGAAAAGAAAGTCCTAAATAAAGTTGCGGGCCAAGCCAGCCTTGGGTAGGTTTTTTCCCCCCAGACTACTAGGAACGCCTCTTACCTGGCAGTTTCTCCCCTCTATGTCCTGCTTACCGCTAAGTTCCAGGCCTCAGCCCCCTCTCGGCCCGCCCCTCCCCGCAGCTCAGGTGACCCCGGCCTCTGACTCCTGGCGGAAGGAGAAGAAGCGGGCGCGGGAGAACCAGCTCCTCCGCGCTGGTCTGCGCTTCCGCTTGGTGCACGCGGCAGTTGGCGCTTAGCTTTGCGCCCCCTCGGCCCGGCGGGTGCCTGGTGCCGAAGAGACATGGGGTCGACCGGGCTGCAGGGCTTTCTCTCACTCGGTTTCTCGCAGCTCTCAGCGGATTGGACGGCCGTGGAGCCAGCTCCGGTCGCCTTTGCGCATGCGACTCCTCCCCCCCCCCCCCCCCCCCCCGCCCCGCGCAACCCTGTCTACTGCCCCCCCCCAACGGACACACACACACACACACACACACACACACACACACACACACACCTCCTCCCTCTTTTCTCTTCCTCCCGATCTTCCTCCTCTTCCTCTCTGTATCCAAGTTCAGTGTGAGTTGGGTCTTGGGTGGATCCACTGGCAAATCCTGCCACTGGATTTATTATTCTTCATTAGCCACAATCAAAAGAGGAAGGGGCAACTGATGGAGGGAGCGGCAGGGCCAGAGATCACAGAGCGCATGTGCTGCTTAACCCCCCCCTCCGCCCCAGCACACACACACACACACACACACACACGCGCGCGCGCGCTCGCGTGCCCTTAGGGGTTGGCACAAGCCCCACTTGTCTTCATTTCCACAACCACTGGGCGCAGAGAACCTATTTTTAGCCAACACTTTGCTCGCAGTTTTGTCCCAGTGCAGACCACTTTTCTTAGAAGTGGACACACACTTAGTTCCAATCGTAAAAATAGGAGACAGTCTTACACACACACACACACACACACACACACACACACACCCCGCCTTCCTCTCCTCCCGCTTCGATCTTCTACTTCCCTCGACGTTAGGGGCGGCTGTCACCTCCCCAGAGCGCAGAAGGAGCGGAGTATAGGCGAGGGTGAGAAGGCCCTGAGACCTGAACGCTGGAGTCCGCGGGTGGCCTGACCCGGACTGGGGTGACTGGGAGCAGGTGCAGGCACACGGTGCCTGGGGAAAGCGAGCAGGTGCGAGAGCAGGCGGCAGGCCTGAGAGGCGCTGGCTCGCGCTGGGACAAAACAGAGTGGAAAGGAGTATGGCGAAGGGGGGGCCTCGAGTGGTCAGCGCCCGGAAGCCCCGCGGCGGCAGAGAGTATGGGCCTGCCGGTTCACCCATGACCTCACCAGAGCTGGACAGCAGGTTCAAGTCGAGAGCTCAGAGCCCGGGAGTCGCCAAGAGTACTGGGGAAGCGGCAACAAACGGCGGGAGGCGGGTTCTGTCCATGGTCCTTAACCCCTTGCGCTTTCCTGCGCTATCCTTGGACATGTCTTTCTCTTCCCCTATGTGGAGGAAAATACTAAATAGTGGCTGAAGAGGATTCCTACCAGCACTGTTCCTGAGCATGAGACCAGAGAAGTCTAGGCACGAGACTGGACAGGGGGTGTTGACATGAATGAATGTGGCTTGCACCGGACGGTTCAAGTAAATGCTTAGGTGTTTAATTTCCACCTCTACAACAGCCACGGTAATTTTCAAAGAAATAAAAAAATGACATTGTACAGCTCTCACTGTCTCAAGCTTCGAGAAATGAAATAAATCAAAGTTAAAAGCTTGAGTATCATTTAATTATAGTGCGAATAGCGCTTTGAAAGAAGTAGAACAACATCTCTAAACAAATTATGACTGGGCCAGGAAGGAATTATTAGATTGAAATTTCATTTAGGCTCGGGAGACACCGCGCTTCACTGTGTAATCTGCTATGCCTCATCTGATTTGTATGCTTAATTCAGCTTGACGAATTTATTAGTTTTCATAATAGTGAAAAAATTGAGCAGCACTATGGGCTAATGCATTGTATGTACTATAAATTGTATGTCTTCGTGGAAAGGCTGAAGTCTATAGAAATCTTTTATTAATGTTGGTATAGGAGGGGGAATTTTCGTGGAAGACTTGGAGAGGTTCACGCCAAACTCCACTGTTGTGTCTCACTGGTCCATTAACACATCGTCATACTAATTAGACTACTTCATCAATGATATAATTTCAAACTTCAAATTATGTTCTAATTAACAAGGGTTGTCCAATTTGCTTAATCTTCAAAAGGGTTTGGATGGCCTAATTAGTATAAACTGTTGAGCATCTCTAAAGCATAATAAAAATATTAAGTAAATTAAAATATTTTGGGGTATGTTTTCTGTCAGTACTATGTAAGGGGCAAAGGGTTAGAGTGAATGTGGAGGAAGAAAATAACTATAAGACAAATGTTCGCATCTACCTAGTTCCCCCAGATTATAATACCAAGTGAAACACACAAGAAACTTTTGGGTATTGCACCTCCTAAACAGTGTGTTTATGTGTTTAAATAAAGGCATAAGAATATCAAGGAGAAAAATCACATGGGAAAAAAATTCTTCTCTTTCATTAGGTGCCTAATTAGATGTAAAGTGAAAAGCAACCCTGAGGAGGTCCCCAAGCATTATTGTGGCAACAGTCTGCTGAACTTGGATTGCAAAATCAAATATTTGGGGATGTTTTGAACCTCTTCCTGTCCCCTCCCCCTTCATTGAGCTTAATTACTTGCAATAGTTGTTTTAATGTATGTTGTCACCTGGGAGTATTGAGAAATGCATATCGTTAATATGAATTAATCTTGATTTTAATGGCAACTGACAACTGATCTCCAAAATGCTAAACACTTGTCACCACTTCATATGGTAAATAAGGTAGTATAATAAATTCATGAAGTAAAGAGGGCACTGTTGAAGTGACTGGACAAACTTTGTTTGATATGGAATCGATTAGCTAAAACTATTTTAAACAGGAGAACTCCTGAAAGAATATTGTCCTGATGGCTAAAATCCATATATCATTAAATTAATTTAATATAACTTTTTTTTTAATCTCTCAGAGATTTCCCAGCGATATGTCTAATTCCAGACGGGGGAGAAAAGGAAGCTCTTTATTCTAACTGCCAAGTTGAGATAAATTAGCATGTAGTTGAGTAATTTGAGCTTATTTACCTGTATTCCATTACCTCTAGAAAACACATGCAGGTCGAAGCAGAGTAAGATTTCTCCTTTTCCCACTCCAAGTGAAAAGTGAACAGCAGTGATTGTGTTGCAATAGAGAGAAAATGCAATTCTTCCTTAATCACCACGACTTGCAATCTTGTGATCTTTCCTTCCAGGAGCATCCAGAACACGAACGTCTTAGCAATATCAATAAAACCCATTTTGGTTTTGCCCACAGGCATTGCTGCAAAGTGCTCCAGTGAGTGTGGAAGCTGCTCTCGGAGAAAGAAAGACTTCAGCCCTCCAGGTAGGGGAGGCCATCTAAACAACTGGAAAGTTGGGGATAGACCCAAGGGGGTGTGAGCGAATGGCCCAATATCCAAAATCTGCTTCATATGACCTCAAAATACACTTTTATGCCCAAGCACCTGTCTGTGCTGGTGCCTCTGCACACCTACAAATCTACCTAGTAAACTGAAAACAGAAAAGTGATTTTTTTTAAAGAAAAGAAATGAAAAAATGAATCAAATGTGTGACTGTATGAGGAAAGCCTTTCTTCTCGCCAAGTCTCTTTGTTTGACAATAGCTTCTGTCCCATACGCTGCCAGATGCGGACAGATGTGACCAGCTTCTTCTCTCCCCGCGGGGCAGTCGTCGCTTGAGGTTCCACCCAAGCTCCCTGGCAGCGGGGTCCCTGCAGTAGGAGCCCTCCCCCCACCCCCTAAATCGGCCGGTAGCCATCCCGAGGGGAGAAATCACTGTCTCCTCCCCTGTATCTGGGTCCTAATTTACTATTAAAATTTTAAGCTGTGCATTCATATTTTACCGGACCTAATGTGTTTTTATTAAATTTTAATCCAATAAGGGCAGTTTGATTTCTTTGTATTTCACACAGAATTGAGTTGGACTACAGGGAAGATTTCTGAAAGGACAAATCTGACCCTATTCATGCACCATTTCGATTTTAGGTAGACAGGGCGTGGGGGAGGAAAGAAGGAAAGGATAGGTTCCTTCCATGCCAACTCTTCAAGGAAGTCAATCTGCACCTAATTCTGAATAGAATCAGACCTTCTGAGCTCTCTCTGGACTCTGCAGCTTGGGGCAGAAAGATAGGGGGTGATTAAACTCCTACATGGCCTCGCAGTTCCAGGGGAGAAAAAAGGAGAGAAATGTCCCTGAAGCTGAGAGTTCTGGGAGGGCCCCGAGAACTGGCCGCGGAGAGTGGCGGGGAAGGAGGGCTCTCCTGGGTTTGTTACGGCCTGAGATAGGGGCTACGCTCAAGGAGTGATGCGTGCGCTTTGTTCAAACACCTTTCCTCTTCCGATCATGTCCACTCTGCTCTTCTGTTCGTCTCTAACTCGCTGTCTCCGCTGGCTCCCCGCGAGCTCCAAGTACCCCTCACTTAGAGATTTGAAGGAACCCCTCTTTTGTCCAAAGATGCCTGGCTCCTCTTATGTCCGATGGCACAGCCTCCTCCCCGGGCTTTCCGGGCTAACACTCTCAACCTCCCAATGCAGGCAGTTAGCACGTGTCTCCAGAAACCTCTGCTTCCGGCGCTCCTCTGGCCTTTCTAGATTGAAATTAGGACTTTTGCAATCTTCCAACAGGGCGAAGGGAGGAGGACAAAAGCGAGTGATTATTGGCGCTTTGGAGGGTGCGCTTTGGGGGAAGGGAGGGACTCGCGCCAGGGCCGGGGGCCTGTAGTCGCCGAACATGCCGCGTGGGGGCTTTCTCTAAGTAATTCTGCACTGAGAAATGTGGCTGGGCAGGGGACAAGGGATGAGAGGAGGGACAGCAGATAGGAGAGTAACGGTTCCCTCTTTCCCCGGTGAATGGAAAGAAGCGGAGCTCCATTAAATTAAAAAAAAAAAAAAAAAAAGCAGATTGGGAGGAGGGAGAGCCGGGAAGCAGCCAGCCCCAGGCCCGCAGGATGCCTGCGAGACGCCTAGACGCCTTCAGGATTCCGCCTGGTAAGTACGCTTACACTGAATGCGGCCAGCAACCCGCACGTGGGGACAGCTGATTGGACCCTCTAGAGTCGACCAAGCTTTGGAGCCAACACAACAGGCGCCAAGAAATGAAAATGTAGCAGAAGGAAGGATTCAGTCCTCCGCATCCAGCTCCGCACTCCCTAGAGCGCAGGGGCGCGAATTCACACGCTCACGCACGGATACACGCGCCCAGACACGCTCACATACCCACGCACGCAGACACGTGTGTGCTGACACTCGCGCACACTCGGTCACACGCACACATGCTTCTCCGCTCCCCCCGCTGGTGGGCCACTTTCGAGGGAGTTGGGCAGGGGCGAGCGGATCTCCGCGTCGCGTCCACGAGCAACCACTCCTGTCTTTACTTGCCCCAGTGAAACTGTTATTTTTCTTCGCGGTGAATTTCTTTGGCCCGTGTGTTTACCTCTTCCTAAAGTTAAGTCCAGTCACGAAACCAAACTTAAAGCATTGGAACAATCAATGAAGACTTTTGCAACCCATGGCGCCTTGCGCTTCCTGGAACTAAAATAAATGCAAGAAATCGAAACTTAATTACTTGAAAGAAATCCAGAAATCCCTCTGCATAATTTATCCAGTCATTTTTAGTAGCGTTCGTGTTCGGTGCAGTGTATGTGAACTCTATGCTTTTGGCTAAGATCTAGCTCCCTTCCTCGATTCCGTGGGGGTCGCTGCCGCCCCCTCAGCAGGAATTTTGTCCTGCACCGGTCCCCCTTTCCTCCCACTGCTCAGAACTGATCTAGTAATGTTTCTTTTCAGAAGTCACCAGCTGTAACGGTACAAGAATCCCTGGGGCTGAGGGTTGTGTGTCGTTAAAAAATTAAAAAAAAAAAAAAAACAAAAAAAAAACAAAACACCTCACCCGTTCTCTCTTTTTGTTCACTAAGGCTATTATTTGAATTTGTGTGAGATGCTTAATACTAGATCTGAAACCAGACCCTTTCGTAAATACAAACCAGGACCATTCCTCTGAGGGAACAGTGCATCATCAAAAAGGGCCATTCTACTGGTGATGGAAAAAATGATTAAAAAGTAGACTTTTTTTCCTTCTCTCCAGAGAAGTTCTTTTTTTTTTTTTTCCTTAAGTGTCATTAAGGAAGTGTCATCTTAGGAAGATTCCTAAGGCACAATACTAGAATATTCGTTCTGACTAAACTACTCTTCAAGTTATTTAGATGGACCACAAAGCCTGGACACTAGTTTCTTCCTCTAATATCTGTTCCTTTCAAACTTACTCATTTTCTCCTCTCCTTTGGTTTCTATTTGGTAGAGAGTCTTCATATCTACGAAGTGTCAAAAGACCTTCATCTGGTGGCACTAAATAAAATAGAGTCTTCGAGAGGCTAAAAATCAAATGATTTTGGTACACATTATGTTTCTAACATTGGGTACTATTGGGAATTTAGAAATTTGGTGATGACTAATGTTATGGCCAGCGGATTTGCAGAACAGAATAGTCCCTGAAACTATTAGCATGGTGTGGGTGACTCCAGAAAGGCATGCTTTCTCATAGACACCTTATAGGAATCTGAAGTAATGTTATGAAAGAATGAAAAATACATTGGGGAACAGCTTGGAAACTGAAGTACATTTTGATTTAACTCACATTAACAGAAATGTAATGTAAAAGTGAAAGGATCTAACAAAACCATTAATAATTAAAAAATAATTACAGATAGTCTATCCTTACTATTCATAACCACTCAACACTTTAGACAAAGAAAACGGAATACTCTTAATGGGAATGAGATGTGAGCAGACTGCTAATGAGAAGTTAACCAAGGACCGTGCATTTGTCAAAGGAGACGAGTTTCCTTGTTTCCCCCACCTGCATATTTTAATTCTCTCAGAGTTATCGTGGACCTTCCTCTTCCATCAGCATATATACTGCATGTCAGAGTTTATACAACAGAAATCTCTTGAGCAATAACAATACAGACTTTATCAAATTCTGAAGATCAGGGGCACCAGATGGCTTGTCTATTAACCATCTTCACTGACAAATATTTATAGGTGAATAAGAGATACATGCCTCTGTAATATATTTTGTTTAGACACTCCCATCCCACAAGGATTTCACAAAACAATGACCCTGTAAAGATAGCAGTTTGTTCCCTGTTCCTTGTGGTCATTAAGAAAAAAAGATTAATCATCCTTTAATGATTCAATGTCAAGCTTTTTCTTGTACTCTTCACCAAAGGAGTTGCATTCCAGAATTAAAAAAAAAAAGTGTGAGTGTATTTTTCTGTCACCTAATTGTGTTTATTTTCTTTCCAGTAAGTATTTTTCAATGTCCAAAGTCTTTAGAGCAGATTCTACATATAATCATACAATAAACCTTTAGTCATGCGCTAGGTGCATGATTAAAAAAGACATTGGGAATGAAGCTACAGTGACTCCATTCTGATCTTCACTGCATATTCTTCTTTATTTTGCTTGAGAGACGCATGGGACTGCCTCTAGAGTGCTCCGTTGGCTTTTGGAAGCACTGGGAGGAAATCAAAGCAGCCTGGTGGAAAGCAAACTTCACTGCCTCTTTTCAGAGATAAAGGGAAATCTTACAAAAGGAGAGATTTGCAGACCTACAACTGGAATTCAATGAAGTCATGGCTGAGGCATCTGCTGGGAAGCCACCAGGAAGTGGAGACCTACAGCCCATGTCAAATCTTGTGCATCTATAGAATTTGAAGCCTCCTTCCTTCCTTCCCCTTCCCAAATGAATTAGAAACAAAACAACATGCCTTTTGTAGGAAACAGAAAAACCTAAGGAGAAATGCTAATAGATTGAGTGCAAAGATTATAATTACTTCTTAGCTATATAAATATGACTTAAGCATACAAAACATGTTAGCTTCCTTGTAGGAATCCACTCTCATATTTTTAATGCAGTGGAAGGACATTACAACAACAATGACAACAAACTCACCTTTAAACATTTATCCTTTCTTGGATTTACATATGGACCATGATTTGCCTGTAAATCTCATATACACAAAAGTCTGCAAATCAATGGTAGAATTATACAGTATTTGCACCCACATAGGTGGTGTTATCTCCCTCTTCGTTTCTCTCCTCTTATGTGTGCACACAGATAATCGAGACATAATTCAACTAACGCGTGTTCTGGAATATGCTATAGCTGTGTGCCTTGACTAGTTTTTCCTGATGTGCGTATAACACATTAAAGAGTCCTTGCATGTGTATTGAAAAGTACTAAACTCTCTTCTCTTCAAAACACAAATGCTATTTAGTTTCCATGTGCTCATTGCACCCCTTTTTTTGCCTTTCAAGGGCAAACCCAAAGTAGGCATTATCAACATTGTGCTTATCTGTCATATTCCTATCCTCATATTTCATCGGTTTCTCCTGGCTTCCGTTCACTAGTCTGGACCAGATGATCAGTCATTTCTATAGTAACCCTGCTAGGCACCTTGATCTCTTTGCTCCCTTATCTTTCCCATATCAGACTACCTATTTTTCCACTTTTGCCTACAGATTGCTGATAAATTTATACTATTAAATAAATATATGTTATTTATATCTGTAATAACTTGGTACTCAACATCCTTCTCAATCTTCTTGTGTTCCTTCCTCTGCTGCAGTCTGTAAAGCTAAAAACTACATTTCTCAGACTCTCCTATAGTTTGGGTACTGGCTGTCACTGAGAACCAGGGGCGTGGATCATTTATTCTTTGTTGGTGTGAATCTAAGAAGAGTGGTACTTTATAGGCAACAGTCGTATGCTGCAAAAATGGTATATTCCTGAAGTCTGTGCTTTACCAATGTTCTCCTTATTCCCCTCTTTCCTGATTGTGGTAGAGCTCATAGCTTTCCTGGCAAGCTAATGCTGCACTGTGGTTCTGGGAGTCATTCCCAGAAGTTCAGCCTAGAGTTGCCTACTTCAGCCTTTCCAAAGATTTGTAAGCATCTACCTGCATTAAATCTCTCTCTGCTTAAAATAGGCAAAGTACTTTCTGTTGCACCTTGCAACTAAACCCTGACTGATAAGCCAGCCTTAACATTATTCTCTGTATTGCTTGGTATTTGTTTTGCTCAGTTTTAATTGACTCTCCATTTCATTCCCTACAGAATTTATTGCAAACATTTTCTACTTCTGTCTTGACTTGGAACATATAACCTTGCCTCACAGTTTACTAAGAAAATACTTTACTACCACACATTCCATGAAGTTTTCAATTGCCATCCAACCATTTTTTCCTGTTTTCACCCAACATCTCCTCCTGTGATTCTCCCGTGTTAGCCTCCTCCCTCAAGATAACCCTCCATGTGCTCATGATTTCTTACCCTCTCCCCTTCTTCAGAATCTTGCTCTCACAATTTACTCTTTTTCTTGCATCTTCAATTTCACTTCTCCAGTCTATCTCTTCTATACCACAATTATATTCAAGGTGCGTTGGCCATAAAATTTAAACAAAACAAAAACTTTCTTTAGCTTTTTCCCTTCAATATCTCTCAAAAGATTTGCTACCCAATTTTGGAAATGATAGCTGCATTTACCACTTCCATCTTCTCACCAATCACTTCACCTCTGGAAAGTGTACTTGTGTCCTTAACTCTCTACTGATGGTGCTCTCCCTTAGGACACTGATGGCCATTGAGTTTACACATCCTGTGGCACTACTCCCAAAAGCATGAGCTTCAAAACTTGGGGTTTTGTATTAGCTCTACCAATTATTGGTTTCACTTCTCATTTTGCTTCTCTGAAAAATGTACATAATAATAACATATTCCTCTCCCAGATTATTGAGCAGATTAAATGACATATTGTATGTAAGGGGCTTAGCATATTTCTTTGTATATAATAAGCATTATTACAATATCATCAATAATAATCTCTGCAAAATGTGAGGGCTGGCAATTCTCTCATTCTTGAAATGGATTGGCTTAGATCTCAGCAAATGATTTGTAAAGGCAGAATGTGTCAGCCTTAGTAGAATCGTTGTTTAAACCAGGCTTTGTCCTTTCTTGGTATAGTTTGCCTACTCTTTCCTGTCCATAAAACAGGGCCAGCTCCCCAGTGGCCCATCTCCCCAGTGGCCCATCTCCCCAAGGCAGTTATATAAAAAATGTGGGTTTATATATAATTTATTCATTAACTCAAAAACACATTCAGAGAAGGAGGGGGTTAATTATTATTGGTTAAATGCTTTATCTTGCTCAGGGAGACACACATTTATGTGACTAGGCTTTCCCTACCAGTATAATAGCACTTCTAACTTATTTCCACAAAAAATTAATAAATTCTGAAAATAATAAAAATCACTCATTATTTACACCTGAGCATGTTCAACACAGTTTCTTTTTTCAAGTGGAGAGTATTCTGCACATCTACCTTCTGAGACACTGTTTTCTTCCCCACCCCCTCTGCCCCGGCTACTCTCCCATTTCCTGAAAGATACTGATCAATTAAGGATCCATCAAAGAATGAGGATCCAACTTTTGCTTCTTCCTTGCTAATTCTATCAATTTCACGGCTTTTACTCTCACCTGAAACTATATCACTCTGATCTCTTCTGAAAGATATTTCATATTCCAGTAATTTATTGGATTTCTCCACCTGGATACCTGTTCTTTCTACAAAACCCACCTCCTACAGATTCATACCACTTTATCAATATTTCAGTTATGGAGTTTATTACTTTCCATTTCTATATGTCTTTTTTCTTTTGTCGGATTTCCTATGTGAGACTGAGATTCTTGAAGGCAGAATCTATGTTGAACTTCTCCTGTGGTTTCAAAATGTTTATACATCTTATCTAGAGCAGACATTCCTATGTATCTAGATACATATTCACTGACTGGCTGAATGGATGATCATTATGATAGCAAGTGATATGAATGTTGTACAATACAATGTCACTAATGCTTGCTCCTTTCTGACTCTTTTCGGTACCTGATCCAAAGCTAACAGGTAGATGACAGACTGAGAGAAAATATTTGCATTGGCTAAAAATTACAAAGGAAAAATTAGATTATACAAGTTACCCCTGCAATCTAACATGAAGAGAAACCTAATAGAAAAGTGGGCAAAAGATATAAATAGGCAATTTATAGGTTGGCAAAGTCTAGCGCTAACTAGGATTGGAAAGGTGCCAAATCTCACTAAGTACCAGGACAAATGCTAAATAAAACAGTGAGGTAATACTTTATAACTATCATCTTTATAAAATTGGAAAGTTAGATAATGCCAAAAGTTATTAAGGATGTGGAATGGAAACCATAACATAATATTGATAGAAGTATGATTATTGGATGGCCATTGAGAAAAGCAAACTGGCAAGCTTTAGTAAAAATGTCCAGGCAAAAACCCTCTGGTCTACCAATTCCACAGCTGGGTTATACTTCAAAGAAATTTTTCTACATATTCAGAAGGTAATGTGTTTGAAGATGTTCCTATCAGTGTTGTTTATAATGGCAGAGAGGTAGAGGCAGCAGATGGAAGCAGTGACTCTTAAGGCAATACAGAAAGGCCTTAAAAAGTTGAGTGAAAATGGGACAGGTCCTGCAATATAATACCATTTATATACATAAACATACACAGAAAACCTGTGTATTTTTCAAGGAGGTATATATATCCAAGGACATTTTCAACTCAATATAGTAAGTGCCATTGGATAGTAGGAATGTAACTGGGATATAAGTTGATTAAGACATATCAAGGGCCTTAAAAGAGTTCACTTCCTCCTATGGATCCTACTTCTAGGAATCCCTCAAGAAAACAATAAAAAATGAACAAAAAATTAAAGGCAGTGTTGTTTGTAAGAGTGAAGATTGGAGACATCTAAATGTCTAATAATGGAGAAATCATTTAATAAATTGAAATACAACCATATTATTAAATAGTGTTCAACCACTACAATCATGTTTTCAGAGAACATTTAATGGCATGGGAAAGTACACTATTTGACAAAAACAAACATGATACAAAGCAGTGATTCTTTGTGTTCAGAAGAAGTATATAGATACACAGAAAACAGTGACAAAATAAGCATTTCGTTTTAAGTGTTGCATTGTGAGAGATTTAAATTTTCCAAATTGTCTACAATGAGCTTTTATTCCTCTTATTACCAGAATTACACGTGTGTATAGATTTATATACAGTTGTACATATAGCTTTCCCAGGTTGCATACTTTTTCATATAAGATTCATTGCATCTCTTATTTAAAGTGCTGTAACTAAGTGATCCATCAGCCAAACCATCAACTGAACTCATTCACTATCACTAACTGCAGTGAATATTTATAGATTGGAAATGGTATTTAATTGACTTGAGAAGGATGTATTCAGCCATCCGAGTTTTATAGTACATCTCTGAAATGTGGAAACTCTCACAGGCTTATACAGAGAAGCCAGTCTTGCCTATCAAACCCTTGGCTGGGGATTCCACACAAGATCCTCTAAATATGGCCTAAATCATTTCAACTGCGATCCATATGGCCTTTCTTTGCCTACAGCTGGACCAAGATGCTTCTTAGGCAGGTAAGAGATAGGACAAGAAGGGGTTTATTATCAGACTCCTTATTTTCACCCTTTCCAATACTTTATTAGAGAAAAGAATACATACTTGGTTAGTTTAAGGGAAAAAGTCATTTTATTAAGAAAGAGTTAAAATAATATTTCTAGTCTCAGAGGCAGGATCCATTACATTCTTGGCCTTGGATTTCCTAGATGATATATATACTTAGAGAATTTTTGTAAGCTAGTTATTATTGTTTTTAATTCACACACACACACACACACACACACGCACAATGATGATTGCACTAATGCTCCAGCTGGTGCAGTAACTTCAATCTTTGAATACTCCATTAGTTGCAAACACATGACAAAGTTAGAAAATATAAAAAAAGAAAAACCCATAGTGGCATGATGAAGAAGAACCAGTGACAGGGAGGGAACAAAGCAGTTACTCACAGTTGTCCAGGAAGGTATTTCTGGTTCTTTGATCAGAACATTGAATTCAGTTGCACACATATCGAATCACACCACATTTCATGACAAGGGTTCAAGTGCAAACTGACATTATTATGTGGACTTATATTCCCCCAGCAACCAAAGAATGCCTTGACAGTAAACTATATACATAAGATTGGTTGATTGGTTGCTTTTAATCTAAAGCAGGAATAATGTGATTCATATTTTTCTCTTTACATCTCTCAATATTCTTTACTTAGTAATTCACTACAAGTTGCTAATTGAAGTTCAAATATTTCTTTGATTGAAACTCATAATGGAAGAACCCGAAAGACTAGAAAATTCTTCTTCTTGGTGCTACTTAGAACTGAAAGGTCACCAGAAAATCTATAGTGAAAATAAAATGTAGAGCTATATAATTCTCTTATAAAATTAATTTGTAACTGAATTTGTTAAATCAACACAAATGATTTTTTCAAACTATCAACATAATTGTCCAAATTATTTATTCTACATAGTTTCCCCACCAATATTTTTATACTGATTCTAGAAAGACAACTATTCACTATAAAACCAGGTGTGCTAAGTCCAGGTAAAATCTAAAGTTATATTTCAGTCATGGTTGAAGTTTAATTTCATTACCATGCAGTTGGCAGGCAGGTAAACTGAGTTTCTTTATCCATCCCAATTGTTTATTAAACAAGTGTTTATTGAGTGTCTACTAAGCACTATGCTAGGATAGCTTGAGAGAGAATAAGTATATGCCTGTGACACTAAAAATAGTTTGCTGTATTTGGGATGGAAGAGGTGGGCTACTACAGAATCATTCATGGCTAACTATGGATCCTACAAGAAAAGAACAGTGTTATCTCACCCCTTGGCTGGATACTCACTAAGCTTCAGAATTTTCAGGCCCCAGTTGAAAGGTATGGTGACGGGATTTTTGGAAAAGCTTTCTGAGGGTAGTTGGGATACTTTTAACATAAAGACCAGTGACTACTTCTTATTTGGTGATTTCAGAAGGTGTGAATCTTACTGGAGGAGCGCCCAGGAGTACTATGTGTAAGAATATTGGTAATATTTTTTAATTTAATATCTTATAATTCTATAAAATACCCTCTTGAGCAGTTTTTTGCTCCCACTGTAGCAACTGAAACAAAAAAAGATAATTACAAAAAAAATGAAATTTTTGAAGATATTGGAAGACTATGGGAGTAATGAACTTTGGAAGAACTACAATTCTAAATAAAAAGGAACCCTTCCTAGTTGAACTGAGATCAAAGGCTTTTTTCTTCTTTAGGAACATTTGCTGATTCAGGGCACTAGTTGCAGATAAGGCTTAGCATAGGCAGAGGGCTCTCTAGGGTAGAGAAACTGGAAGAACTTTCATGACCTCTTGTCCTAGCATGACTGGTTAAAGTACAGAGGAGCACCAAACCCATGGCTTGTATCTGCACAAAATATTTTTTGGGTTCTGGGGTAGTCAGGAAGCAGGGCAGTTGAGCCAGACACGCAGAATGAAATCCCCTGTTCTCTTGCAAAACTTAGAAGTAAAAATCCTGCTAAATTTTAAACCCATGTTGGGTGGAAGACCCAAGAGCTAAGTTTTAAACCTCTGAAAAGTAGAACTCTGAAGGCTAAGGAGAAAGGAATGTCCTCTCAATAAAAACCCTGCTTGCAAGACTGACTTTGAGACATGGGAGCCACTTGCAAATATTGTGTGTAGGCATTTGTCTATATAATCATTTGATTAAGAAATATAAGATTCATGGGCCTATGTAAGATAGAGATTTATTGATGAAGATGTAGAATGATTTATAGAGATAAGATACTTACATACTTGTTTATTGCCTAATCAGTGCATTAGTCTTTCTTTATATTCTGTGGGTACCAACTCTTCCTGTTCATGTCTGGGAGCCACCTCTTCATGTTATTTATGCTGTTTCTGGATGATTTTATATCACCCACCAGAAGAAAAAGTCAACTGTTTGGAATCTATTTGTACTGATATAATACAGATTATATTGTTCTGCAGTATCCTACTACCATTTATTTAATGCTGGTTACTCATGATTCTGCATTATCTATCCTACATTTCATAAATACTGACTTCCATTCACCCTCTCAGACATTGTCATGCTTTGTTGATGATGATTTCAAATGCAAGTCATACTCAGAGTATTCAGAAAAATGTGAATTTGTTTCTGGTAATGTTAAATTTGCCCTTTAAAATTTTATAGAATAAAGGTAAAACAGCATATTCCCAACCATCTTTTCTGTTGAACTTTTTAGACCATAATTAGTGCCTTTCTAGATTGTGATCTTTTTCAGTAGTGATTGTACCCATGCTTCCACACACAACTACCAGTAGGGAGGATAGGTGAGACCCGTATGGGCAGAGGAAAAGTGTGGTGTCATTCACTCAAGGATATATATCTCTAATTCAGAATGGCATGAAATCAACCCAGGAGAATATGACATCTATCTGGAAATAGAAACAAGAAAGGACATTGATCAGAAGAGTTTTGGTGTTGTGGAGCCAGGGTCTCAAAAGCTCTCAGAGGAGGAAGACATGGCTATCCACAGGATGCCTGAGATTGTGGCATAGAGTCTGCAATGAGGGTGGAATAACCACCTTTGGTGCCACGAGTGGAAGACAAACAGTAAAAGATCCCTAATACCCTCCCTTCCTTCACTGCCCTCAACTGCTGTAGACTACAGGTAACATTGTGATTAGAAGACAGATGGGCAAAAGTCAATACATAGGCCTGGATCAAATCAAAGCTCAAGCCCCAAATCAGAGTGTTAGCCACATTATGAAGGTCTATCTAGGTACCATTCTGTGAAGGAAATACTACACTATCCAGCAGTAATAATCTACTTACTGAGCAGCCCTCTTGGAATAGGAATCTGGCAACAGTAACATAGGAAAATCCTTGTAGAAAGAGCTTTGGTCCTGGACTTCTTTGGAGTAACCAATTGAACCCACATATAGTATAGGAGGTCTGAAAGCAAGCTGAGGAGAAAATGAGGACCAGGGTTTATGCAGGTCCTAGTGTAGGCATGAGATACACTTCTCAGATAGCCAGTCTGAGAATGGTCCAGTACCATTTTGGCAACAGAACAGGAATTAGTAAATTCTAGGAAGTGCTTCTAGCAACTTGGATTCATGCAAGACCAAGTTTGGGCTCTGCAAGCCCTGTCCGGATTGCCCTGTTGATCTTGGCCAACTCAAGTCATCAAAGAATGACTTAAAAATTTCAGTGAAGGTAGTCCAAAGCAGTAGGCTCCTGGAATGTGGGTTCTGGTACAATGCACAATCTACCCTCGTTTAAAAGCAATGTTCCTTGACCAGCACCTGTGGCAAAGCAGATGCTAAGAATCCCCAGGAGCACATCTAATATCCAGTGGGTATATGACAATAAGAACCCCACCAAGGGTGTTATAGTCCTATAGATGGGAAGTCCATGGAGTCTATAACAAATGTGAAAATATTCCATGTATCAGAGTATAAAGCAAATGGAAAGTCATCAGATAGACAGAGGTGTCCATTTCCTAGAAAACGATGACCAGCATAGTTGCCTAAATGATCCTGCAGATCATAGCTGATTGAGCACATTGCCAGTACTTTTTGCCTTGCTCTTTGTCCCCACCTGGAGCTTCTGAAGGAAGATGGAATGACTAAACTAGGACTACATGTGACATTGACTCAAATCAAGTTGGCTATCAAGTAGGGAGCAATGGCCAACCCTGTTCTTCTCTGTACATGAATAATCTAGACAGCAATTTGGTGCTGGTGATCTGTGGAGGGGCCTCCCAGCTCAGTGAGAGCCCATCATCATGGGACTCATCTTTTATATTCTGGGAAATATCACATAGATAGAGAGGACTTCACTGTTTTTCTGTCCAGCCTTGTTGCAACAGCAGTCATACCCAAATCATTTGCACTTCAGAACTGGAATATTAAGCTTTTATTAACATTGTTAATGAGAGGTGGAATGGGGTGGGGGGTGGGAAAAGGTGGCTGGGGGGACAGATGCTCCATAATTCCAAATCCATGCAGTCCACCAAGAAGATCTGGGCAGCTTCTGTTACTGCACAACAGTTATGCTATTCTTGCTATTAATACCCTTCTGTTACAGTTTAGACAGAAATTCTTCCCCCCTATTTTAAGACTTACTTATGGTCTTATTCTCAGAAATGCTCAAAAGGGTACAACCATCACCAAGGATGGGGTTGGAAAGGCAGAGGGAAAATAAAAAAGGAAGCATCAGTCTTGCAAAAAAATAAAATAAAATAAAATAAAATAAAATAAAATAAAATAAAATAAAATAAATAATAAATAAATAAAATCAGTACTGCTTGGATGGACTATGCCTAGGAATGGATAATTTTTTAAAACAATGTATGGCATTTGTGAAAAAGTTTTCAATCATGCCAAGAAACAGGACAAATGACCAAAAACAAGAGAAAAAGAATAGATGATAGAATGGACTCCATAGATAATACAGATATCTGACTTATCAGACAGGGACTTTTAAACTATAATTAATATGCTTTAAGAACATAGATGACAGCTGTAATCCATTTTAAAATCAAATGGAAATCTACAAGTTTATAAAATAATAATGATATTTAAAAACTCAACAAATGTGTTTAATATCATTAGACATAGCAGAAGAGAGGATTACTGGCCTAGAATATGGATCAGGACTGAATCTGGAAAGGAAAAAAGATGATGTATGCAGAAAAGAACTATGAACTTTCAACAGGATAAATACAAAGAAAACAATACTTAAGCATTTCATAGTATAACTCCTGAAAGCAAAGAGAAAGAGAAAAGTCTTAACATAGCCAGAGGAAAAACATATATGAACTTCAAGGGAGTAACAATAAGATTTACATCAGACTTTTCAAGAAAAATATGGAAATGAGATCTTTAAAGCATGGAAAGACAGTAGCTGCCCATCTGTACCCCAATAACTGAGAAAATACACTTTAAAATGAAGACTTCTTAGACAAACACTAAATTTTTTTTTACCAGCAGACTTATACTCAAAGAAATTCTAAAGAGAGTTCTTTAGGAAAAAGGAAAATCCAAGAAATCAGCTTTAAACTTCATGAAGAAATGAAGAGCATTGTAAAGTATTAATATAGGGTAAATAAAAATGTATACAGAATTAAAATATATGACAACAATAGCACAGAAGAGTTGGAAAGGGTTAAATAGCCTTAAAATGTTCTAAAATCCTTGCATTATCCAAGAGGTGATAAAATACTAATGTATAATAAACCCTGTTAAGGATGCATGTTATAATCTTTAGATAATTACTAAAAGAATAATAAACTCTAATACAAAGGGGAAATAGACTTTTTAAATGCCTAATTAACCTAAAAGAAGTGTGAAAGTAAGTAATAGGAAACAAAGACCAGAGCCAACAAGCAGAAAACAAATAGTAATATGGTTAATTTAAACTCAGATATAGTGGTAATTACATTAAATATGAATGAACTAAATATTGCAATTAAACAGGCACCCTGTAAACAAGGGGTTAGCAAACTTTTATGCAATCGGCCGGATAGTAACTGTTTTAAGCTTTGAGAACTACATATGTCTGAGCTCCATATTCTTCTTTGTTTTTTTGTTTATACATTTTAACATGTAAAAACTATTCTTAGCTCTACTAGTAATGTTTTCTGTGTGTTAAAAAAAACAACAACTATAGGGGCGCCTGGGTGGCTCAGTCGGTTGGGCGTCCGACTTCAGCTCAGGTCACGATCTTGCGGTCCGTGAGTTCAAGCCCCGCGTCAGGCTCTGGGCTGATGGCTCAGAGCCTGGAGCCTGCTTCCTATTCTGTGTCTCCCTCTCTCTCTGCCCCTCGCCCGTTCATGTTCTGTCTCTCTCTGTCTCAGAAATAAATAAACGTTAAAAAAAATTATATAAAAAAACCAAAAACAACTATATAGTGAAGTTGTTTCTTGTTCAAATTACAGGGATAATATTTTTATCAGCTAGTGTGTATTATTTAGATATTTACAAAAGATCGATATACAAATGGTGATTTTCAAAAGCTTTTAATGTTTTGTATTTTCCATGCTGTCAGCACAGAGCCCAATGCAGGGCTTGATCTCATGAACTGTGAGATCATGACCTGAGCCAAAATCAAGAGTTAGATACTTAACCAACTGAGCCATGTAGGCATCCCAGAAGAAAAATTTTAAATTAACCATTTGTAAGCATAATGCAGTGAATTTTTATCTGAGGTTCAAATGTTGGATTAAGCATTTTATGTACTATCATTTGGACACTGAAATATATTGTCTGAAATTTATAATTTAGGCATTAAAAATATGTCCTAGAAAAAGTGTCACCACACAGCATGGGATAGAGACTATTTTTAGGGCCAAGTTACCAATATATTAAAATATATTCAACAATATCTTTATGTTCTTACTTATTTCTCCCTGAAAGTTATTTTAGCTCTTAAATAGGTACTACTGCTATATTTTAAAATATTATTCTGAATGGAAATAATTCTGAAAAGTACTATAGCCTTAGAATAGCAATATAAAGAAACACATTTTCTCTAAAATCTTAGGTTATTTTGTACAACCCTAAAACCTGTAAGTAAATCACTTGGGTGTGTGAAGCCATGAATGAATAAAGCTCTACTAGAGTGAACACACACACAAAAAAGTTTAAATGCAGTTGGCACTAGATGTTTAAGTGCAAGTTTAAAATTTCCTTCCTCTTACAGATGGGATGTTACAAAATCCCTGGTGGTGAACTCATTTTAATTTTGCTTGTTTACATTCTTCATTCCTCTGGCAACTTCAGTCTCTTGCCAAATAACTGTCCCCATCATTTGGCCCAGTTGTTTTCTGGCAACAGGAAAAGAGAGGAAAATCATTGGAGATGTTCTTTCTGAGACCAAACATGTGGGGTTGCTGCAGTTGGCAGCTCTCAGTTATTCTCTGGTAACAAGAGCCCACAAGATTTCAGGGGCAGCACATCTTGTTCACTGAAGATTTCCCTATAAAGACATTTTCAGTAGGAAGATGGCCTGAACACTTCTTGAAAAGAACTCTTTGGATCTTCTGCCTCTTTTCATTCTTTCTCCTGATTGCCCAATTCTTTCTTTTTTTTTTCCAGGGCCTTTCCTCTCCCAGTCTCCTCAAAACCAGCTCTCAAGAAAGGCTCTGATACATTCTTCACATTAAGGCGTAATTGACTTGCTGCTATAACGGACAATTATCAAGAGTCAACTTTTCTGGAAACTTTTGTATTTTAATAGAGTTCCTCAAAATGAATTTCTAGCTGTGGAGTGTCCCACATTAGGAAGGAAGACAATGGTGGAGAAAGAGAAGTGGCCTTAAAATAATATAATGCAAATTGCCATTTATCCTACATACTCATTAGGGTGGACGTGACAAAAAGAGGCCAAACTACTTAGGTTCACTTGGTAAAATTAGCAGAGAGTGGACCTACTGCCAAGTGAACTTGAACCTGTGAACAGACAATATGGAAAGCTGAAGACAATGTTGATGTATTGTCCTCAACAATTCAACATGTATATATGTATCTATACACATAGAAGATTGATGAGCGATAACACACTTGCAAAAGGAAATATATATATTTAAATTTTACCCATGTTGGCCTTATTACTTCATCCAATTACTCTTCACCATTTTTATGGATTGAATAACAGAGTTGAAGAAAAGCATGGCTTTAAAATGGCGAAAAAACATTAGGGATATAGCTAGAATTCTTTCTTAGGGAAAGCACTCTTGCTACTTGTGCAATTTGAAATGGCAGCAATTAGTTTCTTAGCAGGACCTAATCACTTGCACAAAGAGAAAACATATCACTTTAGATACAGAATCAGCATTTGATTTGATCAGCGGATTCCTAATTTGAAAAAAGAAAAATAGCTTCAGGGCCTGGGTGGGCCAGAGTAGTGAACCATGCATGTAAAATGCTGAGCCTTTGATTAGGAATATAAATAATTATTAGCTTATACCACATGGTGTTTCTCCTTTTTTCTTTCTCATGCTCTATATCTGCAGGGTATTTTATAAAATTTAACTGTGGGGAGGAGGGCAAACTAGTGAAGGGCCCCTGGACCTCACTTACCTTTTATTAACACAGAATTCTGAATGCCGTGCTTAAATGCAGATTCCTGCTGTCAGAGTGGTAGGGAAAATCATGATGTCAGTTATGGACAGAATGCAGTAACATTTTTGGAGATTCTAAGATACCTTGTTTCTGGTTCCTTTTTTCTAAAATGGCAATAATTGTATATTCAAAAAGTAAATATGGACTACAGACAGTATTCAGTTTTAAGTAATTGTGCTTTAATGCCAAAATTACCTTTGGAATTATGTAGCCCTTTTTTCCAGACTTTTTACATACAGAATTAATTTTAAGCAAGTAATTTTTATTCCTCTCCATTGATATAAAGCAGTACTATTATCTCAGTTTCTTAGTAAAAGAAAAATAGAATGTATTTTGGCTAACCGTTTTTCTGAGAATCATAGCTCTGAAATTTGATAGAGTGACTTTTTTGGAGTTCAAAAATGTATTATAGGGGCACCTGGGTGACTCAGTCAGTTAAGCATCCAACTCTTGATCTTGGCTCAAGGTCAAGATTTCAGTTTGTGAGATGGAACTCCATGTGGGCTCTGCACTGACAGTGTGGAGCCTGCTTGGGATTCTCTCTCTCTCTGCCCCTCCCCTGCTTATGCTCATTCTTTCTCTCTCTTGAATAAAATAAAATAATACAAAATAAAATAAAATAAAAAAGTAAAGTAAATGTATTATATACTTAAATTTGAGGAAACTCTGCCTGAATATACAGCCATATAGAATAACATGGGAAATTTGGGTAACTATTCAGAAAAATTCAACATATACTCTCAGTCTGTTTCCTTTCTTGGGAGAGTTAGTAAATACCTCTGATCCACAATTGAAGGGACTAATCTCCTAAACAGGAATGATGGTTAGAAACCCATTTTACATAAGGCATGGCTTTCTTTCTGTATCTGAGGATGGAAATGTCAGGCCAGACCTCCCACCTCACCTCCCTTATTATGTTTGCTGAGTTCTTGACTAAGACAACAAATGAGTACATGGACTGCAACCTTAAGATCAGTAGTTTATTTTCAAGTAATTTAAATTATAAGGAATGATGCCCAGTGTTGATTTGTCATTTACTTCCAAGCTGCCATCCTGAGGTTATGAACCAGTGCCTGTCAGGATCTCCTTCATGGTTCATTGTCCTACTTCTGTGTCTCTGGCCCACCATTCATTCTTCATTTTACTCTGACCAACATTTGTCTAGCCACTTTCAAATACTAATATTTATTCAGTAATTGTAGATAACTTGAGTCACTTTGTCTGCAATCATTCTAAGTTCTTTCCTTAGGCTTTCTGTTTCTTGGCAGAGCTCATTAATTTTTGACTTCTCTGTTTCTAATCTTGTCCCTGATTTCCACTGTTCATTTTATTTATTTATTTATTTATTTATTTATTTATTTATTTATTTATTTGCTTATTTATTCATTATTTATTTATTTTAGAGAGAAAGAGAGAGAGAGAGAGAGAGAATCTTAAGCTCCACGATGAGCGTGGAGCCTGGAGCCTAACGCGGGGCTCGATCTCACCATCCTGAGATCCTGACCTAAGCTGAAATCAAGAGTAGGTTGCTCAACAGACTGAGCCACCCAGGCACCCCTGATTTTCCCTGTTCACATGCAAACAATTCAGGATATGCAGAAGTAGGACCAAAGTCTCTCCTCTAGTACTCATTCTACGTGATTTTTTCCTCCTCTCATAAACTTCCTGAAACAGAGAGGGTTTTTTTTGTTTTTGATTTTGTTTTTTTAATATAATTTATTTTCAAGTTAGCTACCATACAGTGTATGCAGTGTGCTCTTGGCTTCGGGAATAGATTCCCATGATTCATTGCTCACATACAACACCCAGTGCTCATCCCAACAAGTGCCCTCCTCAGTGCCCATCACCCATTTTCCCCTCCCCCTGCACCCCATCAACTCTCAGTTTGTTCTCTGTATTTAAGAGACTCTTATGGCTTGCCTCCTTCTCAGTTTGAAACTATTTTTTCCCCTTCCCTTCCTCCATAGTCTTCTGTTAAGTTTTTCAAATTCCACGTTTGAGTGAAAACATATGATATCTGTCCTTCTCTGACTGGCTTATTTCACTTAGCACAATACCCTCCAGTTCCATCCACATTGTTGCAAATGGCAAGATTTCATTCTTTCAGACAGGGTTTTATAGTCCACCATGGCTATAAGTAAGAAGAGAAAGAAATCTTTAAACCTAGAACTGTGTAAAAGGCTTTTTCCATTATTGAAACTTTTAGTTTCTTCTTGTTCATGTTAAAGATTCCTGCTGCTAAGGAAGCATTTTCCATGGTGGAGAGAATCTGGTGGATATACATACAGAAATGATCATTAGTAACACGATCCATATCTTTTACCAAAAAAAGTGAATTTTGTTTGAAATCTTATTTCAGAAGTAGAATGCACCTTAGTAAGTTTAATAGTAGATGTTTGATATAGAGGTTTTGGAAATGTAGATATGCTTTAAAATATTGAGGACAGATTTATGTTTTTAAACATTCTCAGTTTGGCCTGCACTGGAAGGAAAATGAAAAATGGACATTTAAAGTATTATATGTGTCATACAGGTCATTCAACTATACATAGTTTGTAAGACAAAAAACTTTCAGTCATTCACTTGATAGAAATTTATCAAATGCCTGCTATATGTTAGATATCATTTTTAGATGCTATGGAATCAACAGCGAGGAAGATAAACTCCAGAACTTACATTCTAGTGGGGTGGCTGGATAATTAACAAATAGCCTAGCAGTTGTATAAAATGAGATCTTTTTTTTTCAATATATGAAATTTATTGTCAAATTGGTTTCCATACAACATCCAGTGCTCATCCCAAAAGGTGCCCTCCTCAATACCCATCACTCACCCTCCCCACCCTCCCACCCCCCATCAACCCTCAGTTTGTTCTCCGTTAAGAGTCTCTTATGCTTTGGCTCTCTCCCACTCTAACCTTTTTTTTTTTTTTTTCCCCTTCTCCTCCCCCATGGGTTTCTGTTAAGTTTCTCAGGATCCACATAAGAGTGAAAACATATGGTATCTGTCTTTCTCAGTATGGCTTATTTCACTTAGCATAACACTCTCCAGTTCCATCCACGTTGCTACAAAGGGCCATATTTCATTCTTTCTAAAATGAGATCTTTAAAAACAATGAAGAAAAATAAAAGAGGGCAAGGAGATAGAGAATATCAGGATGTGCTATTTTAGATAAAGTCCTCTCTGGAAGAAGGGGGTTCTAGAAAGATGCAAGAGTTACATGAAGGCTTGAGGTAGGAGACAGCCTGATTCTTGAAGGACAGCAAGGAGGCCAGTATGACTGGAACATGATGAAGGGGCTGGGAGGCAGAGAGCCTCACAGAGTGCTTATCTTGGTGGGGCCAGTGTCTTCGAGCCCTGCACTTGGCTCTGCAGGTCAAGAAATATGATTTTCATTGGCTTGCCCCAAGGTAATCATCATATTTAGGGTCCCTGAATCACACTAATTAAGCAGAAAAGAGCCAATTCATTCATTTAAGAAATATGTAACTATCAACGCAGACAGAAAATCCACTGAAATGGCCTACTTTGTTCCTGTGGGATTATTCACATAGGAAACCAGATAATAATCAAATGATTATTTAGTGAGTGTGAAATCAGAGCCAGGGATATTCTTAATGGTTAGTGCTATTGAGTTGTGATCCATTTCAAATAGAATTGATTTAATTTCAGCAATTGTCTGTTGAGTATCCTTCAAAGCCCTGCCAGGAGGACCCAGCAACTGTGATGTCTGGTTTGTAAAGTCTTGTACCTACAGCGCTGGAGACACAAGGACAAGTACTTGTTCTCTGATTCTCTGCTCTCTGAGCTTCCTGCTGCCACACCCTAATGGTTCTTCCCCGGGACCAGCCAGAGTGCCATATGTGAATCTAAAACTTTCTAGATGTTACTGTATTCCAGCCCTGCCTTTATGTGGCATGTATCTACAGCATCCAAATTGTAGTTGTATCCCCAAATCTCTTTAACTACACTTTACAGTCACTCAGATTACTACTACAGTTGGTTATTCTTTTTTTTTAAATGTTTATTTATTTATTTTGAGAGAGAGAGAGAAAAAGCATGAGTGGGGGAGGGGCAGAAAGAGAGGAGAAAGAGAGAATCCCAAGCAGTCTCTTGACTGTCAGCACAGAGCCTGGTGCAAGGCTCGAACTCACATGAGATCACATCTCATATCATGACCTGAGCCAAAGTCAGACGCTCTACTGACTGAGCCACCCAGGTGCCCCAGGTGGTTATTCTATTCATTATGTTGATGCTTACTAGGTTTACTCCTTTAAAATGGAATGACTATTTTTTTTAGGTTAACTTTTTTATACATGCGCATAGTATGCAGTTCAACAATACAAAAGGACGTGTAGTAAAATCTCAGCTTACCTTCAACCTCTGTCATCTATTATTTTTTTTTTTTACCCCTCTCCCACTTTTTTTTCCCCTGCTGCTGAAACCTGGGAAGGTTCCTCTCATCTAAGTGCTCCCAGCACCCATACTCTTCCTCTCATTAGCACATAATCTCTTGCTTACTTGTTTGTATCTATGGTAAGTCATCAGCTTCTTGAGCCATGGACTATTCTCTGTCTTGCTCTATCCCCAGCATCTAACACAGTGTATGTACTTTAGTACAAGGTTTAATAGATGTTTGCTGAATGAATAACTATTATTGGTAACTGATGTTTACTAACAGTTAGTGGTAAAATGGAATAAGCTATTGTAGTAAGACCATTATTTACTGTAGTAGATGGTTGTAAGTCAGTGCCCCACCCACATGCTCCTTGCCCTTAATATTTCGGGATACACAGGATCAACTTCCAAATGCATTTCTTTGCTTGAGGGCTTCTTCTGACCAAAATGCAAGGGAAATAATGACTCCCTCCCACCACTACCGATAGCCCTAAACCAATGACTAATGGGAGGTGGGGTATAAATATCCAGTTCTTTTGCCCCTAGGGTGGGATTACTCACAGGCATGTGTCCTACCTTTGCTCCTAGGATGCAAAGCAAGATTAAGACCCAGTTACCTATAATGGCAATTTGTTTGAAAATGTACTAGTTGACACCAATGTCCTGAAATTAACCTTATTGTCTCTAACTGGCCCAACTTGGATCATGTGTCCATCTTGAACCAATCACTATTCCTGGTCTGACTGACCAGACTTGGGTCACATGTCCACCCTTGGCATCAGGGGTGGAATAAACTTCACCAGAACCACAAAGATTGAGAATGAGAAAGAAAAGAAAATCAGAGACCATTTCCAGAAAGTATTGTGATTAGATGTGGAACAGCCAAAGAACAACTATGTTCCATTATAGACAGAGGACTAAGACTCACTGAAAAAGAAAAAAGATTTTTTTTCATTAAGATTTATAGCTAGTCTGAATTATTTATCAGGCCTTCTAAGGAAAATAATATTTCTCTATTTAAACTTTTCCAGAGAGCCTAAAATGAAAGATTCCTTTTTTTAAGTAAGATAGATATTTTTCTCTGGGGGGAGCATGATAACTAATTCACCCCCACTGAGGTCATAGGCCAAGCATTTGGTTCTTACAAGCATATTGAAATATTATTCACCTCTGCAAATATACCTGAATTGAAACTATATTTGAAGGAGTTTTCAAAAAGAGATAAATATTTTGAGCAGCTGGCCTCAGAAAGTTTGAGATGTCAGCAGTTCAACATGCTTGAAGTTTTTCACATTAAAAGACCTAAAACTAAGCTTTTCTTTAAAATGTTCCTTTTGTGTTATCAATTCCTCAAACCTAAGGGATTAACTTTCTCACTGAACATTGCTATTCTTTTTAATATCTCTAACACATGTACATAGTATGAAATCCAAGTACTGTCATAGGAACACTAAATTTCTTACCAATTCAGTATGCTTAAATATAAGGATAATAATATCCCTCATATTCAATTTACAGTTTTAGTTAGGAAATCACTGGCCCTGTGGAATGGATGGATAGCTCAATCTTAACTCAAGACTGGTTATTTGGTTAGTCATCTCTCTCTCTCTCTCTCTCTCTCTCTCTCTCTCTCTCTCTCTCTCTCTCTCTCTTTCTCTTTTTAAAGTAATCTCTACACAGAATGTGGAGCTCAAACTCATGACCCTGATATCAAGAGTCACTTGCTCTACTATGGTTAGTCATCTTGTAAATCAAGATGCATAATAGACGCCTATCCTCTGAGCACACACTTGAAGTGTCTTTCTCTTAGGTACAGCAAACAGGAAGTGCATCTACACTCTCCCTAAGAAGTTCAGAGAAGGGAACAGTCACTTATTCTTTCATTGACCAATTTTTCCTAATAATAGCTCACAGTAGAATATGAAATGCTGGTGAGAACATGTTGGTTAAAAAATTGGAGAACTGGTTGAGTGTCACTTTCTGGCTATCTTTGGAGAGCATCTTCAAGGTGGGACAAAGGAAATGACTATATCTTAAACACTAAGTCTCCTTCTTGGGCCTATAGGGATCAAGAGAATTATTAGAAAGAGATGACCAGAAAGAAAGCTCAAACTATTCTTCCAGACCTGATGTAATGTAAGAAATAAAACTGCAAAAACTTCAAAAATCAAAGAGAATTGATAGGGAAACTTCAGTGAAATGTTTTAGACCATAAGGGACTGGAGTGAGGAAAGAGGGAAATTTTCTGCAAAAGCCAATACATGCAGAGTAGAAACACCTATTTTGTGTGCAATTTTGCATTTTCCTTAGACACCCATATATGGTAATCCTGCCCTTCCCCTCCAGTGCTGTCTTGGACATTTATGTTCCCAGGATGACTGACTGGACCACAATTAAGGTCTGCTTGACTTCAGTTATATCAATGTAAAGGAGAGTTTCTTTTTAACAGAAAGAAAAGATTTTGTGGGGATAGTAATTGCTGGAATGAAATCCTGGCTTGGCATCTGTTCCAGATTCACCTGCAGCTGTTACTTACCTACTTAGAGGCAGTTGGTGACATGGCAGAATACAAGATGTGTGAGACAAGGAGCTAGGAGAACTGAATCTCTCTATGCCATTCCCCCAACACCCCCAACTGAGTTTCAGTGGGGGTCACACAATCATTCACTCTACATCAGCGTTCTCAGTTTTGCCTGTACTTTAGAATCACCTAGCAGCTTAAAAAATCCTGACATTCAGGGGCATCTGGGTGGCTCAGTCGGTTAAGCCAGTTTGGCTTCCGAAGTCAGTCTGACTTCAGCTCAGGTCATGATCTCAGTTCATGAGTTTGAGCCCTGCGTTGGGCTCTGTGCTTACAGCTCAGAGCCTGGAACCTGCTTCGGATTCTGTGTCTCCTTCTCTCTCTGACCCTGCTCCACTGCTGCTCTACCTCTCTCTGTCTCTCAAAAATTAAAAAAAAAAAATGCTGACATTCAATCTATGCCCTAGATCTCTAAGAATCTCTAAGAGTAAGATCTAGGCATTAGTAGTTTGTAAAGCTCCCAAGGTAACTGAAATGTGCAGTTAAGGCTAAGAACCATTGCCTAGAACCCTTGGAATTTTGCTTCATTGCTGGTGGGAATTAGAAATGATGGCAAGTGAAGATATGAAGAATATAAACATCTGGGAAAAGACATGGTGGGGTAGGGGAGAAAGAAGGGGTTACATTGTTTAAAGACTGATCATCATGTAGAAGACACACTTTTGAAAAAATATTGGAGTTAAGATATAATAAAATTAAAATTAAAGTTAAGGCATATTAAAATTATGTTTACAGTTTTACTCTTTAAAACAATTCAGAATAAATCCAATTGCCTTTTACTCAACAGCACTTTGAACAAAAGACATCTATCTATCTCCTACCCACATCCACATAACCCCTGCATTCCAATTAATGCTAACATTAATGCATCAATTCACAGTTATAAAGAGCTTTCATATTCATAATGTTCTTTGATCCCCACCAAGTCCTGCAAAGTAGGCATTAGTTTATTATTTCCATTTTACAGATCACAAATGTGAGGTTCAGAGAAGTTAATACTTAACCAAAATCACACCAGTAAATACCAGAGTCATGACTTGAACCTAGGCCTTTGGACTCTAAATGGGTGCCCTTTTCACCATATTTGTATGGACTCTGTACTTTTGCTAATGCATCCAAGATGTCATTGGTGTTTTTATTTTCTTTCAGTTTTTTTTTTTATAGCAGCTTTATTGAGATATAATTCACATACCATGAAAATCACCTTTTCAAAGTGTACACTTCAGGGGTTTTTAGTATATTCACAGAATTGTGCAACTCTAGAAACAATATAATTTTAGAACATTGTCATCATTCCAAAAAGAAACCCTATATCCACTGCTACCCTCCATTACCTCTTCCCTCCAGTGCCTAGAAAAATGTAGTATATGGGACAGTGGAATGTGATTCAGCAGTAAAAGTGAGTAAGTATCAACACACACTACAACATGAATGAAACTTGAAACATTGTGGAAAGTGAAAGAACCCAGTTACAAAAGACCATATATTGTGCAATTCCATTTACATGGAATGCCCAGAGTAAGCAAATCTATGGAGTTTTGAAAACTACAGTTTTCAAAAAAACTATAATAAAACACACATAACATAAAATTTGTCATCTTAACCATTTTTAAGATGGTTAATAACAATAAAACCCATTTTACTGGGGCATCTTGATGGCTCAGTTGGTTAAGCATCTGACTTTGGCTCAGGTCATGATCTCACGGTTCGTGAATTCGGGCCCCAAGTCGAGCCCTGTGCTGAAAGCCTGGAGCCTGCTTCAGACTCTGTGTCTCTCTCTTCTGTGTTCCTCCTCCACACATGCTCTGTCTCAAAAATAAACATTAGAAATTTTTTTAAAAAACCATTCATGTTGTTGTTCCCCCATTACCACTATCCATCTCCAGAACTTTTTCATCATCCCAAACTAAAACTCTGTTCCCACTGAAACATAGCTTCCCATTTCCCCGCCCCCCCAACTCCTGGCAACCAGCCTTCTACTTTTTGTCTCCGTGAATGTGACCACTCTAGGTATCTCACATAAGTGGAATTACACAGTATTTGTCCTTTGTGTTTGGCTTACTTCACTTAGCATGGTGTCTCCAAGGATCATTCATGCTGCATGTGTCAGAATTTCCTTCCTTTTAAAGGCTGAATAATATTTCACTGTATGTACGTACCACCTCTTGTGTATCATTCATTTGTCCATGGACATGGGTTGCTTTCACCTTTTGGCTATTGTGAATAATGCTGCTATGAACAAGAGTACAAAATACCACAAGTATCTCTGGTCCTGCCTTCAGTTCTTTTGGGTATACATCCTGAAGTGAAATTGCTGGGTCATATGGTAATTCTGTGTTTAGTTTTTTTAAGGAACCACAGTACTATTGTCACTAGCCTTTGTAAGTAGTCACAGGAGCTTACAGTAAATGAACGCTTCCATCCTATCTATGATTTACCCGGAGGCAGGCCAAACCTGCCTGACAGTAGTTTAATTCCAGGCTCTCAAACAGTGATCTTAGAAAGAAGCAACATATCCTCGCCCCCCACTAGCGCTGTTTTTCATAAACAATCAAATTAGTGAAATGTCTTATTTTTAAAAATTGAGTGACTAAAAGTGATAACATTCTCAGTTTATTAGAATGTCAACTTAAGGAAAAAATTTTAAGTATTACTTCACTTTTAATTATCTTGTGAATCAAAGTTTTCCCCATGCTTGGGTAAGAGCCCACCCATGAATGTTCTGAGGAAAAGCCCGTTTGTGAATGGGTAGCTTCTGCGTGTGGCCCAAACAGTATGTTATACACTGAATTTTAGTCAGAGAGGATTCAATTTGCATCCCCTAATGGTTTAGTTATAGTCATGCCTCAAGGCATAGGAATAGACTGGATTTTGTATCACTTTATTTTTCTGACTTATGAAGGGAAAGGCGGATTGACGCAGTTTCTGATTTGGAAAGAAGGAGAGAAGTACTATCCATTTTCCCTTACCCTCCAGTGATTTTCTTTTTTTTCCCTCCTAAATGTCACACTCTGAAAAAAAAAAAAAAAAGATATTCATAGCCTTAAATTCCTCAATTTATTACTAGCATTTTCTTTGGAGATGTAACAGATAGAAACCACCAGATGAGCCAATCAGTATCAGTGCCCTGTGGGGAGGTCACTGGGCAATATAAATAATCTTCTTGTGTTGGGAGATATACTTCAAGACCGGCCCTTAAAATGGGTTTCCTTTTAATAAGGCAGTGAATGTTTTCCATGAAAAGTCATCTCCTTCTCAATGAAACTCATACTAAGCCACTTCAGAATTAATTCATCTCTCAAATTCCAAGCCAACAAAACTAAGAATTGTTAGTAATTTTTGTTTAAGCTTGCCTCCATTCCCTACTTTGTGGAACATTCATTTTTTCACTAAAGAGAAATCAGCCTGACCCTCCCATCCAGTTATGTACAACGATGTGTGTGTTCTTGAGAGTGATGTGTTAGAAAACACCAGAGAAAACATGTGTTGCATTATCCTTTTAGGTGGAGAAAACCCATTTGTCCACACTGATGGAAGGCCAGCAAGAACTTCTTTCTGCTCATTACTAACTGAGACCCCATTGTATAAATTGACTGTCAAAGTGATGACCAGCCCCTGGTGCTACCATATTTGTGTTAGCTTCAAAGCCATCATCAGAACGACTGAACCATGAGCCTTAGAGCTCTGCTGGCTACAGGCAAAAGCCCCGACTTCCCTCTTGAATGCACTCACATCCTCTTCATCTGGCCTATCCAAGGACCCACCAGAAATAATCCCATCACAGTCTCCATTCCTGTTTACTTCAGCAACCTCAAGAAGGTCAAGACTCCTAGATCGTGTCTCTTTATTCCAATAAAGACTCCTCCCCTAAGGCTCTGTTGATTCCACAATAATCTGACTCAGTCTTTCTTCCCTCTTCAACCACAGTCCCTTCCATTGTTCCCTCTGTAAGTCACATCTGTAATCAACAAAATCTCCTATATCCTCAAACACATCCTGTTATAACTCTAACTTGTCTCTCCCTCGAGGATACTATTTCCCCTCTGGCCCCCTTAAGTAGTGACTCTTTTAGTCTCCTATAACTGTGCCCAGAAGTGATAGCTGTCCTCTGTGTCCCTCATGGCCACTTTCAGACCATGCTTTTTCATCTTCCCTACACCTGCCAAATCCTTCAAAGCCCATGCCTTTTGTCAATTCTATGGACTATCCCTCCATGTTGCAGCCAACCATAGCCCTCAAGGTACCTCTTCATCAGTCCTTAAAGATCACAGCTCTTGGCTCACAGTCAATCTCTCCAGCCATGTCATTATCACTGAGACGATCCTTCCATTTATGTGAGTTCTCAGGCCCCTGACCTCTCTCACCACATACTCCCAAAGTCATCTAGACCTTGTCATCAACTTTCCTATAACTCATTTTCAAGATCTTTTCTTTCTAAATCCACTTCACTCCCTCTAATATCCTGACACCAAAGATTCTTCAACGCCACCAGAACCTTCAGATCCATGGGTTGGACCACCTTTCACTTAGCCTTACTCCCCTTGTGTTTTTACTTGCCTCCTGATGCAGCTTAGACTCAATTCTCCTTCATTAAAATCATTTATTGTGGGGTGCCTGGGTGGCTCAGTTGGTTAAGCATCTGACTCTTGATCTCAGCTCAGGTCATGATCTTGAGCTTTGTGAGATTGAGCTCCACACTGGACTTTCTGCTTACAGCATGGAGCCTGCTTGGTATTCTCTCTCTCTCTCTCTCTCTCTCTCTCTCTCTCTCTCTCTCTGTCTCTCCCTTTCTCTGCCCCTACCCACTTTTGAGTGTGTGTGTGTGCACACCTGCTGTCTTTCTCTCTCTCTCTCTCTCTCTCAAAAATCTCTTTTCTTGTACATACCTTCAAATCTCTTGCTCTGCTTTCTTTAAGTAGTGGTTATGTGAAAAAATTCCTACTTGGTTAAACCCAATCTCACCCCTCTTCTCCTGGTCTTACTGTAAATTCATCCCACTAATCTCAATGTGCACTCAGTACTACTTTGTAATCCCACCTCACTTCCCTGATCCAATCATGCTTAGTTCTTTCTAGATCATTATTTCTCACCTCATTCCTCTTTCCTTACCATGCCTTTCCTCAACTCCCTGTTGATGATCTTGATTCGTATTTCACTGAGAAAATAGAAACAATCAGAAAGTATTTTCCATTTGCTTCTCTAACCAAATTTATAAAACTACCTGTATGGGTGAACTCCTATTATGCTTTCTTTACTGTTGTGAGAAAAAATCCTGTCACTTATTCCATTTAGGCATTTATTCCAATTGCCTATTCCATTAAGCAATTCCATTTCCATTCTTTCTTTCTTTGAAGAAATTTACTCATGGAGTGGTCTCCTGCATCATTGACTTTTTTCTTTTTTACAGGATCATTCCCATCAGTGCACAAACATGTTAGTAATATTGTCCAAATTGAAAACAGAAATAAACCTCTTTTGATTCAGCCCCATTCAAACTCTGTTTGGTTACAGGCTCATTCTTTTCTCCTCTTTATAGCAAAATTCTTAGACAAAGGAGTCTGTTCTCACTGTCTCTACTTCCTCTTTTTCCCATTCTTTCCCAGTCCACTTTAATCAGACTTTTGTCTCCACCATTTTGGTAAGCTTATCTTGTCAAGGTCACTAATGATCTCTGTGTCTCAAAGTCCTCCTCTTACCTGTCTTACCTATCAGACATAGAAAACCACTCCCTCCTTTAAATCCTTTCCTCATTTGGTCTATGGGACTTCATCCTTTCTTGATTCTGTTTCTAACTCTTAGGCTCCTTTGCTGATTCCTTTTTATCTTTGAGATCTCTTCAGATCTTTTCTCTATTATATTCATTTTATGAAAACTTTATCCAACCCCATAGCTTTATCTGTTTAATTTTTTTGACTCATAAAACTCCATTTATTGACCTCCAAATCTAATAAAACTAAGAGCTCTGCACAAGTGTTTTAAAAGGACTTTGATCTTTTTCCCAATGTTCTTCTCACTGAAGTCAGCTCATTTTTGTTTCTGTACCTTCTGTATCCTTTTTCTGAGATGCTAAAAGGACTTCCCACTCCTGTTTCCTCTGCAGCCTCTCAGCATTTGTGATCTTCATGGAATGCAGAGGGAAAAATCCAGAAAGACCCAAAAGCTACCCTACAGACTTACAGAGATGGGCTCCACAGGCATTTCAATCCCAGATCCGGTCCAGGTTGAGAGCAACGATTCTCTCTCCATGACTGTTGGGCAGTGGATAATAGGAATCCAGCTGCTCCATGAAACAGCCATCCCTGTTGTGAATGGTCACAATGTGGTAGAAAATCTGGTTGGTATAGCCACACAGCGCAAGGCAGATGAATAAGTGGACCCCATGGGAGGCCTTGCAGAGAACAGTAGTGAGCTGGACCATGGTGTAGCTGGCATGCACCACCAGCACACATCAGCTTTATGGCCTCTGGCTGGGTGGGGAGGAATGTGGAAAAGCCTAGCCCCATAGCTTTAAATACTATCTATTGAGCTTCCTAAATTTGTATCTTCAGTCCCTTTCTTTCCTCTGGATTCCAGATCCATATAACCATCTGCATACTGAAACTCCTCACCGGATGTCTAATAGAATTTCAAACTGAATGTGAAAAAAATTTCTTGATTTTAGCTATCCCCTCACCCTCCCCAACCCCTGAATCTGTTCCTTCTTACAAAATGGCAACTCCAGGCTTCTAGCCACTCAGCCCAAAATGTTGGAGTCCATCTTAAATACTTTCTTTCTATCACATTCCACATCTGACCTCCAATTCTGTTGACGCTGATATTTCCAAAAACTTTACTACTTTTTACTATCTCCACTGATATCATCAACTTCTGCTTGATGATGGCCAGTGGCTTCCTAATGACTTCCTAACTGGCCTCTCTGTTGCTTCCCTTGATTCCCTACATCCTATTCCCTTACTTTTATGCTTGTGTTTATTGCCTTACTTTAATGAGATGTTTCCCAGAAATATTACCAATGATGACAAGAATTGCCAGTGTTTGCATTTCAAAGAATTATTTAATTAAAAACCCAGAAAATACATATTGAGCACCTACTATGTGCCAGACATTGTTCTAGGTGCTGGGGAAATAACATTGAGCAAAACAAAACAAAACAAAACAAAACAAATACTCTACCTTAGAAGAAGAGACTAAATAAACAAGACAAATAAGTAAAATATATAGCATGTGATATAAAGTTAAGTGCTAAAAGGAAAAAGTAAATTAAGGAAAGAAGATACAAAGTATCAGGGTTAAAGAAATTAAAACTTTAAATAGAGTGACTGTGGAGGCGCCTGGGTGGCTCAGTCTGTTAAGCAGCCAACCTCGGCTCAGGTCATGATCTAGCGGTTCTGGTTCATGGGTTCGAGCCTTGCATTGGGCTCTGTGCTGACAGTGCAGAGACTGCTTGGGATTCTCTCTCTCCCCCGTCTCTCTGCCCCTCCCGCACTCACTTAATTCTCTCTCTTTCAAAATAAATAAACTTAAATAAATAAATAAATAAATAAATAACATGGCTGTGGAATACCTGAAAAAAAGTTTTTTGAAGGATGTGAAGGAGCTACGCAAGAGAGAAGTCATACTCAAAGGTCAAGAAAGCATAGACGGCATGTTCTGGGACTGGTAATGAGGTACCGTGGCTGCTGCAGAAAGAACAAAGGAGAGAATAGGAGGTGATGGTTTGAGAGAACAAGGAGCAGATTAGAAGGGCCTCACCGGTAACAGTGAACAAATTGCCATTTGCTGTAAGTGGTGGGAAGCCATTGGAGGGTTTTGAGCAGATAAATGACATGACATGACTTAAGTTTTTCAGGATAATTCTGGCCACTGTGCTGAGAATAGACTGCAGAAGTAAGAGCAGCAGAGAGCAAGGGTTTTCATAATTCAGATAAGAGATGAGTGGTTTGGGTGGGAGAGATGGTAAAAGCAGGTGATGAAAAGTGTTCTTATCCTAGATATAGACATATTTTTAAATTTATTTATTTATTCTTGAGAGATTGAGAGAGAGAGTACATGCGAGTGTGCACATAAGAAGGGGAGGGGCAGAGAGAGAGAGGGAGAGAATCCCAAGCAGGCTCTGCACTGACAGTGTGGAGCCACTGTGGGGCTTGAACCCATGAGCCGTGAGATCATGACCTGAGGCGACATCAAGAGTCAGTTGCTTAGGGGCGCCTGGGTGGCTCCTTCGGTTGGGTACCCGACTTCAGCTCAGGTCATGATTTCATGGTTCCTGAGTTCGAGCCCTGCGTTGGGCTCTGTGCTGACAGTTCAGAGCCTGGAGCCTGCTTCACATTCTATGTCTCCCTCTTTCTACCCCCCCTCCCCCAGGTTATGCTCTGTCTCTCTTTCTCAAAAATAAATAAACATTAAAAAATTTTAAAAAAAGAGTCAGTTGCTTAACCAACTGAGCCATCCAGTTGCCCCAACGTCTAGATATATTTTAAAGGTAGAGCTGCCAGGTGTTGCAAATGAATTCGTGTGAGTAGCTAGGAAAATAAAGCAGTCAAAGATGACATCAAAGTGACTGGCCTGAGATACTGGGGGAAAGAGATTGCCAGAAACTGAGGTGGTGAAGGCTGTAGAAGAGAAAGTGACTTTAAGGGGAATATCAGGAACTCAATCCTATTATACAAGGATCCAATTCAAATGTCAAGGAACAGTTGGGTATGTGATACTGGATGAAAGAGTTTAGAACACAAAGTCCAGATTGTTATAAAAACATTTTAAATCATTATTTGTAATAGAAGAAAAGGTTGGAAGTAGCCCGTATTAGTCATAATCGTCTAGAGATTTTAAGCAGGACTAAATTATTCCAGGGAAGAGAGAAGAATGAAGTCAGGAATTTTTTTCAGGAAATCTGGAAATACAGGACTCACAGAGAAGCACTTCCATTTTCTTGATGAAGTAGGACTCAAGTAAAGTGCTGAGAATGGGAGGAGCAAAGAAGGTTCAGGAAGGGTTTGGGAAAGTACTAAAAGTTGGATTGATCACTAAAAAGTTTTCTCTGAGCCTGCTCATGATTTGTCAAATGAACGTACGGTATTTCATTTTGTTTTCTTGTCTTAGTGCAGCTCTACAGGCGTATAAAGTAGTTCTGTTTAAAAGCTTTTTCAGGAACATAGTTACATCATAGTTGCCAATAAGAGATTAAGCAGAGATTCAAGTCTGAGTTTGTAAAATGCAGATTTTCAGCTCACCCCTAGTGATCCTGACTGGGTCTAGGATGAGGTCCAGGAATATTTAACAAATACCATAGGTGATTTTGCACACTGCGATAAACGCTGCTCTGAGTTGCTTGCAGATGGGAACTATTGATAGAGACAAGATAGTTAGAGGTGCTCTTGATTGGTGACAGACGCCATTGCCACTTGAAGCGCAGGCTTTGCTCAAGTATCAGAGAGAGAAAATTTCCATTATAACAAAATACTGAAGATCTACATTATTTTAGAATGCCCCTCTTTATTCTAGAGTCAATCACCCTTAAGGAAAATGTAGTTCAAGGCCCACTGGCTACCTAACAGCCGGGAAAAAAGTAGACATTTCTGGTCTTGTGCTATAATTCTTAATGAAGAGGAGAAATAGCAATTCTCTCCAGAAAATTTCCTGGGGTTCAGCTCAAAAACTCCTGTCTTTGAATCTTCTACACGTTTTTAAACAATAACCTGGCCCTCGAATACCTTGCCAAGATGATGTATCCAAGAGAAACTTAGAAAAGATTCATTTTTCCTAGAGCTAAGTGTTAACTTTTGACTATATTTGGCAATATGTGAGATGGCTCATATGACATTTTTACTGTGCAAATACCAAGCAGATCAACTTCATGTGATAGCTGCAGATTTTTTTCTTTTAAAAAAAAGTTTTTTTAATGTTTATTTATTTTTGAGACAGAGAGAGAGACACACACACACAGAGTGCAAGTGGGGGAGGGGCAGAGAGCAAGGGAAACACAGAATCTGAAGCAGGCTCCAGGCTCTGAGCTGTCAGCACAGAGGGGCTCCAAGTGGGGCTCGAAGTCAGGAACCGCGAGATCATGACCTGAGCCGAAGTCGGGATGCTTAGCCGACTGAGCCACCCAGGTGGCCCCAGATTTTTTTCTTAATAAGGCTGATTTCATTAGAAAGGAGTTTGTTGGTTTGTTTTTTGTTTTTGCCTTAGAAGATTGTTTAATCAAGGTGTAACTGTATTAACATTAAAGAAGAGTTTCAACCATTTAAATAAAATCACTATGGCAGCATGTACTTGGTGTATTTTTCTAAAAATTTAAAAATTTCTCTTTATTACTAGCAACCACTTAAAAACTCTTAACTATTCAGCTCAATCAATTAAATTAATCCCATGAAATAAAATGTGCAATAGAGATGATATCTGAAATCATTTTTATTCATGGTTAGAGACTATGAAGATTCTTTTGACAAGCCCTTAAAAATCTTGTGGGTGATGTTGAAAACTTCAATGTACAAGCACTGATTCAATTTGGGGGGGCACCCTCCTCATTTGATAAGAGTCAATTCTACACAGAGAACATGAGAATAGCAAACCCCCAAGCTATACAAAGGCTGCTAGAGTTTTCACATGCTCATTACCGGAATTTTCTAATGCTGAACAACTAAGGAATATGAATATGCAAAGCTCATCGACTCTGATCAGCATCTGCCTCTTTCAGTGGCTTCTTCTGAAAAGGAAGTCATTGTGCCTCTGGCTTTCTGAGCTCTGTTCTGAATCCCCAAAGCAAGAGGGAGAAGAGAGGAAAGGGGGTGGATTTGTTTGTTTGTTTTTATAGCAAACACTGAATTTGCCTTTTACAGAGCATGTGTTTTCAGATAAATATCAGAATATAGCCAGTGACTCTCATGCATTTGCCTACCAGGATGAGTGCACATGGTTGTCCCAGAGTGAAATGAGAGAAATCACAACAGCTTGACATCTTGAATTGTCTTCAATAACCTGCAAATTTTTGCAGTTTTCTTCTCTCCCTCTGTTTCTGATTTTTTTCATCACAAAAAAATTAAAAAAAACAAAACAAAACAAAGACATAATAATGTGCATTTTTGTGTTTCCATGATTATTTTTATGTTCAAGTTAAAAAAAGAAAAACACTTTCTGAGACTTAGAGCTTGTTTGTCCATCCATAGAAACATTAATTTTGTAGAAGAATGATTAATCCATAAAGGAAGATCTTCTCAATCTACCAGCATACTTTATATTTTACCTCGTGGCTGATCCACTGCCTTGTCTCCATTATTCTCCATCTGTGATCTCATTCCCTTTTCTCCCTGCCAAACAGCAACCAAACTATCTTGGGCCAACAGTACCACCTACTGGTCATGGTAGTAAATTGTCTAATAAAACTGCTTTAGTATACACACAAACCATATTCTCCCATTATTTTCTGTACTTGAAACTTGTAAGTTGCTTTGGAAATTTCTCTTCAATTGCAAATTACATACATCCATGCTATTAGAGTCACCAAAAGTAGCCCCAACACCACTCATCACTTTATTTTTTTAAAATGTTTGTTTATTTTTGAGAGAGAGGGCAAGAGAACAACCCAGCCTGAGTGCAAGCAAGCGGGGGAGGGTCAGAGAGAGAGGGAGGCACAGAATCTGAAGCAGACTCCAGGCTCTGAGCTGTCAGCACAGAACCCTACGTAGGGCTCGAATCCATAAACAGTGAGATAATGACCTTAGCCACAGTTGGACACTTATCCGACTGAGCCACCCAGGTGTCCCTATCATTTTAAATCACATCCCCAAATATCTCTGTCCATTCCTTTGTATGACCCAATCTCACATTCTTCCCAAAACGTAGACTCTCCCACTGTGCCCTCTGGAACTCACGGACATCAGCAAAATTTCCTATATCCTCAGGGTCCTCTCCACCTTACTGCCACTTCTTTATTCTAAGTGAAACCCATTCTTATAGTTGTGAGTGTTCACTGCCAATTCCAGATTCTACCCCCCCCCCCCACCACCCGCCTTCTCCCTAAACATTCCTGCTTCCTTTGAAGCTCAGTTGTTGGTTATCCTCTTCTCCATGTATCAATATACAGACTTCATCGTCTCTTCTCATCATTCCTTGAAGATTCTCATCCCTGGCCCACTGTCATCTCTCTCACAGTAGTCTTCTCCCAATTTCTTGGTGATTTAAAATCATTGCAATAATCTCACCTTTCAGACTCTTGATGTCCTCCTCCCATGACCTTATCCTGCCTATCAATTCAGCCACCTGCTCTTATGGTCACACTCTAGATGCTATCACTACTGGTAACTGTGTCCTCCTTCATAATATCAATTTCAGACACCATACACTCCCACCACTACGTCTTATCTCTCCATCTCACTGTAATCATTTTTTTAGCCCCAGAAGAAACACCTCTCTATTGACCTTAGCATTTGTCTCTCACTTTCGCATGTCCTAATTTATCTCGTTCATCAATTAAGACTCAGTGGCTCAACATGATAATCATTACCTTATACATGTCCCAATTCCCTTGTTCTCTCCCATTACTTGTTTTTAGCCCAGTCCAAACTCCCACTCCACTCCCTTCTGTCCCTGAACTGTAGAAGGTGGCTGAAAGAAAATACACTTATGCTAAGAGATCTTGCTTCAGTTCCTATTAATATCAAGTGGACCCTTAAACTGTTGCCAGGAGATTCTACTGCCTTTAAATCATCCTCTTCCTCTCTTATTCTTCTAAAAACTATTTTGTACCTTTATTCTTTCCTCAAACATGCAGCATTTCATCCTTTATTCTCATTCTTACTTTTAATGATCTTGCTCTTCATTTTATCTAAACTTGACAATGCCTAAGGATTCCATCCTCAGATCTCTTTATCATTCACTCTTCACATGATCTCACTCAGTCCTCTCACTTTTAAGTGCTAACTATCAATAGACTATTCCAAATTTCTATTGACAGTTCGGATCTCTCCTCTGACCTTGGTATTCATGTAATCAACCCCCTACTTGGTATTATTATATGGAAGTCTAACAGGCATCTTAAATATAGGATTTAAATATCCCAAACTGAATTTATGGTCCCACCCTTCATATACGTTCCTTTGCCTGTTTTTGCTTATAGCAATAAATGGCACTCCCATTCTTCCAGTTTCTTGAGCCCAACATCTTGAATCATTCTTTTGTTACTTTTGTTAAAGAAAAAAATACAAAAAATACAAAAAATACAAAAAAGTAGATTGAACCTTAATTCCTCTTATTTCCTTCATGCTCCATATCCATCAACAAATCCTATTTGTTCTACTTTCAAAGAATATACGGACCACTTCTCAGCATCCCCACCATTATTACTCTCATCCACCTACCACTAGCACTGCAAGAACGTCCTAACTGCCCACTAACTTCTGCCTTTCCCTCTATATTTTCAACACAATTGCAGTCATTCTTCTGGAGTTCATGTAAGATCATATGCTTATAATGCATTTAATCTGCTCAAAACTGCCTTAGAGGAAATTCCAAAGTTTTTAGTATGGCTGTGTCCTATATCATCTGACCCATTACTGTGTCTTATCACATCCTCACTCAAATCTTCTTTCTCCAGCCTGGTCTTCTTTCTCCTATAACTCACTGCCCATACTCTGGTCTCAGGACCTTTGCACTTCCTTTTACTCTGCCTAGAAAGTCATTCCTTTCCAACAAGTTTTTCCCTGGCCATCCTACATAGGAGCATCTTCCTCCCCTCACCCCCATCACTTATATCTCCTGTTTTGCTTTATTTTTCTTCATGTTTCTCATCTCCATTGACAATACTTGTTTTTATACTTTTCCCCACAAGAATATAAACTCCATGAGAGCAAGGACTTTGTTTTATCTATTGGTTTTTACCTAGTGTTTTGGATACGGCTCAGTGCATAATGGGAACTAAATAAATATTGCCATCCAAATCTTTTTTTCTTTCTCTGACTCTTGCAATTTCACCTCTCGTCTCCTGGTATTCTTTCATTGCTTTTCTTAACATGTACTTGCCTAACATTGCCCAAAGTCACATAATCTAGGGGGAAAACAACGAGGACAATGACAGCAACAACACCTTCGGGACCCAAGTACACCATCAATGTGCAAAGCAGCTGAGTGTAGAAGTACAGGTCCGGTGGAGTGCGTCTGTCCCACCCCAAACTATTCACATTCAAATTTTAAGAGGCGAAACAATTCGTCTCTAAGACCACGTTGGCTAGCGGGCCGCGCGTTTGCCATTCTTGTCCTGGCAGTGCCATGTAACTCTTGCAGTAAAGAAAATGAACTCCATAAATTTTGGTATGAAATTTGACGACATGCAAATACACACCAGTCATTTTCAGAATTTCATGTTGCCCTCCAACACTTCATTTACCTTAAATTAAACCCACTTTTCCTCGGCTCTAGCATTTGAAGTGTTTTGTTTAAGTTTTCACTATTGGCATTTTGACCGATTTTATAAAATTACTTTTCTACTATTTTTATGTGAATTTTAGTATTTAGCACACAGTATCTCATAGACCCTTTATAAGGCCTCAGACCCCCAAACGCAACCAATATAGTGACTCTTCTCATAGAAAGCAGATGGGACTGATGAATTGTGATCAGTGTCTATTTTTCCTAAACAAGGTAGACCAAAATCAGTGTGCCACTTTCTCGAAGATAGGCCACACAGAAAGAAAATGGATCGTGTTTGCAAATCCTCTACTTAAAGATCCTTTATTTAAGAATTGTGCTTGTTTCTTTCTTGCTTGCTTGTTTCCATAAATGGACAGAGAAACGGTTGCCCCTCAGTATCCCCAGACAAGGGAAGAGCTGTGTTGGATGCTCACATAGGGCTATAACCTCTGCCGTAGTTAACCAAAATGAACCAGAAACCAACCCTTTGACCCTACCTTTTTATGCTCATCTCTGAATCATCACCCAGTTATGAAAACAAGTAATGAGTCACCCTCTGCTGTTTCTGCAAAGGCTGAGTCCTGTCTGGACCCTGCAGTATTTCCACAAGGGGAGAATTCTAACACCAGGCTGAGGGCGGGCTCAGGGTGCATACTATCTGCTTATTCCTCAGCACTGCCTCTTGATAGGGAATAAAGGGCAGGGCTTTCACTGCCCAGGAATTTCTGCTTTACTGGAAGTTTTAAAAATCATGCATATTCCACCCCGCCTTCCTCATTTTTATTAGTACTTGCTGGATCCCAAAAAATGCCTATGTATGTGTTTCAGCCTCTGACTGTTAACAGTTTAGAAAACGAGTTCCAAGCAGCTGGCTAATGGATGAAACTTTGAAACACAATCCAGGTATAAATTGAGAATATTTCTTTTTCTCACACAGGACCAAATTCGACACAGGAATGTTCTTGTCAGGCAGGGTCGCTGCAAATGAAGGAGAGGGGAGTCAATCCCTTATCCAGATGTCATGGGTGCAGGAAGCCCTTCAGATAACCAGGACTTCTGAAACACATGAGTTTTTCCCTTCAAGAGAATGATTTAATATCGGAGACAAAGGCATTTAGCAGAATGAACCAGATAGCACTCAAGAGTGGGTGCTGGAGAGAGCTAGACAAGCGTGTCAATCTTAAATGGACGCTAAAAAAAGTAGAATTCAGATGCTTAGTCCTGAATAAGGAAGCTGGCCCCGCTGTGTGAAATACGTTGGCAGTGAAACTTCACCTTGGCTCTCGCTCCTGAACTCAGCTGTAAGACTTTCTACTTCTGAGCAGAGTCCTAATATGCAAACAGAAATGTCAAACTATGAGGCTAACAGGAAAGGGTATCTTCTCAGAGGTTAAATTTGCTGAAACTTTTGAATAAGGAACAAAAGGGCAAGCGGACCAAAGACCCTGGTGAAATCAGGACCCTGTCCCCTGAAGCCAATGACTGAGTGGGAAAATAATTTCATATCCTCATGCCTGGATTTTAAGTGCAGAAAGCAATATAGTGTGGCAAAAATATGGGACATAAATTTAATAAAATGAGTTTTATGAGTTGGGGCACCACAGAGCTTCCCTAATTAAACTTTATCCTCACGTTAGGGCAATTTTCTTCTTTTTGAGAGCAGTCTATCCTTTATTTCTTAACTTCCTGTCATTCTTTTTATTGGGAAAGCAATTATTTTTACTAAAACCAGTGGATAGAGCTCATAAAGTGATGTTGTTTTGCCCATACTCTGCATTGTTGAAAAGTATAAAGAATAAGTATATACTTTTGGAGGGGAAATAAATCACCAAAGTATTGCTCACTGCAGCAGGTTGTGTCCAGGATTATAATTTTAAACTAGGTTTTCTGGATAAAGATTAGAAAAAGATCTCTTTTATGAGGAGGGCACCTGTTGGGATGAGGACTGGGTATTGTATGGAAACCAATTTGACAATAAATTATATTTAATATATAAAAAAAGAAAAGAAAAATATACCTTTTAATATAGAAAAACAATGTTTGCTTTTGGAGACATTGTACGAAATAGGTTTAAGATTAAAATATTAGCTCACAGGGCTGAAGGAAGATGTCCCCCAGAGGTCCTTAAATATATCCTCCTTGGTCAGAAAATCCTCCCTAAACTGATCATGACTGCTAAAACCATTTCAGCAAAGTAAGTCCAAGTGACTTGCTAACACCCACAGCTACAATTGCTACCTGTTAACTATATCTACAGGGAAAATAAACTTGTGATAGAAGTCACTATGAATTTCTATTATAAAAAGTGTTTCAAGTTTCATGATTAACTATCCTTATCAGTTATTGAAATGTTGACCAGTTGTACACTCAGCGCTACCCATTGGTGAAGTACCAGTACCAAAGAGAATTTCATAATTTAAGGCAAAATCCACATAAAAAGATCTTGGTGAAGAAGTTTTACAAGTCACTCGCTTTATTATATTGGGTTAACTTTAGACGAGGTAGATCGCTATTTAGGAGAACGTTTAGAATAATGAGCTCTAGTCCATCCAAAAAGTGTTGTATTGTCATTTGTAGAAGGTGATGAAACACATAAGACCATTAGATACAGTTTTGTTGTTTCTTTTAGATAAAAGATCCTAAACTGAGTGTAGTGATAAAGCATACCACATTCTTTGAAGTCAATATTTCCCAAGATATCAGTGTAGTCTACCTGCTGGGATTCTATAAAGAAATGCCGAGTGGGGTTGCCAAGAGCTTCAGACTATTTTCTTTGAAAATATAAAAATGATTCTGATTTATGGACCACCAGATGCCATGTTGGATGCAATTGTTTTAAGGAGACCATAAGAACTTCAAAGCTGCTTATCCAAGATGGTTTCATGAGGCAGTCTCTGGAAGAGTAATTTGCTTTCGTTATTTGATTTTTTTCCTGAAAAAAATAAAAATAAAAAAAGCTCCCAGGGATTTTGGCATTGTGAAGTAATTGGAGAGCTGTTCAGGAAGAGAGCAGAATTGAAACTATAAGGGTAAATAAAGAAGAACCTGGAGAAGGAGACTCTGTTCATCACCATTGTAGATTTTCTCCCAGAAATAAAAGTTTCTGAATATAAATATAGGACGATTATTTGCTGTCGGCTATGCTAAATAGAACCTAAATAAAATGATGGCAAATGTTGATTCAATCAGTGTCTTTCAGTGTCACAATATAGGCTTTTTCTTAATTTCCAAAAGCAGAACAGGAAAATTTAAAAAGCAAACCAGTGTTCAGGAATATTTTACTTACTATTTTAATAAACCTTTGTTTATGCCTAGAGGTGCCATTAAATTACCAGCCAGACATTAATATACAGCTCACTGGGGACTGGCGTCAGTGCAGTGAATATTGCTGGGTGTTTCACTTGAGGCTCACTCACAGCTGTTTCTACACAGCTACTGGACCGAAGATTGAAAACACAGTTTGTGCTTTGTTTACATCCTGACTGTTTTTCTAACATACTTGGGGATGGATAGCGATTTATGATGTGGATCAAAAAACCACTATAGCAGTTTTTAAAAAATGACTTAAGACATCTTTAGACATTTTCCCCATGATCACAGAAGATAATTGGTTTCTTTTTAATTTGAAGAACTGACTGCCAATACAGTGGGTGATGCTGAATACAATGTAATGTCTCACCGTTGCCCAGTCTACAGTTCAGAACTTGGCCTAAGAGTCAAAAGATAGCAGCTTTTCTGTACTTGGGAGGATAACTGAGGAGATGCCAATTTCCATCTGTACAAATATATGCCAATTACGATGTAGGTCAGAAAATCAATCCGAACATGGCCATGAAACCTGAGCCTAAATGTGTTTGGTACGTTACCCCTAAGTATAATATTTAGATTATAAATAATTCATCATATATCAGTACATTCGCTTTATGGTATTACATTTCTTTGATGAGTGATCTTGATTTTTCCCCCCACACTTGAAAAATAAGAATACTACCAAGAAGCTGAGACTCATAGTTCTAAGCTGATTTTATTTTATAATTAATTAATTAATTAATTAATTTTTATTTTAGAGAGAAAGAGGATGCAAATGAGCAGGGGAGGGGGCAGAGGGAGAGAAAGAAAATCTTAAGCAGGCTCCATGCTCAGTGGGGAGCCCAATGCAGGGGCTCAATCCCATGACCCCTGGGATCACAACCTGAGCACAAGTCAAAAGTCAGGTGCACAACCCGCTGAGCCACCCAGGCACCCCAGTTTGGTTTACAATGCAAATATTAGTATAGAAATCTCAATGATTTAAAATGCATTTTTATATTGATTTTAGGTGCTAGAAGCAAATATCACAGCAGCAGTATAAAAATCAGAAAGCCATGCTGGCAAAATGGAGCTGTTTTCCTCTGCTAAATGGAATTCAGACAGCATTCTTAACTTTAAGAACTGGTGGAACTAAGTGTGTAACTTCCCACTGTGACTCTCAGACTGTCAGCAATAGTTCTGTTCGACTGCCTGGCATTGCTTAGGAGATGTAGTTATCGAAAGCCTGTTTTCCTTACTTTTAAAGTACCGGTGACAAGATCAATGGGCCAGGCCAAAAACTTTAGTAACTACTGAGTTTTTCTAGGATTGCAAATAATGTAATAAGTCTATAGTAATTACCCCAATTACATATAATTGTATGTATGTAGTGTGCATATAAATGCTAAAAATAAAGATTGGATTAAATACCAAGAGAAAATGTAAACTGTTACCATCTTTTGAGAATGCAATTCTGGATATATCTATAAAGGTTACAAGTACACACACCCTTTCCCTGAACAATTCCATAAAAATAAACCTACCAGCACATGAGGGGGTGTGTGCAAGGATGTTTACTGTAACTTTGTTCATAGTGGCAAATATGGAAACACAAAGGGGTGCTCATCTCTAAGGGTACAGATAAGTAAACTGGGGTTTATTCATACCATGGAAGAGAATGTGTTAGGTCTATATTAGCTGATTTGGAGGGATTTTTACATTATGTGTTTAAGTGAGAAACAGTTTTCTAGCATTTTGTTGTTGTTTTGAGAGAGATAGGGAGGGGAGGAGGGGAGGCAGAGACAGAGACAGAGACAGAGAGAGAGTGGAGGAGGAGAGGGAGGGGCAGAGAAAGAGAGAGAAACCCAAGCAGGCTCCATTCTCACTGTCAGCATAGAGTGGGACGTGGGGCTCGATCCCACGACCCTGGGATCATGACCTGAGCCGAAATGAATAGTTAGACGCTCAACCAACTGAGCTACCCAGGCGCCCCTAACATTTTTTTTTATTGTAGTGATGAGGAGCAATGGATAAGAGAAAGAGAGAGAAGGGAGATAAACAATTTAACAAAATGTTTAAAAAGTATTCTCAATGAAATATGTGTATAATATGATCCTAGCCACTCAAAATTTTGTATATGGTCTGTGTATATATGCCTGATTATAAGTTACCAAAGTGTTAATAGTGGTTATCTTGGGTGAATTTTAGTTTCTTTCTTAAGCTTTTGTTTGTTCTGTTTGACTACAATATAGCATATTTTGTCTGCATAATAAGATAAAAACAAGTTTAGAGAATTATCAGTAAAATAACAATTTTAATGTTATAGTAACACTTAAGGAAAAAACTTTTAAAAATACAGAGTATATAAATAGGTTTCTTAAAGTTTACAAATTAACATTATGTTTTCAAATATGAGGCTCAGTATATACTCCAGACAACTGGTAAATTTTTTTTTTTTTTAATTTGGCAGACTTTTAAAACTTTGCTTAACGGATTTATACTATGCTGCTATTATGCCCCAACTACATAAAGTAGACCATTTACAAACTCTACCCTGTTCATGGGCCCTTAATACCAACTAGAAGATCTGTCAAATTTGGATACTCGGGCTTAGAAATGTTGGGTTTGATACAGAGAGTCAGAATGTACAAACAGTGTCTGTTTCTCCTGGCACAAGAGTTAAGTCCCAGTTTCTTCTAAGGACATGAAGCACACAAGCCCAAGGTTTCCAACAAACCCCCCAAAGCCATCTAAAGATGTGTATGTATCACAACACCATGGATTTGTCTTGGTTTTGAATATGGTGAAACGAATATCCTGGTTGCCATCTATAGAAATAACAGTAACATCTACTGTAAGGGAGAAAAAATCCTTTTTCCTCCACCTTGTAAGTTCTTGCCCAGAGTCTCTACAACACAAGACAGATTAATGAGAGGAAAGCATACCAACTTACTTAACATGGGTTTTATGTGACACGGAAAACTTCATAAGGAAGTAAGACCTGAAGAAGTGGAAAAATCTGAGTGCTTTTTATGCTAGGCTTGACTAAAGGATGGAGAGTTGCAGGAAAATATGATAAGGAAAAAAAAGGGTATGGGCGCCTGCGTGGCTCAGTTTGTTAACCATCTGACTTCGGCTCAGGTCGTGATCTCATGGTTTGAATCCATTTTTTTCTATTCCTTGGTTGTATCGTTAGATTTTAACAATTGAAAAATGGTTTTATCAGGTTTTTTTTTTTTCAACGTTTTTTATTTATTTTTGGGACAGAGAGAGACAGCATGAACGGGGGAGGGGCAGAGAGAGAGGGAGACACAGAATCGGAAACAGGCTCCAGACTCCGAGCCATCAGCCCAGAGCCTGACGCGGGGCTCGAACTCACAGACCTCGAGATCGTGACCTGGCTGAAGTCGGATGCTTAACCGACTGCACCACCCAGGCGCCCCGGTTTTATCAGGTTTAAAATATTACATTCCATACATTCTCTTCTTAGGAAAGAATGAATGTTCTGTAACTGCCTATGTACAAGCTCATATCAGGAATCAAATAACTTGCTTTATTTGTTTGTATTTGAACCCAAAGTTAACCTTGGGTAAATGTGCTTAGAAACCACCCTGAGTTTTCTTGTCAGTAAAACAGGGGTAATAATACCTGCTCCATCTATGCTACAGGATGATAAGAAGCAAATGAATTCATGTGGATTTTCATGACTGTAATGTACTACATATAACTAGTATACATATAGTTATAGTAATACATATAGTTATACGTATACATATACAGTTAACTGTATATGTTATACATATAACTATATTACATAAAATATAATTTTGTAATAAAATTTTAAGAACACAAAAATGGAGGCTTTAACAACATCTCTACATAGGTAAGCAGGTTTAGAATGAGAAAAATTACATTTAGTGATAATTTCCAAACCGGCTTCATTTTGATGAAATGAATGCTAGACTCCGAGACTAACCAATTTCAAGTCTGCATTGGTCATAAAGATAGTGTAAGAATAAGAATAAATGAGAACAAGAATACATCAAGAATTCACGTCATTACCAGATCAAAAGTTATAGTTCTTGTAGAATGCTCCTAATTTAACAGGTTCATTTCAGGAAACTTCTCTTCCTTTACCCCCTTTTTCTGTCCTCAAGAAAGTGTTATTCTCTTGGGGTGATAGAGTTATGTTTCCCAACCCTTTGCCAGTCTGAACATTTGTATGCAACCATAATAGGCTATTCTTGGTTCCACCATGAGTTCTATCCTGGTCTTCCAGAAGCCTCCTTCTGTGTGTGCTTTCATTTGAACACTGGGTCTGGTGACCGTGGGGGAGGGTAATATGGGCTATTTTCCCTCACAGAGATGTTATAAGGATAAATGAAATGATATTCATACAGCACTTTAGGATGTTCTTATAAAAGACACCTTTGTAAATATGAAGTATTCTAAAAGGCCAGTGACTGCAACTTCTATTTAAAATAAAAATTGCTGACAACAATTTCAACCCTGGAAAGTAAACACATCAGCTTGAAACTGAAGTGCACTTTGCCAAGGAGCAGCAGGCTGTTCACATATCTGGGTCCTTATTGCAAATAAGGCTAAATGTTAGCATGGATCACTGCGTACAGTTAATCCTGTTGTGCTATTTGGAAGCATCTAAAGGCAGTGACCTGGTCCTGTTTTCTCTGTGATCTAGGAACATCTGGAAGTGTGTCCTGTCTTAGAACCTCCAAGGGCATTGCAGTCTATCTCAAGAAAGCTCAGATCAGAGGCATGTTGAGGATGTTGAATTGCAACAGGATCCAAGCCTGCTCTTGTGATTAACAATAGTCCCTTGGAACACGCTAAAGCCATCCATTGGGGTTTCTCTTGAAACCAGATCAGAGTGACTCTGAAAAGCATTCAACCTGCAGACAAGAGCAAAACTGCCATCTCTCAGATGGCCATGGTCTGGGAACGGGGCCATGCTTCTGGGGCATATTTGGAGCTATGTGTAGGCAAATGCTGTAAGTTACCCACTTACGGTATATAGGTGTGGAGTGTTCCAACATCGTCACAGGGTACTAATGAGTTTGGTACTCTTATCAAGCAAGAGGTACCTAGGACCTTTAGAGATCACACACTAAGTTAGCATCCTGAGTGCAGAGGGCAATGACCTAGCAGTGGTGAAGCCTGTGTAAATGGACAGCCAAAGCAACAAATGCAAGAGGGAGAACTAGGAAGCAGATGAGTGTTGGGGTGTGCAGCCTTGATAGATACCCCAGGTGACTATATCAGGGAACCTGACTCGGGAATAGCATAGAGTGAAGCTTCACAGATTCAGCAGTGGAAACATTTCAGTAAGGGGCAGAAGACAATGATGTCAACCACTGAAAAAAAAAAAAAAAAAAAGCTCGTCAACGAACCACAGCCATGGCAGCTGCGTGTGCACTTGCCCACTTACAAACTCATTCTTTGCTTTCCACTGTGAGGTCTTCGTTTAGCCTGTTTGGCTTCCTGATCTGAGCATGTAATGGGGCTTCTGTTTGAACACTCACAACCTAAACATAACTCGTGATTCACTACTGGTTGCTGATACACAAACAAATCACTGAATAATAGCTCAAAAATAATGTGCTTGTTTTTAGAGTTTGAACTTCCAATGTGGAGACTCTGATATTCTTTTTGCATCTGTTCTTTAAGTAACTTAAAAAAAATTTTTTTTAATGCTTATTTTTGAGAGAGAGAGAGAGAGAGACAGAGTGCAAGCAGGGGAGGTGCAGACAGAGGGGGAGACACAGAATCTGAAGCAGGCTCTAGGCTCTGAGCTGTCAGCACAGAGTCCGACGCGGGGCTCGAGCTCATGAACTGTGAGATCATGACCTGAGCCGAAGTTGGATGCTTCACCAACTGAGCCACCCAGGTGCCCCTGTTCTTTAAGTAGCTTTAAGGAAGGTGTTAACATTTTGGTGCTTCTGTGTTTTCAGAATGAGACAAATTAAATGGATGAAGGGGAGTAGGAGATAAAGGCATCCAGTTAAGGAACGAATAAGTCATGGGAATAAAAGGCGCAGCACAAGAAATCTAATCAGTGATACTGGAATAGTGATATAATGGGACAGACCATAGCTACACTTGTGGTGAGCATAGCATAATGTATACACTTGTCAAGTCACTATGTGCACACTTGAAACTAATGTGTCAATTATATTCAAATAAAAAAATTTTTAAAGAGAGGAAAATTGTATGGTATGAGCCCGGAGCAGAGGTTCCAGAAAGGCATTGATGTCTTGTCATCATTTTACATTTTTCACTAAAAGTCTGAGATTTTTCTCTTATCCTGTTCCTAAGTCTATTCCACAAATATTAATGTTTAGGAACACTAGTGACTTTTCTCCTCTTTAGGAACAGGGAGAAGGACAGGGGTGCCTGGGTAGTTTAGCAGTTAAGAGTCTGACTTTGGCTCAGGTCATGACCTCATGGTTCATGAGTTCTAGTCCTGTGTCAGGCTTTGCAATAGTGCAGAGCCTGCATGGGATTCTCCTCCTCTCTGTCCCTCCCCCATTTGCATGCTCTCTCAAAATACATAAACTTAAAAAGAAAAACTTTTAATTAAAAAAAAAAGAACAGGAAGAAGGACAAAATGGAAAGGGGAAAGGGTTAACATTTATTGGCCATTAACTACTGCTAGGTGCTTTATCTATATTTAACATTCATGACAACCTTATTATGTAGGGATTTAACCAGGGCATGTTTCACTGGAAAGTGGAGGGGTCACTTGCCTCTTAATGAGGTAGTTTGAGATTTTCATGCAATTAGTAAAAATAAGAATGTCTTATGATTTTTGAGAACATAAGTTTGCCAGATATCAACCCTGCTCTGCAACAATTCTGCTCTTACCAGTGAAGAAACAGACCTGTAGCTGTGGTTACGTAATTGACTCAGATGCTGGATGTGGAGTTTGAGACCTCCAGTCTTTCACTGTCTCGTATTCTTAAGTGTTTTAAAGTAAGGCATGTCAAATGAGTTTTAGAAGTATATTCATCTGTAATCACCACTTAGCCTCCAAAATAAATCTTTAGGTAGATGGCTAAAATGATGGTGAGAAAGTGATAAAGCATGAAAATGGGATCATTTAAAACATGTTTATTCTTTCTTTCTTTATTGTTTTTGGACCATCTGGTTTTAGGAAATTCAACAAGTGGGAATAATACTAGACGTGTGATAGACTCCAGCTGTTTGCAGTGTGGTACTAAGCAAGGAGGCATATGATTTCAGGGAAGAAAAGGGGAGGGGTTCAAACAGACTGTTTACAAAACCTTTTTTTTTTTTTATTATTGCTTTTCCCTTTGTTCTAGGAAGGACTATAAAAACTGGTTTATTTTGTTTTGTGGTTATTCATTTCTTAAAGTCTCAAGGTTTACCCTTTGCCTGTTTCGATTAAGTGGTCAGTGGGTGTAGGCATGCTTCCTATAACATATACCTCAAGTGTAGAGGCCCAGGTTATGAAGAGATCCAAATATTTGTCAGATATTCTCAGTTCTTTATGAAGTTAACCCAATGAAGCCAGGCACAAAAACAGTAGAAATGACAATCTTCCTCTTTGAGAAAATCCCAGTCTTCTTACAAGTCCATCGGAGCAGAGAACCAGAAATAGCTTTTTAAAAAGATATTGTTGTTTAAAACACAGCGGATGACAAATCTTGTCCTAGAGCCATCTGCGGATTTGGCTACCAAATGCTGATATATCGTAGAAACATTTATTTTGTAAGTCATGTTAACGATATTCTCAGCGCTCTGTGTTTATTGTTTAACACTGCTATCATTTGTTGATGAGTAATGGCCAATAAACAGAGCCTCCTGCCTTTACTCTGACTTCTAGTCAGTATTTATGGATTAGGCCCATTAGTCTCCTTTGAAAGCCATCGAGACAATGCAGCTGGTACCCAGCTGAGTGGAACATGCAAAAAAACATCATGTGCCACTCAAGCAAAGGCAAAGAAGTAAACTTGTCAGGAAGATGTGCTATTGCAACCACAAAGAAGCGCTTAAATAGAACTACTATTATGACTTAATTAATATTCCTAAATATCTAGTAGTATGGCTCACATTTCATTCTAGCTTCCATCTCTAATAGTCCGTAAGAGACTATGGGATACAGGTGAGATCACTTTAAGGAAAATAAATGCTCAGGCACTTCAGAATGCGGAGATAAAGGAATGATAATAAAATTTAATTAGTGGAAGTAAAGAGTAAAAGGTAGACAGCACACATTCATGGAAAAATACAGCAAAAAGACACAATAACTGAAATGCTCAAACATTTTTATTAATTCATTTACCACAAAAATAAAGAGGAAAAATATTAGAAGAGCTTTTCCCTTCTCTAGTCTTAATTTAAAGATACTGTAGATCCTCCTTACTGTGGTTTCACTCTCTGCAGTTTCAGGTACTGAGGTCAACCCCAGTCTGGAAGCAGATGATCTTCCTGATACCCTCAGAAGGTCAGTAGTAGCCTAACGCTAGATCAGAAAGTCTGTGACATTCCCCTTACTTATCTCATCGCGTAGGCATTTTATCATCTCACGTCCTCACAAGAAGAGGGGTGAGTACAGTCCAGTAAGGTGTTTTGAGAAAGAGACCACACTCACATAACTTTATTACAGTATATTGTTATAATTCTTATATTTTATTATTAGGTATTGTTGTTAATCTCCTCCTCTGCCTAATTTATAAATTAAACTTTACCATAGGAATGTATGTGTAGGAAAAAGCAGTATGTATAGGTTGAGGTACTATACTCCTACAGTTTCACACATCCACTGGGGGTTTTAGAAAATATCCTCTGCCAATAAGGGGGGGGGATTGTATATTGTGTTATCAACGTCCTGCTACATTACATCCATTTTGCAGCTAGCACCTGTATATTTATGAATTCACTTTATCTTTCAAGTGAACTCCTAAAGGCTTATCTTCCAATTGTTTAAGATGACTCTAAATCTCCAAAGGTTTTACATTTTCCCCAAACTGAGTTCTGTATCTAGTAATCTTTACCACCTAAACGGCCCTTCTGGGAGGGTATGTCTCAGTGTAGTGTACAGAGAAATGCTGTGATCAGGAACTGTGACTGCCTGAATCAGTTCTGTCACTATGCAGGGTGTGATTTTTTTAGGAACACAATTGGTTCTTGTTGTTATAATGGGCATATTGGACTAAAATTATTTTAAAGTTCACGTCTGGCTTTAAATTTCTAAAATTCCAAATAGACAAATTCAAATAGAATCCAACAACCGTTTTTGGTTAGGCACTCAGGGCAGAAACATGTGAATAACTTTCACCCAGCAATGAATGACTCAACCAGGAAAGTCAAACTGTTCGCCTTATCTGGATTACTTCTGTCTAGCTCCATATACACTCACGCTGCTTTTCCTCTATGCTATTTTAAATTGTCTTAATTCTCTTTAACTTTACTTATTTCATTCAGCCATATATCTATCTTCTTGATCTTTTTTCTGTTTGTGTTCTTGACCTTTTGTTGGTTTTATTTCCTCTGCATTTTTCCTACATTTCAGAAAGGAACAAAAATTATGTCATGTCATAACAACTTCTGGCTACCCCAGGACATAACTTACTAGATGAAGGTACTAATTTCCAGCAACATACTTTTGGGGTGCAGGTCTTTATATTGCATTTTCAGGAAAGCGTTGCTTGTTTGGGGTTGATGCAGGCAAATTTGCCAGTGGGATTTAGTAATAAATTTCCATTTATTCCCTAGCAAAGCTTGTAAGCTGTACCCAAGAGTAGACAGATCCAGGGGGCTATCTTAGGGTAGAAAGATTTTAAAAGTCAAAGGTGAAGCTTAAGAACCTTAACTTTCTCCTATTTGAGGTTTCATAGTTTAGGGATGGGGAGGCAAACTTCTTTTATAGAGGCAAACCTTTGTAATGGGCCAGATAATAAATATTTCTGGCTCACTGGGAGATAAAATCACTTTGCAAGTATTCAACTCTACTATTGTAGTAAAAGAGCGATATACAATACTAAAAAATTGGGCACAGCTCTAAGTTTCAATGTAACTATTTACAAAAACAGAATTTGTTTTTATTTGCTTGCAAAAACAAGGGCTTTTGTGTATTGCCCACTGCTGGTAGAGTACAAATACTAGGCATGCAATTTGGAGATGTGAACTTAAGAGCTCTGCTTTGATAAGCTGTACAGATAAGGAAAGGCCATTGGTCTGGTTATTCAACTCTTTCTTTCCAGGGAAACACAATTACAACAGCCCCTGAAATAGAAGAAGAAAATTCCACTTCCCTTGGAAAAGGGTAATGGCACTTGTTTCCTTCCTTATTGTTCAAGAGTTTCAATCCTTGTACCCAGGGGCACATAAAACTCATGAGCCACTGATACTAAGAGATGCAATTTATTAAAAAATAATATTGGGGCGCTCAGCCCATTAAGCATCTGACTTCGGCTCAGGTCATGATCTCACAGTTTGTGAGTTCAAGCCCTGTGTCAGGCTCTGTGCTGACAGCTCAGAGCCTGGAGCCTGCTTCAGATTCTGTGTCTCCCCCCCTCTCTCTGCCCTCCTCTCCCCAGCTTTCTCTCTCTTTATTGTTTATTCTTTAATGTTAAATAAACATTAAAAAATATTTCTAGAATAGTCTGGCTGGTGTGGCTCTAAGGTGTCTTCAGATACAGCTCTGGCCTCTAGGCCAGACTTCTTCTTTCTCCCAATGTCCACAAATCGAATTTACCAAGACAAGCAGGCCAATCACAACAGCAAAATCCAGTCTTTGTTTTCTGTTTACTAATAAATCACTTTTCTTCAAGGCTGTCAAGGGAGGAAAGTACATGAAGCCCTGTTAGCCAGCTGGCCAGGCAGCGGTGGGGCCTTTGAGGTAATGTAAAGCCTATGAAGTTTGAAGATGTACCAAGATCGTTGTGACACATGTTTTCCAAGAACTCGTGATAGAGGTTAGCTGAGAAAAAACCTCTAGAAAAAACCTCTTACAGCTGCATGTAATGAGCATGTAGGTAGCTATAGATGAATGTTCAGGTTTTTAGCTGTAGTGTTTAGAATGTTTTCATTGAGTCAAGAGTAGCATGCAACAATTTGTAAGGGAAAATGAAGAATTGATGAAGAAGAGAGATGAATAGAAACAAATGATGAAGATCAATGTTTTATTTGACATTGATAATTTCACAATAAATGATATAAAAAATTAAAACAAAAAAACCCACAAAATAACCAATCTCTCACCAATGATTCAGTTCCTACTATGTGTAAGTTCAAAAAATTTTATGAGTGGGAAGCAACAGTTGGGCATTACTCAGCATTAGCAATTCAGTTTTTGATTACTCTTTAGATCAAGAGATCACTACTTCTAGTTTTCAAAATTGCTTATTAACACATTAATGAAGATTAGGCTTGGCTATAAATAATAGAAAACTCAAAATAATAGTGATAAGTAAGCTAGAGTTTGTCTTTCTCTTATAGACATGCAATCTGGGGGTAGGCAGAGCAAGGAGGGCAGCTCCAAGATGCTCCCCCTTTGTGCTCTGCCAGTATTAGTGAAAGATGCTGGGATTTAAACCTCTATATCTGCATATATCTGCATATAGCTAGCAAGAAGAGAAATCTACAAAGAGGTGAACATCCCTTTCCTTTGACGTTCTTCCTAGAAATCTAGGAATTAGAAAGCCCTTCTAATTCCACTCCATTGCCAGAACTTGTTCATATGCCCATTTACCAGTTGTCAAGGAAACTGCAATCTTTCTTTGGCAGTATGTGCCTAGCTAGAATGAGGAGTTCTACCACAAAGAAAAAAGGAGAAAATGAACAAGGGGAGATGGGCCAGCAATCCCTACCACCCATTCTGACTACACAGCCCTTGCATCAGCCAACCCAATCCATTCTTTGAAACATGCAGCCTTTGGGAGCATCAAGAACCTAGCAGAATGTACACAGGTCTCAAAATCACAGAGACATAAGGCTTTTCAAGTTTCTTTTAAATCTGTGTTCTTATATTGGACTTACTACTCCAGTGAATGCCCAATCTTACAGGACAATCAGAGACATAGCTATATATAATTTTCTAGGAGGAGATAAAAATGCCCTCTGGAGAAGTTTAATATGTTTGGCATTTCTCTCAGGAGTAGGAAGTGGAGAGCTACTCTAAGAATGATCTTTGACCTGTCCTAGAGGAATGCAGGTGCTCTTTTCCCTAGAAGCCAACATTAAATAAAATACTCAGGTAATTATCATACATCATTTTTTTCTGATGATTGCAAGGTAAAATTATATATTTATTTTAAGCAACAGAACCTATATTATTCATGCTAGTTTCTACACACACATGCTTCTGCATTTTTTCTTCTTATCTCAGTCTTTCTTCATTAATGATGCCAAGTTATGTCTTTGTTTTTAGCTTAGCTAGTTTTTCCAAGTGCTTCTGTGATATTGTTATGCACAGTGTTGGCTTTATTTCTTTGACTCTTTCTATCCTTCATCATTTATTAATGACACAGATTGTGTGATGAAGAGTTGTCAACATTATCATTTTTCTATATTTACAGGTATAATAACTGCATTGAAGTGGATTTGTCATCTAATAGCCTTAAATGATCCCTCTCTTTCGGGCTGCATTTCCCTCCATTATTTACCGTGCTTCCCAATAGCTTATCATCCACTGCTGTCTACTCTCCTCTTTGTCCTTAATTTCCTGAGACAGATTTCCACTTAAGAGACTGAGAAACTATTAGATGGAGAGTTTCCACAAACCGCGGGAGCATAAGGTCTTCTGCAAAGAGACACATTCACACACTATGGGTTAAGGAAAGAAAGTAGCATTACATCTTCCATGCTGACAAACCCAGTTGCTATCAATGTGAAGAAGGCATAATGGCATTCGAATTGAGGGAATCTACATGCATAACTCTCATTAACACAAATACAATAGAAGCTAAGTGCCTAAATTCTTGTGCAGAGAAAGGAGAAGTGGTTATACTCCTACTCTAATGTAAAACATGACCTCCTATATTTGAGTTGGAATTTTCATAACTGTTTAATATTAGCCTGTGAGTTGTTCTTTATCAAAGAATAAAATAGTACTCTATCTCCGTAAAGCATTTTAGCAACAGTCAGAGAAGCTGATTACCAGATATTTATTTTGAAAATTAGCTAGCTGGCTACAATATGTTTTCAAATTAAGCATGTATTGGTAGTATTCTATTGTAATTGGCGAGGGCACTATATATCTTCATCTTTGCTATATTTAGAATACAGGAAAATAACTCAGCATTTCTGTTCATGGTAACATTTTGGGGCTAAAAATATTCACTAGCATAAAAGCATTCTCCAATCAAAACAATTGCTCTTAAATATATATTGGTTTGAAGATTACATCACATGTCAAGAATTATGCCCTTATGGATCTTTTCATTTAAATTATAATTACTTCAAATAATTAAAGAAGCAAACATACAACTTATTTAACTTCTCAAAAGAAAAATATAAAATAATGTCATCATGCCATTGTAGTTTTCACAAATTATCCACTAGTGATAAATGAAATACATGCACTGACTATTGAACCAAACACTCCCATCTAAATTATGTTTCTACACATCTCCAGGGGGCTTTTTATTTAACTTGTTTGAATGGAGTTCTACATTTCCAATTTGCTTATAAGTCTATGTTAAGACTTGAGTTCTTTTTTTTTTTTTTTGATGTTTTATTTTTAAGTAATCTCTACACTCAATGTGGGGCTTGACCTTGCAACCCTGAGATCAAGAGTTGCATGCTTCACCAACTGAGGCAGACAGGTGCCCCAACACTTGAGGAGTTCTTGGTGGAGAGTGTGAGAGCTAGTTGAATTAAAAGCATCATAAAGACATGAAAAGATTGGTAAGATTTGGGTGAAGTATGACAGTATAGATAGCCAAGCTGAAGCATATGGGAGGAACTAGTTGTTTGATTATGAACCTAAAGAATTAATAGAAGCTAAATTTTAACCTTTTCATTTGCTTTTCATCTGTCACTCAATTCATGTTATTAGATATTCATTAGGTTCAGGGTCTCATTTGTCTGGTATACACCTTGCTACTTAGCCCATACTTATCATGGGAGACATTTATGCCATGTCTACACTGGACACTCATGCGCGCGTAACCCAAAATATGTGGTTGGGCCGTGTCAACACAGTAAACACTCAGAATATATGCTATCTAACAAGTGAATTGACAGGGTGACATGGAACTGAAACAAAAAAATTAACCCAGGAAAAGTTTAACTTTTGATCTATGGTATAATAATAACAAAAAAGTGAATCCTGCTTTTTTCTCTCTACATTATACCCTCAGGTTCTACACAAACTATTCAAGTCAACAAATATATCACATATTAATACATCTCATGGTCTGATGTTAGCTGGTGTGGATGACAGTAATATGAAAAAACTATAATCCTTATTCTTGAGAAGCTTCTAATATGGTATAGGAAAGTATATACACAAATACCTTTAATAAATAACTAATAACTGCAAGAAGGGAGGGAACACACAAGAGGGAAACATTATTTCTGGCTCAAGAGAGCAGGAAAAGCTTTCATAGAAGTTGTACAATTTGATGTGGGTCAAGATATAAAGGAAACACTACCACAATATTTTTTACATTGGTTATATTTCTGATATGTTTACTCATGATTATAACAGCCATTAAGGTAGGTACTACAATTACCCCCATTTTTAGATGTGGAAACTGAGGCTAAGGAATGTCAAGTGACTTTCCGAGAGTCACATGGGAATAGCAGTAAGTAATAGAGTCAGAATTTTAACTTGGGCTGTTGGATGCTTGGAGATATATTCTTAATCACTAAGGCCCACTGCCTGAAGTTCTGAGGTCAAGCTTACCTAAGTTTGAAGCCTGAATCTGCCACTTATTGGTCATGGGGAAAGCATAGCTCATCTTTCTTCATTTTCACATCTGTAATATGAGGAAAATGATACTTACTGTAGTCTAAATGGCAAGCTACCATTCAAGAGTTACCAGAAGAAGACAACCTTGCTGGCCACTAAGAAGCTAGTATGATTAAGGGGCTATTTCTTAGCTTTATAGGCTCAGAAATCTGACTCTGTCAGCATCCCGGTGCTAACCACATTCAGGGGGGCTGTCATGAACACAAAATCTCTTGTGTTCCAGGTACCATGTAGGAAGATATTAAATATTATCTGAGCAGAGAAGTGGTATTATTAGAGTTACAGAGTGGAGTGATCAGTTCCATAGAGGCAATTGCAATGGTCAAGGTAAAAGGAAATGAAAAATTGAACTAGAGTTAGTAATATAACAAATAGGAAGGGCTGGACACAAGTAAGTACAATTTTGAAGAAAAAAAAAAACCAAACTAATCTTGGTGAGTGACTGATTATATACTATGAAAGGAGGAAGTCAAGGGTAACACTGTGGTTGGAGTGTGGATAACTGGAAAGCTAGCTATACTCTTAAAAGAGACAGAAGTAGCTGGTTCATGTTTTAAGACTCTGTTTTGGGTCGGTTTGTTACACAGCCATAGATAATCAGAATATGCACCTAGTCAATGCAATATCTCTTCTTTTGGATCTGTCTTTATACACTGCTTTATGTATCTCTTAAAGAAATATTAACCTATAATATGGAAACAATCTTTTTAAAGGACAAATGGTCATGTCCCAGGTTAATATGATGTGGGGATAAGGCTTTTCCTGTGTTCTAAATTCCTCTAGGACTCCACTACTTGAGGACAAAAAGATTCTATCCTCCCTCTCATCTTTATTGAAAGGGTCAATATTTACCTTCTCAAGTACTCAAGTTAGCCACTGTATGAATGAATTTGCTATTGCTGCTGTAACTAATTACCATAAATTTAACAAGTTAAAGCCACACAAATTTATTATCTTATAGTTTTAGAGGTCAGAAATCTGAAATAGGTTTTATTGGGCTAAAGCTAACCTGTTAGGAGAGCTGCTCGACTTCTGGAGGCTGGTGGGGTCTGGGGGCTATTTTCCTACCTTCTCCAGCTGCCAGAAGCTGCCTGCATTTCTTGGCTCATGCACCCCTTCTAGTCATCCCATCACTTTAAAGTCTCCTTCCATCTCACATCTCCTTCTCTGACACATACAGCCCTCTTCTGTCTTTTAAAGACACCTTATGATTGCATTGGGCCTACCTGGATAATCCAGAATATTCTTCCTGTCTTAGGGTTCTTACCCTAATTACATCTAGAGTCCCTTTTTGCCATGTAAGGTAACATATTCGCTGGTTCCAGAGGTTAGGAAGTAGACATCTTTGGCTGAGGTCATTATTCTGCCGATCATAGCCCCTATTTCTTCTTCATTATCAAGGTCTCCCATTCTAATGGATCATTTTATCAGCAAATGGAAATGCTCCAATATCACTCATCTTCAAAAGAAGAGACTCCTCTTTGATCCACATCTCTCTACAGTTCCCAGGTAATTCCTGTGCTCGACAGCACAGCAAAACTTTTTGACTGAGTTGTGTATGCTCCCTGTAGCATACAGGGCTTTTGCCTTAGGTATTAGGTATCTATTACTGTGTAATGAGCCACCCCCAAAGTTTCCCATCTTAAAACAATATGATTTATCTCACAGTTTTTATGAGTCATAAATCTGGGCATGGCTTAGCTGGGTGCCACTGGCTGAGGTGGAGACCTGGCTGGCAGCCATCTTGAGACTCCACTGAGGGATCCACTTCTAAGCCTTAGGCTCTAGCTGGCTATAGGAGGGAGAGATCACCTCCTTGCCACTGGGCCTCATGGCAGTTGGATTCCCTCCCCAAAGAAACAACCTGAAGAGAATATTCCAGAGAGAAGCCACAGTTCTTTTGTTCGTTTGTTTGTTTTTGAAATCTATCTTAGAAGTGCCATGTTCACTTCTGTCATATTCTAGAAGTCAACTATTATAGGCTGAATTATGTCCTCCCAAAAATCATATGTTGAATTCTCACCTCCAGGACCTGGGAATGTAACCTCTTTGGAGTTAAGGTCTTTCAAGAGTGATTAAGTTAAAATGAGACCATTAGGGTGGAGTTCTAATCCTACATGACTAGTGTCCTTATAAGAAGAGGAAAAACACCAGGGATATGTGGATGCCCAGAGAAAAGACTGTGTGAGGAGACTGTGTGAAGACAGCAGCCCTCTGCACGCCAAGAAGAGTGAAACCAATACTGTCAGCACCTTGATCTTGAACTTCCAGACTCCAGAACTGTGAGAAAACAAACCTCCTTTGTTTAAGTCTTCCACTCTGACCTATTGGATATGTAGATTGTGTATGTTAGACTAAGGAATGTGAATTTTATTCTATAGGGTATATGAAGCCGTTAAAGATCTTTGAGCAGAGCAGGGCCATATGTCTGAAAAGAAGGTGAGATCTCTGTAGGGTGGTAGTTGACTTGTCTTCTTTTATTGTGATTCTTTTTACTTTTTTAAATTAAAAAAAATTTTTTAAGTTCTTTAAATGTTTACTTATTTTTGAGGGAGAGAGAGAGAGAGAGAGAGAGAGAGAGAGAGAGAGAGACAACATGAGTGGGGGAGGGGCAGAGAGAGAGAGAGAGAGAGAGAGAGAGGCAGAATCCAAAGAAGGCTCCAGGCTCTGAGCTGTCAATACAGAGCCTGATGCGTGGCTTGAACCCACTAACAGTGAGATTATGACCTGAGCCAAAGTCGGAGGCTTAACTGACTGAGTCACCCAGGCACCCCCACTGAATCTTTTCAACAGCCTGATGAGCTAGAATTCCTATCACCATTTTATTAAACACAAAGTCCATGAGAGTGATCATAAGGTATACTCATGTTCTTGGCACATAGTAAACATTCATAAATATAAGTAAGCAAACTGTGTTCAAAGAGACTGAGTAACCAATGTAGGTAGCAAAGTTTAAAAGTAAATATTTGCTCCATTAATGCCTATGGTTTCCATAAGCTATTGTTGAAGATTCCAGGAACTATAGCAACTCTGTTTTCATGAGCTCAAACCTTCATTTTACTGTGCCCATCCCCCCCTCTCAAAATAAATAAACTTTTAAAAAGGGGGGGGTGCACTTGGGTAGCTCAGTATGTTAAGTGCTGGGCTCTTGATTTCAGCTCAGTCATGATCTCACGGTTCATGAGATCGAGCCCCTCACTGGGCTCCGTGCCGACAGAGGGAAGCCTTTTAGGGATTCTCTCTCTTTCTCTCTCTGTCCCTCCCCTGCTCATGCACTCATGCTCCCTCTCTCTCCAAATAAATAAACTTAAAAAAAAAAAAAAACCTTCATTTTAGTTGCCTGCCGGCATCTCTTTATATGCCTCAGTGGCCTTGCACACAAGATGTGAACTAAATTTACAATCTCCTCCCCGAATCTACTTTGTAAAGATTCCATGGCTGAGTGAATGGCACTGGTATCTATCTGACAGACATCCTGGGAGTCATTTTAGACTGCTTTGCCATTTCCCTAGAGGTGACTGGTCATTTGTTTTTTATTCTTTCTGTTCAAAAGTTTTTATACTAATTGCCTTTCCCAGCTCCATCCACTTAGTCACTTGTTCCTGAACCATTTGTAGACAGCCTGCTTCTAAAGGAAACTTTCCAGCAGACTGTGCATATCATCACTAGCCAGGCTAAAATCCTACAGTGGCTTCCTATAGTATTTAATAAAATCTGAATCCTTGACTATGACATGAGAGGTCACACACGATCTGAACCCTGGCCAGTTCTCTCTACCCTTCCCACATCATTCACCCCTCACTGACTCACCTAGCTATCCTGGTCTTTGAATTCCATGGTGTCAAGCTCTTTCTTGCTGAGCAATAGCTTTCTCCCACCTGCCGGCTCATCCTTCTGATCTCAGGAGGCCTTCCCCAATCTAGATGATTCACAACATCCTGTTCCTTCCTGTTAGCAATTTGTAATGATATATTTGTTTACATCTGTCTCCTCTATTAGATTATAAACTTCTGAGGGCAGGTGTTGTCATTTTTGCTCATAACTGAATGCACAACACTCACACATGATGACTCATAGTGGGGGCCATTAAATATTTGTTCAATAAACAAATATAATATTTATCGAACAAAGAGCATTTATCGTGTGTCTTTTAGAGAAGCTTCCTTTCACATGTACATTTTTGTTGGGATGATGTCAGGTGAAGTGGCCCAGGTAATAAAGAGAAAAAACTGAAGTGAAGAGACATTGGAAAGGAAAAAATGACAGGGAAAAAATGAAGGAGAGCAAAGAGTGATGTAATTATTGAAGAAACAGTAATGGAAGACAGAGCAAGAAGGGCCTTGTGGGGGGTTGAATGGTGGGCAGACCAGATAGGACCACATCAAATCCCTGGAACCTGTGAATGATTCCATTATTAGTTTCCTAGGGTTGCCACAAGAAAGTACCACAAGAGAAATGTATTCTTCCACAGTTCAGGAGGCCAGGAGTCTGAAATCAAGGTGCGGGCAGGCTTGGTTTCTTCTGGGAGCTCTGAGAGACAATCCGTTCTACGAGTCTCTCCTAGCTTCTGGTGGTTGTTTCCAAGGCAGAATCCTTGGCACTCCTTAGCTTGTGGACACATCCCTCTGATCTCTGCTTCCATCTTCAATAAGTTTTTCTTCTTCATATCTTCTTTGTGTGTCACCACATGACCTTCTTAAAAGGACATCAGTCACTGGATTTGGGACCCATCTTAAACCAGTATGATCTCATCTTAACCAATCATATCTGTAAGACCCAATTTCAAATAGGATCACATTCGGAGGTTCCAGGTGGACATTGCAGGGGACAATATTTGACAGAGTACAGTCACCTAATTTGGGAAAAGGATATTTGAAGGGATAATTAAGGGTCTCAAAATGAGATCGTTCTGGATTGTTACCTGGGTGGGCCTTAAACCCAATGACAACTGCCTTTATAAGAAGCACACAGAAGAGGAAACATAGGACAGACAGGAGAGAGGAGGCGATATGAAGACAGATGCAGAGACTGGAATGATATAGCCAGTAGCCAGACACACAGAGGAGAATATGATGTGAAGATGAGACGCAGAGATTGGAGGGATGTGGTCATAAGGAAGGAATTTATGCCAACGATCACCAAAGCTGAAGGAGGCAAGGAAGGATTCTCTCTCCAGAGCGTCCAGAGGAAGTATGGCTTTGCCAACACCTTTGATTTTGGACTTCTGGTTTCTAGAGTTCTGAGAGAATAGATTTGTTATTTTAAGGCAGCCAGTTTTAGGTATTTGTTACAGTTACCCTGGGAAACTAATATAGGCCTTACACTAACAGAACAGAAATCACAGCACGCTGTTTTCCTTGAAGTACCATTAAAAACAAAACAAAAAACCCTTCTATGAGTTAGATTCTGCTTTAAACAGATCAAGGAATTCTTAGTAAATAAGGACTTGCAAACAGTGATAAAATTAAACTGGCCTAATTTTCTGTAAGCATAATGCTTAATGATTTTTTTTAAATACAAGATCATACCTTCAATGACTGAAATATAGGCAGGACTCTTTAACCTAGTAAATTACTCTAAGCAAATAATTGTGTTGTAAACTATCTTTCATCTCCACTTATCTGGTGACTGCCTGATAATGAGCATCAGATTTTATCACATCTCATGTGCTTTCTTTTTCTGTTTTCAAGTTAAGTTGTTTAATGTCATCTGTGTCTCCCTATTAAGTTCTTTTTATCTTGAGTTTCACTTCTTGCCATTCTGCCTGATGTATAATTAGATGACACTCCACACTGTGTAACCTACAACTGGTAGCATAACTGCGAAAACTGGCTTCGTTTTTGGATAGCAAGTCATGTCATCAGTTAGAGCTAAACAAGTAGATGAAATTACAAAATGAGTCTCTTTCAATCTCTGAATAAATTCAGAATCAAAGTCCGGCATCACTGAACAATCCTAGAAGTCTCTTCCAAACCTGAGGTTCTGTAGTTACCCATTTAAGTAAGCATCAGACACCACACTACTTCGAAATGTTAGATAGTATTTTATTTGGTCATTTATTTAGGTGCATGTTGGGGAGCAGCAGAAGCTCCTGCTGGGTCTAGAAGGAAAAGTCCATCCATGAAACGATCAATGTCACTGGTTGCCAGAACACACCTCAAGGGAGAAACTGGGGGAAGCAGAGAATACAGCACGAGGGCCAATGGAAAAGGTCAGGAGCTCCCCTCAATTCGGCTCCTCACCATTCTTGCCTTGAGGCCTTTGATCCCTTTCCCACGCGTGTCCTGCTGTTTGGGTGGACAAGCCCTGAGAGTCAAGCAAGCCCCTGCACTCGCGCACCCTCCAGACTCCCTTGCTCAGACCTCACTTTCCCTCTTAGCTTCGCAGGGAGGGAGCTTGAGCACTCACTAGTGCCCCCCAAGGAAGATCTGGTCCCCAGCGCCCGTGAGGGGACGAACCTTGCAGACCTCCCTCTCCGCTACGGGGGTGGGGGGGTGGGGGGGGCGGTGTGGGCGACGGGGCTCGGGCCGAGCGTCCCACTGGCGACTGGCCTGGTGGGTCCCGCCCGCCCTCCAGGGATGTCGCGGATGCTGGAAGGAAGGGGTCCTGCAGACTTGGGCGTCGGCTCGACGCGCCCAATTTTCAACCTGTCCTCTGGGCTAAAGCTCTCCTAAAGAAGGAGCCGCGTTTCCGACCAGAGCTCGGAGCGCCTCTAACTCCCGGAGCTCCAGCCAAGAACCTGAAGACTCAGAGTGGCCTCCCCTTCCCCCGGCGCACACGTCAACGCGGCGTCGGGGAAGAGCCGTAATGCCCCGAAGAAGCGCACCCCAAAAAAACCACCCCGCACTCCGCCGCCGCAGCTGCTGAATGAGAACTCACGCTAGCCCTTCCCGCAGGCTCATGGCAAAGCAAAAGGAAGTTTCTCCGTGGATGTGTTCCAGGAGAGTGGGAAGCTGTGCCTAAAGGCTTGTCGGAGCGAGACGCTCGATAAGGCTAAGTGGTTGTGAAGCCTAACGTCTCTCCCTGTAGCAGTCATTCCTGAGGTTCTGCAGGTCCTGGAGTTAAGCGAGTCTGTCAGACCTACCGGGCAGCCAGCTTCCCTTATACGATCGCCTACGCTGGCCGACCTGGCCCAAGTGTTCGCTTGAGAGCATTTGCACTTGGGAGCGTCGGCCAGAGTTGCCGTGGTAATATGCGCGTCTATTATGAGGCGCGTGGTAGTGATGGCGGCGCTCAGTGAGACTTTCCTGTCACTGGATACTACTACTCCCAGCCCTCCTCAAAGCCGCCGGAGCAACCCCCAGGTCTTTAGTTTACAAGTGGCAATTTGACTTGCTCTGCTGCATGTCTGGAGGGACCGTGGAAAGTGTGGAGACGCCTCGGGGATTAAGCGATCGTAGCTTAAAAAGAAAAAAAGCCAAACAAATAAACAAAACCCACCCACCCTAACAAACATGAGGCTGCTGGAGAGAATGAGGAAAGAATGGTTCATGATTGGAATAGTGCTGGCGATCGCCGGAGCTAAACTGGAGCCGTCCATAGGGGTGAATGGGGGTAAGTGCTGCACCTCTGAACGCTCCATCGCGATTCTCACTTCAGAACTAATTTTCGAGTCTTGGAAAGGAGGGGAAACCGTAATTGGGAAGTGTCTGCTTCTCTCAAGGGCACTGACCAGCTCAGGGTGTCCTTTGGCCCATTCTGCTGCTGTTTTAATTTGTCAGCCTTGGAGACTGTAGCTAGGAATGGGGCAAATGAATTTGAACGCAGGTTACCTTTTCCGCGAACAATCTATGAGTATCCTTAGTGTTAGGGAGTGAGGTTACTGAGAATGAAACTTAACTCCTCTTGCCTTCATAGTAGCATCCTATCCCAAGGGACGCTAGGTTGCCAGGAGTTCCTTATCTATCTTGGAGTGGCCACCATTACCTTGTCTATTTCCGGATCCCTCCTCCTTACCGGCCCCGTGTTTAAAAAAAAAAAAAAAAAGGTGGGGGGGGGTGGGGAAAGAAAAAGGGACACCCCTTCATTCTCCGACTCAGACTTCGTAGCCCACATGTTGCAGAATGATGATTTGCTGCAATCGCCACCGCTCCAGAAACTCCCAAGCCGACTGACACGTTGCACTTTTTCCTTACAGGACACTACTTCCGTGTGCTGCCCGGACTCAGTTGCTAGTACTCTAACAGATACAGGCAGTGTTAGACTATGTGCAGTGTGTATTTTGGCAAGGAAGTGTAGGCAGGCTAAAATCATACTCAGATCTCTGAATAGTAGGAGCCGTGTAATGTGGAGGTAGGCATTGGTGGAAATATCATTAGTCTTTTATTTTCCTCCCTGCGGTTTCACCCTTACACACTCATGTCTTCTTCATAAACATTAATTGAATTTCTCCAATTCATTGTCTTTTTGACCTTGTCACCTTTCACCTTTATTGACAGTTTTAATACGGTCAGTCATACAACAGGGACAAATAAGGACCGAAGTGAGCACACAATTTTTTAGGAAGTGCTCAGAAGGATATTTGCAGTTATATGTACCTTTTTGTTAAAACATGATGGAAGGGAGTGAAATATCTCTCATTAGAACAGTGGTTCATTCAAGCATCCACCCTCAATTTCTCCATTTAGAAGTAGCTTCAGGGAACATTTTAAAAGGAATTTTTTGAACAAAGACTGTGAGGATTAAAACTTTTTTGTGTATTTTTTTTTTCTATATTCAACTTAGTACAAAATGTGTAGAATATGTAACTGAGAATAAAACTGATATTCATCATGGTTTCTTCTTCTGAAGATCTTTGACCTAGCTTCTCCTGGAGCTTTTGGCAAACTTGTGAATGCTGGTATTTCAAGTTCTGCCAAATGAGTACCCTCTGTCCCTGGAACTAGCTGGATAGGCAGAATTCAAGTTAGGGTGTCTTTGTGGTGATCTGGAATGCACAGTTAACTAGCTTCAGTAGCACACTTTCTTTTTTATGGTGTTAGATCTATTATTTGCTTATCCTTAAGGTGTAATTACAGGTGATATATTATCTTCAAGTTTTAAATCTGCAGACGCTAGGTTAGGTGAAATACTTTTTATCTTACATTCCAAGGATGCTGTGAGAAGAAGGGTTATTGAACACGGAATCATTTCCTTAGGGCTTCTTCGAAGTGGTGTGTGCAAGATGGATTCTATAATCTTGTTTGTTCCTTCTGACTCTGCTTCTTGAAGTTTTGGTGTATTATTGTATCTTAGAAATGCTTCCCATTTTTGCCGGTACTTGTGCCATTAATCCAGGATAATTCATTTATTTAATTAATTATAAGATAATAATTATAAGGGGTGCCTAGGTGGCTCAGTTGGTTGAGTGTCCCGCTCTTGATTTTGGCTCAGGTCATGGTCTCACCAGTTGGTGAGCCTTGTGTGGAGCTCTGGGCTGAGAGCTGTCGGTACAGGGCCTGCTTGGGATTCTGTCTCCCTCTCTCTCTGTCCCTTCCCTCCTCCCCCCTCCCCCCTCCTCTTTCAAAATTAAAAAAAAAACATAAAAAAAAAGAGTAGAATGTTAAGAACTAAAAGGAACCTTTAAGTATTTTAAACTAACATGCTACTTTTACAGTTGATGAAGATACTGAGGCCTGAGGTCAGTGCTCAAGGAAGAGGCACTGGACATCAGGGCTTTCCCTTTATTTCATACTAGTTGCAAAATCCATACACATTTTCTTGGCAAAAAATAATTTAAAATGAATAACTATTGTAAAGAAGGGTCCTATGCAATAAAGATATTTTCCATGCCTTAAGTTTTAGCCTAAAAACGCAGAGCAGAATCAGCAAATATGAAATAACAGTGTACTCAGATGATTTGATAACTGTCCATGTATAAAAGTTACTTTTTCCAAAAAAGTAAAACAAATGATTGCTTAGGATTTCTTTCTTTCTTTCTTTTTTTAAATTTTATTTTAGAGAGACAGCGTGAGCAGGGGAGAGGGGCCAAGGGAGAGAGAGAGAGAATCTTAAGCAGGTTCCATGTTCAGTGGGGAGCCTGAAGTGGGGCTAGATTCCACAATCCTGGGATCATGACCTGAAGCCAAATCAAGAGGCAGACACTCAACTGACTGAGCCACCCAGGCCTCTTGGGATTTCTTATATAGGCTATCAGGCTAAGTTCTTGATAATTCTGTTGAGCTTTTAATTGACCTTCCCACCTGTGAAACCTCTTAAATAAAAATAAACCTCCAAATAGTACCAAATAACATTTTCGCTTCACAAGTTAAAACAACAAAAATCTAGGCACAAGGAGAGGAATGGTTGCTGAAAATGTTTCTATTGCATCTTGCTCTTTGGAATGGTCTAAAGTGCCTCTTTGTACTTGTAATTTTTAGTCAAAGGTTCCATTTATGTGCTGTGTACACTTGGGGATGTGATTTTTATTAAAAAAAATTTTTTTTTTACATTTATATATTTATTTTTAAGAGACAGAGAACAAGCGGGGGATGGGCAGAGAGAGAAGGAGACACAGAATCCGAAGCAGGCTCCAGGCTCTGAGCTGTCAGCACAGAGACCGTGGCAGGGCTTGAACTTACAAACCGCGAGATCATGACCTGAGCCAAAGTCAGAAGCTCAACTGACTGAGCCACCCAGGTGCCCCAGGGATGTGATTTTTAGTGCTTTCATACTGACTGAACAGTTTTTTTTTAAAGTTTATTTGTTTTGAGACAGAGACAGCACGAGTCAGGGAGGGGCAGCAAGAGAGAGAGAGAGAGAGAGAGAGAGAGAGAGTTAAAGTGAGGGAGACAGAATCCCAAGCAGGCTCCACATCGTCAGCACAGAGCCCAGTGCAGGGCTCCAACCCACGAAGCCCTGAGATCATGACCTGAGCCGACACCAAGAGTTGGATGCTTAACTGACTAAGCCACCCAGGCACCCCTGAACAATTTTCAGTAGAACGATTTTCTAGATATTCTTTTCAATAGGAAAAGTTTTGGTAGTCTTAAACTTAAGATGTTTGCTTCATCTTTACCTGGATCAATACTTTAACGACTATACTCTTTATATGTAAATGCAAGATTTCTACACTTAACATATCATACCTGTGTTCTGACCTCCCTTTGAAAACAATCTGTATAGCCAATAGGTGAGTTGTATATTGCAGGAAACTTATAGGTAATGGAAACCCTAAAATTAGAGACATTGAATGACTTTCCAAATGAGAAAAAGTATAACATGTACTAGCCTTGAAAATTTAATTCTTAGTTCACTGTTCTTTTTACTCAGGTACATTTCATTTTTATTTTATTTTATTTTATTTTATTTTATTTTATTTTTTTAAATTTTTTTAACATTTATTCATCTTTGAGAGACAGAGAGAGACAGAGCATGAGCAGGGACAGGGCAGAGAGAGGGAGACACAGAATCCAAAGCAGGCTCCAGGCTCTGAGCTGTCAGCACGGAGTCTGATGCGGGGCTTGAACTCACCAACCCGTGAGATCATGACCTGAGCTGAAGTTGGATGCTCAACTGACTGAGCCACCCAGGTGCCCCTTCATTTTTAAATATGTAGAAGAAAGTTGAAAATAAAGAGCCAGGGTAAATGTAAACGTGCAGATTTTGAGGTGCTGATAATCTGTTCTAGTGCAACACAGGGAAGTGCTGAGCTATGCACACCTTTGAGTTGACCAGAGTAACACTGTGCTATTCATTCTCGGGAAGAGAAAAGTTTACTTCTTTGGAAGTACAGAGTAAGTTTCTCAGTTCTATTTGCATCTTAATTTAGATTATTGACATTAATAAGACATAAATCCTAAAAGGAAACTGCTTTGTTTTTCCATTAAAAAACATAAGCAGAAACATGTTAAAGCTTAAGTGTGTTAGCATGAATATCTTAGATTATAGGTTTATAAATGAAATTTACTTGGTGATGAGTAGATTTTATAAAATGGTAATAGTTCCTTGCATTCTTAAGCATTCCAAATCATTTTCTTTTATCTCCCCACCCCCCGCCCCCTCCTTTAAAAGCATGGATTTGAGGAGCCCAAAAATTACCTTGTTTTTCTGGGTAATTTTTCTCCTGATTTTGCTCTCCTATCCTATTTTTACTGATCAACATTTTTTTTTCTTTTATTTAAAGGAAAAGTTAAAACTTGTATTTCTACTTTGAACTTTATAGCCACCTGAAGATCCAGGTCTTATTCAGATCTATTTTGGTGACTTGGAGGATGTAATCATTGTCTTGGAGAGGGGCCAAATCTCATTTTTTTTCATATCTCATTTTTATATGTAGTCTCAACTCTCACCTCTGTGCAAATATTTACCAAATGTTTATTTCAGCCCTGTGTGACTTCTAGGTTTCCATTCCCAATTTGGGCAATTTGATAGTTGATCACATCTCAAAGGGGCTTTAGGTCTCTCCAAATCAGAATTAATTCCTTCTTCCCTTTTAAAACATACATTGTAGGGGCGCCTGGGTGGCTCAGTCACTTAAGCGTCTGACTTCAGCTCAGGTCATGATCTCACAGTCCGTGAGTTCGAGCCCCGCATCGGGCTCTGTGCTGCCAGCTCAGAGCCTGGAGCCTGTTTCAGATTCTGTGTCTCCCTCTCTCTGACCCTCCCCCATTCATGCTCTGTCTCTCTCTGTCTCAAAAATAAATAAAGGTTAAAAAAATAAATAAATAAATAAAACATACATTGTAGGGGCGCCTGGGTGGCTCAGGTAATGATCTCACGGTTTGTGAGTTCAAGTCCCGCGTCAGGCTCTGTGCTGACAGTTCAGAGCCTGGAACCTGCTTCTGATTCTGTGTCTCCCTCCCTCTCTGTCCCTCCCCCACTCATGCTCTGTCTCTCTCTGTCTCAGAAATAAATAAACATTAAAAAAATTTTTTTAAAAATAAATAAAATAAAACGTACATTGTAGGAAGCCATGAAATGTCCTCACCATGTTCTTCCATGGCTTAAAGTTATTTAGATGTGCATCTAATATAAAAGACAATGTGCCCCATCTCTAAGCTTTAAAACATTAAAAGCCTGGAATCATGCCAAGTAGTTCATAGTTATCATGTGTATTTATGTATGTATGCATGGAATGTGGGAAGGGTTGGCTTCTTAAAACATATAATTGTTGGCCAACTAAAGCAGATGCTGTAGCTGCCCCAAAGAAACATGCAATCTAAGTAAATGCCATGCGCTTGCTGTAGAGATACATCTTTGGCCACATTCCCTGGCTCTACCTTACAACCACATTGCTAATTTTAACCTATCCTTCATAGAAATTTTGGGGTACCGCTGTGGGCAGAGGTGTACTTGATAAGAATAGGGTCTCATAAAAAGCAGGGAATTGGAGGAAAATAAAAATGAGTTCAAACAAACAAATGAACAAACAAGGTATTTAAAATTAGTGGAAGACGTTTACTTCCAAAACAAGCTGGATTCCTTGACTTTAAAATCTGTTCCTGAATCATCTTCCTCAGTTGTAGAGGAAATATTATTTCTAAGTGTGAGCTGCAGAGACAGATTCACTCACAAGTATAAAAAATGCACCTCTTTTTAAGTTTTGGAGCACTTTCACTGCCCTGAAATGTAATGCCTTTTGCTCTTGCCTTCTTCCTTTTGCTCCCTTTTCTCAGATCTCAACAAAATAATTTGTGTAAATACCACGTATATATAAGAATTTCTTGCCATGTTTGAGGAGATCTTTGTTTCTTTTTGTTCATTGAGATACTACAAATGCCTAAAATATAGTAGATGCTTAGTAAGCATTTGTTGACTGAATGGTGATTTTTCCCGAGCTTGGTCTTACTTATTGAGCAGTATCTGTGGGTATGGTGGAGGGCTGCAGGGAATGGAAGAGCCATGAATGTGGTCCTGTTATTTTGCTTAAGGGAGTGTATTAGTTTTCTGTGCTGCCACACCAGAAACACAAACTGGGTGGCTTCCAATAACAGAAATTTATTTTCCAGAAATTATTCTAGAGGCTAGAATTCTGAAGCTAAGGGCCACGCTCTCACTGAAGGTCTAGGGAAGAATCCTTCCTGGCTTCTGGCTTGGGCTGGTTGCCAATTGTCTTTGGTGTTTCTTGGCTTATGGTAATACAATTCCAGGCTTTGCCTTAGTCTACACATGGCCATCTTTCTGTGTCTTCATATTTACCTATACTTGTAAGAATACCAGTCATTGGATTAGGGTCCACCTTAATCCAGTAAGACCCCATCTTGATTTGATTGCATCTGCAAAGAACCAATTTCCAAATAAGGTCACATTCGTCAGTTCTGGGGGGACATGGATTTTGGAGGACACTATTCAGCTCAGCACGAGAGGGCTGAATAGAATGTCAAATATGAAATGATCAGATTTTGATATGTTGGCATATGCCAGTGTTTCTCAACCTCAGCACTATTGACATTTTGGACATGGTAATTCTTTGGTGTTGGGAGGGCTGTCCTGTCTGTGCTTTCCAGGTTGTTTAGCAGAATTCCTGATCTCAGTCTACTAGATGCCAGTAACACCCCCCCACTTGCTGAATTATAACAACAAAAAAGAGTTTCCAAACATTGCCAAATGTCTATAGGAGGCAAAATTGCTCCTGCTGGAGAACCACTGGTATATAAGTACAAAATGGCATTTTCTCAGAACTACATCTTTTTTAAAAGCATGTTGTTCTTATGGTGCTGGGAGAACTGGACAGAAACATGCAGAAGATTGAAACTAGACCACTTTCTCACACCATTCACAAAAATAAACTCAAAATGGATAAAGGACCTGAATGTGAGACAGGAAACTATCAAAACCCTAGAGGAGAAAGCAGGAAAAGACCTCTCTGACCTCAGCCGTAGCAATTTCTTACTTGACACATCCCCAAAGGCAAGGGAATTAAAAGCAAAAATGAACTACTGGGACCTTATGAAGATAAAAAGCTTCTGCACAGCAAAGGAAACGACCAACAAAACTAAAAGGCAACCAACGGAATGGGAAAAGATATTTGCAAATGACATATCAGACAAAGGGCTAGTATCCAAAATCTATAAAGAGCTCACCAAACTCCACACCCAAAAAACAAATAACCCAGTGAAGAAATGGGCAGAAAACATGAATAGACACTTCTCTAAAGAAGACATCCGGATGGCCAACAGGCACATGAAAAGATGCTCAACGTCGCTCCTCATCAGGGAAATACAAATCAAAACCACACTCAGATATCACCTCACGCCAGTCAGAGTGGCCAAAATGAATAAATCAGGAGACTATAGATGCTAGAGAGGATGTGGAGAAATGGGAACCCTCTTGCACTGTTGGTGGGAATGCAAACTGATGCAGCCACTCTGGAAAACAGTGTGGAGGTTCCTCAAAAAATTAAAAATAGACCTACCCTATGACCCAGCAATAGCACTGCTAGGAATTTACCCAAGGGATACAAGAGTACTGATGCATAGGGGCACTTGTACCCCAATGTTTATAGCGGCACTCTCAACAATAGCCAAATTATGGAAAGAGCCTAAATGTCCATCAACTGACGAATGGATAAAGAAATTGTGGTTTATATACACAATGGAGTACTACGTGGCAATGAGAAAGAATGAAATATGGCCCTCTGTAGCAACATGGATGGAACTGGAGAGTGTTATGCTAAGTGAAATAAGTCATACAGAGAAAGACAGATACCATGTGGTTTCACTCTTATGTGGATCCTGAGAAACTTAACAGAAACCCATGGGGGAGGGGAAGGAAAAAAAAAAAAAAAGAGGTTAGAGTGGGAGAGAGCCAAAGCACAAGAGACTGTTAAAAACTGAGAACAAACTGAGGATTGATGGGGGGTGGGAGGGAGGGGAGGGTGGGTGATGGGTTTTGAGGAGGGCACCTTTTGGGATGAGCACTGGGTGTTGTATGGAAACCAACTTGACAATAAACTTTATATATATATATATATATATATATATATATATATATATATATATATATATAAAGCATGTTCTTTGGCTAATATATTAGATCTTCAAGAGAGTTGTATACAGGTGACAAAATGAAGTAAATATTAGTTAGGGTTGCTCCTGTTGTCCTCATAGTGTTAACACATTTGGGGTGATGCCAGCCTAACTCCAGAGAGGATTTTCCAGAGGGCAAAGATTAGGCCTGTTGGTTCACAGCAGTATAGCCAGGGCCTGGCACAGTGTAATAATAATTGCAAACTTAACATATTGTTACTACTGTATTACTCTGTATGTATTATTTCATTCACATAGTAAATGCTCAGTACATCTTTGTAGAATGACTACCCGTGGGCTGAACTGAATGTATGTGTGAATATAGATTTTTATTTCTGGTATCCTAGAAGGAATAAAATAATATTTGCTAAACAGAAGGGAACTTCTTCCATTGATTCTCTCTTTCTCTCTCTCTCTCTCTCTTTTTTTTTTTTTTTCCTAGTTTGGGGAATTTTGATTGTTGTATAAGCACTGATACTGTGGTAGATACAATTAGACGTCATACTGAGGGATGTTGCCTATTTGCTCTCCTATGTGAGAGCAGTTTATTTTTATTCTGCTGGTCTGAGGATACTGTGCTGAACTGGATAGGCATGGTCCTTGCCTTCTGGAAAATCTCTTTTGGAGCTAGACTGCATCACAGCAAATACTTAACTCTTCAGAACAGTAGTATAGTAAGGGTAACACTAAGATTTGAAGTACTATTTGCCCTCCCTCAATGGATTCTTCTTTCATACCAAGTTATCTACTGGAAATTCTTATCTAACAGTAACTTGTTTCTCTCTCTTTAGGACCACTGAAGCCAGAAATAACGGTCTCCTACATTGCTGTTGCAACAATATTCTTTAACAGTGGACTATCATTAAAAACAGAGGTACTGTCACTTATGGGGCATATCAAAAGCAGGGAGAAAAATTTAATTTTTGCTTATTATTTTGAAATATCAGAATCCTTTTGTAAAGATATATGTAACTATGGTCCAAAAGCTTCACTACAATAGAAGATGACTTCAGCAAAGGACTTGTGTTTTGAACCTACCTATTATAGAAATTTTGTAGTTGAACAAAATGGACCCTGAGGGTGTGGTTATAATGGGTATGTTTTTAATACAGCAACTGCACTGAATGAAGCATCCACTTGAGGTCTTCCTCAGATTATGGTGGTCAATATGATGGTGACTGCTGTGGCACATTTGAGTTGATGTTTAGTTGGGTTTCCATAACTTTTGTTCTCAGGACTCATGCTGCTCAAGTGATGCCTGTTACAACTTTTAACCAATTTGTATTTAAAACAATTTTTTTGTAACATGTATTTATTATTGAGAGACAGAGAGAGACAGAGCATGAGCAGGGGAGGGGCAGAGAGAGAGAAGGAGACACAGAATCCCAAGCAGGCTCCAGGCTCTGAGCTGTCAGCACAGAGCCTGATGCATGGCTTGAACCCACCAACAGTGAGATTATGACCTGAGCCAAAGTCGGAGGCTTAACTGACGGAACCACCCAGGCGCCCCACCAATTTGTATTTTTAATGTATATTTTTTGCTGGTATATCTATTAAATATTAATAAGTATTTTAAGAAAAAATTGGGATTTTTCATACTATGTCACAATTTATCATGAAGATATATAGTTAATGTTATTTATTGATCACTGTGTCGCTGAACATGGAATTCTCCCAGAATTAAAGAAATCAGACATTTTTAACATTCAAGAGAGGAATAAGTAGAATTTATGATTCTCTTTTGGCTTATAACAAAAAAGGAGAAGAAAAATATAGGAAAAAATACCTATTTGCTCTTGAAGAAATTACTTAGGATTTTTAAAGTTGTTATTCTAAGATGCTTATTCTTATGTAGATAGGGAAATCTTACTATGCAAGGATTTTTTTTTTTTTTGGAAATAGCTTTATAAGTTAAAATTTTGTTTCAGCATCATGTTTTGCTTTACTTATTTTTTATTTTAAGTGTGATTGGAATGACGACCAAATTTAGTTACAAGGACCATCCTAGTAGCAACATGGAAAAAATACGGTTTTGGTAAATTTATGTATTCTGTAGTTATCTGGTTGGTATAAATGTTTTTATTGGAGCATTATTTTTAGATAGATGGGATCCATGTGTGGTATCTGTGAAATTATGTCTCAAAAATCCTGAATAGTCTCACTACTATTGAAAATAACTGACATAGGATGAGATTTCCTAAATATGTTAAATTCTAGTTTTCACAAATTACATTGACATGAAAGGACTAAGATCAGTGCTTACAGGGCGCAGGCTTTTTCTGTCACCACCTTCATTCTACTGGTTCTCAAATGTGGGGCCTAGTGATACAGAAAAATACTTGCTACCCCTATGGTGCTGGACTATTCTTTGGAGGTCTTCCTGCTGGTCTTGGATAATGCCCTTTGTGAGCAGCTGCCTTACCCAAGTCCTCTACTTGGGATGTTGCTCTAACTATGTCCCCTGGTGGCTGCTTAACGGCTACAGCTGTTACTTATGCCATGAGAAATCTGGCAAGAGACTTGATTCTCTCACTCCTTAGCTTCTTGCTTAATATGATTCTGTAAAGCAGCCAACTTTGTGGGATGCAGGAGTTTAAGAAGGAAGAACGTCACAGCTATCAGCATTTCTCTAAGGACCAAATTCTTCTGTAAGCACCTAGGAAACCTTCAGAGTATTCCAGCTAATTTGGATCTAATGATAAAATGCCTTGATCCCGTGCTTTATCACGGTATCTAAGTAGCCATCAAAGCCATTTCTTCCACCAATGCCCCTTTTCACTGTATTACATTGTCATTTTCAAGATCCATTCAGTTGAAGATGTTTTAGATTGCCTCATTGTATAGTGTTAAACCATCTTTAAGTCCTGCTAATTTCCTGGGCAACTGAACCAATGGTTTTAAGTTAGCAGGTAGCAATCTTGTTGTTATTTGTTTTCTAGTTAATAATCTTAAGTTTATTTCAGCTGGGACTACTATTTTTGAACCTTATTAGAATAGTGTGTTTTTGCAGGCAGGAGACAGTAAGTTATTATTGACTTGAGTTTATTTGAGAGCATTCACATTGGTCCCATTCAAGTTTGATTTATATTGAACATTTCATGTAGTATTACCCATTCATTGATGGAATGATGTATATTCTAAAATTTGTTTTGCTCATTTATTAAAATCATAAAGAACTCTGTGTTAATACTAAAAAGATTTAATGCTAAATCTTAAGTCTTATAACTGTTGATTTCTAGATTTTAAAATATCTGTTGAAATGTCTTCTGAAAATTTATTGTATTCAAGTGAAGTAAGGTCACATTTGAAATATATTTGATGTTTAGCTAATTAGGAGCTACCATTTCAGAGGATTTGTCACTTAATAGACCGTGGCAGGATCAATCTCATATAAACAAATACCTATGAGGTGCCTGTGGCTACAAAGCACTGTATTTGGCACTGGGATAGAACCAAAGATGGGCAAGATGCTCAGGGCCTGGAAAGGGTCCTGAGTAGGGCAGATTATACAGGTCTTTCCTTATTTTCCTAAACAGATTATTTTTTGAAGTTCTATTACCTTAGAAGTAAATATAGCAACTTCTAAACTTTACGTTCATGCTGCTTGTTTCCAGCCTAGAACTATGAGGCTGATTTCTCAGAAAGTGAATCAAATGAAGGTCAAATAAGGGTTAGAAGGGAAATTGGTGTGTAAATGAAAATATTTCTTCATCTCAGAGTGCCTGATTTTAAGCAATTCTCGATACTGTCAGTGATAATTCTGGTGTAATAAATATTTGGAGTATCTTTACTTAAGTTTACTTTAATGGAATTTGACCTGTATTACATGTGAATAAATAAAATGTGATGCAGAATCAACTTTTCAATTATTCATGATGGCATTTATTTGAGTACGTGGCCCTAAACTCTGTATGGGTATGTATGGAGTAATACTGTTTTGGATGTTACAGTGTTTACTTGTTTTTTCTTTTCCTTGTGACCTTATTTTATCTTTATGTTTGTATGAAGAAGTTATGGAAAATATATAACCCTGGGTTTTTGTGATAGTCTTAAAATCTTAGGGATACTTCATGCCTATTATTTCCCTGTTGTTAAGAGGCCTCTCATGACCCAACATTGTTGGCCTTTGTGATTCAATTTGCTGGATTCTTTATTGTTCCATTGTCCTGAGGCAATGGCAGTTGTTTATAATTGTCATATATTAGATCAGCTAGTATTTTTAAACTAAATTTTGTTTTTTATAACTTTTTCTGATTATAAAACTGGTATTTACCTATTGTAGAAAGATTAGAAAGAATAAAAATAACTAACATTAACATCTCTGTGATTTTGGTCCCTCTTTTCCTAAACATGTTTTATACATAGAATATTTAAAAATGAAATACTTAAAAAAATTATATATATGTAAGTATACATATATATATATATATATATATATATATACTTGCATAGTATCATGTACATGTACACATATATAATCTTTTTTTCTTATGTGACACTGTATAGTAATTTTTTATATAATTTAATATTTTGATTTAATTTTTCTTCATATATAATAAAATTTATATTTTGCTTACTTTTATGAACATAAATCAAACGGTACAAAAGTGTACATGATGAGAAGTCTTCTTTTCTCCCCTCTATCAGATATGTGGACATAACTAATGTTAATAGTTTCTGTGTAAAACATATGTGTATTGCACCCCTTCAAGCTGAGGTATTTTGTACTGCTTGCCACCCTGTCTTGTTTTACTCAGAAAACATATCTTGGAGACTGTTTCATATCAACACGTAGAGAACTCCTTGTTTCTTTTTGTATGCTGGAAAGCATTCCGTTGTATGAATGTGTCATGCTATATTTTACTAGTCCTCTATTTATGGACATTTAGGTTTTGCTGCAAAGGATAACCTAAAAATTGCCCATGTTCCCACATTTGGGAGAAAATATGAAGGATTACTTCCTGGAAGTGAAATTGCTAAGTCACATGATACATGCAGTGGAAGTTGTGACAGATACTCCAAGTACCTAGAACAGTGCTGGGCTCTCGGTATTTGTTGACTGAAGGAATGAGTTGCCAGATTGCTGTCCTTAGATTGTGCCAATTTATATTCCTATTGGTTAAGTTGGGAAGGACCTTGTGTTCCCACATGCTTGTCAACACAGTTTTAACATGGTTTTTAATCTTATAACAGCCTGGTTGTACCTTAATTTATTTAATTATTCATCCGTTTTTGGACTTTTAACTCGTTTCCTGATTTTACTATAATAGATGATGCTGTCGTGATCAATTCTGCATATAAATGCTTGTACCACTTATTATATCCTTAGATCAAGTACCTAGACATAACATTTTGGGGGTTCAAGAATGTGAATTGTATTATAGTCCTCCAATTACTTTTCAGTAATTCCCAAATTACTTTTCAGAAAAGTTATTCTGTTTCATATTCCTACCTGAAGTATATGCAAATGCTTTAGTTATTGCATTCTGGCTGATCATTTTGTTTCTATTAAAAAATTAGAATCTTATTTATTTGGCATTCATCAAATACCTCTGAGTATATCTCAGTGGCATTTGGTTTCAGAACTGTGAGAATTCTTGGCACTGCTGGTGCTCAAGTTTTCTCTGGGGTGGAACTTTAAAAATTCTGATACTGTATTAGGATGGCTCCTTTAATCTTCGATCTGATCCATGGACCTGGTGTGGCTTCTGGTCTGCCCGGTGTTTTCCATTTGCCAGAAATTCCTTAGATGTCATTTGGGATGTTCTGTGACTGCTGTGTGTCTTCACACGGGAAATGAGTCCTGTCCATTAAACTGATGAGCTTTGGTTAGTGTCTCTGAGGCCAAGGATCTCTTGAATGTCTTACTTGAACTAGGGTAGGCATTACAGTGCTATGTTTCTAACAGGGGAATCTCTGGCATCTTTGAGGTGCTTTAATGGCTTCTTGCATGTTTTATAGGACTGTACTACTTTTTCCACTACTTTCTGAGTTTGTTTTATTTCAACGGAATAACCACATAGCTTGAAGGAATTCAAATGCAAAGGCCTTTGAATTTGTACCTATTTGAACCCCAAAGTTGACCTCATTATCTGTTTTCAGCTGTGAGGCATAGAACGTGCCTGGTATGTCGTGTTCAGTGTGAATTTCTTCCCTCTGGGGCAGTAGTGTGACATGATGAAGAAGAGAGGGGTTTGCTAGCATACCAGAAATGAGTTTGATTAGGAGCCTCATTGTTCAGTAGCTCTCAGCCTCAGTCTCCTCCTCAGTAAAATAGGATAATAATATCTAATGGGGGCTGTGGTGAGGATTAAAAGAGATAACATACATAAAGTGACAGGCTCAGAGCATGGCACATTGCTGCTGTTCTGTAAGCATTAGCAAGGAAATCCAGAAAGTTGATTTTGGGGAAAAAGCCATTTTGAATTATAGAATATTACTGGGAAAAACATTTTTAAAAATTATGATTTGTGTGTAGATTTGGTAACATCTTGCCAAAGTGAGGCCTTGCTAGAGATTAATCATTTCATTAAAATGAGATAGGTCCTTAAGTAGTTACATGCCTATTTGTTTATAGTGTCAACAGTCCTCAGGTCTATACTACTGTACAGGCACTTAGCTCAGTTTTGGTCCAGAATTTTACAAATCTGAATTGTTGGGGTATATTATATATTCAAAGAAATTAGAATATTTCAGAAATTTTATATAAAAATACTTCTTTTTTTTCCGCAAGTCTGTCTATCATGCTTAGAGGTAAAAATTTTAGCTCTGAAATAATTCCAAATTAAAAACTCTTTATTTGATGTTATTTTAGTAGCAGCCTTTCTTGGGAAAAATAATATTCTTACCTTTGCTGTTTTGTGTCTTTCATTTTTGCAGGAGCTGACCAGTGCTTTGGTGCATATAAAATTGCACCTTTTCATCCAGATCTTTACACTTGCATTCTTCCCAGCAACAATATGGCTTTTTCTTCAGCTTTTATCAATCACACCCATCAATGAGTGGCTTTTGAAAGGGTACGTTTAAATATTTTGAAGGGCCCACTTTTAATGAGGCATCTGTAGTGACGTTATTGTTTCTGTGGCAACTATATACAAAAGGGCTTATGTGTGGTATCTTATAAGGAAAAAAGAACACTTTAAAAACTATTATCCCTGAAAAATTTTTTTAAGTTATTTATTTATTTATTTTGAGAGAGACAGAGACAGCACAAATAGGGGAGGGGCAGAGAGAGAGGAAGAGAGAGAATCCCAAGCAGGCTCCATGCTGCCAGTACAGTGCTGGAGCCGGGGCTTGAACTCATGAAGTCATGCCAACTGAACCACCCAGGTACCCCTAAAAATTATTATCCTTTAAAATGATAGTGTTCATCAAGAAGGTTCATCAAAGAATTTTATAACACGATCTTTTTTTTTCTTTCTGATTTCTAAGGGTTTTATTAGTAAATTGTTTTAAATTGTAATTTCACGGCGCCTGGGTGGCTCACTCTGTTGAGCGTCTGACTTTGGCTTAGGTCATGATTTCGCTGTTTGTGGGCTCGAGCCCCACCTTGGGCTCTGTGCTGACAGCTCAGAGCCTGGAGCCTGCTTCAGATTCCGTGTCTCCCTCTCTCTCTGCACCTCCTCTGCTCGCATTCTGTCTCTCTCTCAAAAATAAATAAACATTAAAAAAAATTGTAGTTTCAGTATTTTTAACCTACAGTGTGATATTAGTTTTAGGTATACAGTATAGTGATTTGACAATTAAAGTTTATTTATTTATTTTGAGAGAGAGAGAGAGAGGCAGGGGCAGAGAGAGGGAGAGAGAGGATATCAAAAAGGCTCCACATTGTCAGCATGGAGCCCATTGTGGGGCTCGAACTCATGAACTGTGAAATCATGATCTGAGCCAAAATTAAAAGTTGAACACTTAACGACTGAGCCACCTACGCATCCAGTGATTTGACAATTCTATATATTACCCAGTGATCATCAAAGTAAGTGTACTCTTAATTATAACACAATCTTAAAATGTTTAATCTTAAGGTTCTGGGATGGATACTGTTCTGGAAGTTTTAAAGAGCTGTGTTGGGAGAAAGATGGAAGGGACTAGAAGATATAAGATATGTGTGCATGTGTATAATGTAGGCCATCAGTTGGGCACTTTAACTTGTATATTCTATATCTTACCAAACGTAGGCAGATAGTGGCTGAATATAAGTATTTTAGAAGTACAGGAAAGAAAAAAATATATAAGGAGCAAACATTTACCTTTTTACTTGTTCTGTTTATGTTTGCTATGACAGTTGAATTAACAATAGATTTTTATTAGACACTTTTCTTCCATAAAAATGCCATCATGTTTATTCAAAGGATTTAATGAATTTAAAAAAATTATTTGAAGTGGTTTAAAACTAACTATAATTTAGTAGCATGGTATAATAGTTAAAATACTGAACTTGGAGTCTGGAGGTTGCTTTCTGACCCCATCCCTAACTGAAGAAGTCATGTAATAGTCTTGAACCTCAATTTTCCTGCCTATAAATAGTGAGGATAGTCATACTTTTACTGTCTGCTTGATAATAATGTTGAGGATCTCAATTGAGATCACTTATTCATTTATTCAAGTCACTTGTTTAGTTCCCACTATGTACCAGGCGTTATAATAGGTGTTGGAGAAAGAATAGTGAACAAAAATGGGAAAGTGCAAGTTAGTTTTGCACATTGGGAAGACTTAGGTTGATTGACAATAAACAAGTAAGTAGATGACCAAGATAGAGATCAGTGATGGGAAGTAAAACACAGTGTGATACAGTTAAAAGTGGTTGGGTAGGTAGGCCAGTGATGAATTTAGATGGCAGAGTTCTCAGGGGCAGAATGTTTTAGGCAAAGGAAGTAGAATGTGCAAAGGCTCTAAGGCAGGAACAAGCCTGGTATGTTCTAGGGTCAGGAAAATGACGAGGATGGCCAGATCCTGGAGATACAGAGGAAGAATAATAGGACTTGGAGTTGGTAAGGTAAGCAGGAGTCAGGTCCCACAGAGCCTTATAGGTCCTTGGTGAAAGCATTCAAGTATTTTTCTGCATGCAGCAGGAAGCTCCCGGTGGGATTTAAATGAGGGTGTATCGTGGTCTGATTTATATTTTCAAAGTAGTGCTCTGGCTGCTGCATAGAGAATAGATAGCAGAGGGGCTGAGAGAAAGGTAGGAGACCAGTTTGGAGGCTAGTCTGGTAAGGTAGCAGTGCGGTAGAGAAAAACGGACATTGGAGAGTGTATTGTAAATTAGAGCTCTCAGAACCTATGGGTGGATAGAATGTAGAGAGAGAAGGACAGGGAGGAATCAAGGATGACTTCTGGGTTTTGGGTGTGAGCCACTGGGTAATTGGTGGCATCATTTACTTAGCTAAGGAGAAACAGAGTAGTATAAGAAGGGGAAATCAAGACCGCTGTCTTGGCCAGATTGAGTTTGAGAGAATGAACATAAAATTTTCAGTGAAAAGCATAAAGTGCCACATAAGTATCATGACATCATTTTAGAGCAGCAAAGTATGATGCATATCTTAAAAATTTTTTTTTATGATGCATATTAAGAACCAATAGTTACTGAGTGTTTCCCATGAAAAGGGCACTCAAGGAATAGGAAGATATTAACTCATTTTCCTTGTATTCAGGTAATGTCCAGGGTAGTCGGGTATGTGAGAGATATAAAATAGTAATCAACCACAGTGGGGCAGCATATGATTTGTTAGATAAGTAATGTAATAGGTTAAAAGGTAAGAGGTTCAGCAAAGGTTGTGAATTCCTAAAGTAGAGAATTCAGAAATAAAACATAGTGGGAGACAAGAATAAAAAATTTCCTTACAGCCACGTTACAGAAGGTCTGAATTACTGGGCAGAGGAGTTTGGGCTGCATCTGTAGATGATGGGAAGTTCTGAAATGCACTAAACAAGAGAATAATGTACTAAAACATGGTCAGTAAGAAAGATTAATCTAATGGCATCATACTGGGTGTTATTAGAGTTGGGCTTGCAGTCTCAGGAAGCTAAGATACAATTATCACCTCATGATATTGAGCTTAAAGGAGTTTACACTTAGCCTAACTCCCTTATAGAAAGCTTTTCCTAGCTCACTTTTTCTGCGTTCCCCACCCTAGTTTGAGAGTACACAGTATGTTGCTAACTTGAGGGAGCTGCAGACTCTTACCTCAGGGCCATGTTTCAGTCATTGCAATAAATATTTTGAGCACGTCCTCTTTACCTTGCTATGTAAAAGGGAAAGAGTGGAGGTAGAGAGAACATTCAGTAGGCATTTGCAAAAATCCAAAATTGGGGAAAAAACCATCTGAAGGGGGATGATGGCAATAGTCATGGAAAAGAATGGAAAGTTGGTTGTGGTAATATATTGATTGATGAGAAGCAGGTGGAGCCACATGTAACTCCAAAGTTTCACATTGGATCATTAGGAACAACAACAACAACAACAACAACGAACTATCCCATTGACAGAAATAAGTAAATTCAGAGATGAAATTGACGTTTTAGAAACTATTAGACATGTTCAGTTAGAGGTGGCAGTCACAGGCAGCAACAATTTGGGGAATGGTGGTTAGGGCTAGAAATGTAAAATTGTATATATTCATATAGATTCAGATTTGAAAATAAGATTGAAAAGAATGCAGGAGAGTCAGCAAAAAGTCAGAAGGGGCTGGTTTAAAAGAAAGGAGATAAGTTAGAAGGATGAAGTACTATGGCAACCAAAAGAATAGAATATTTTGAAAAGCAAGAAGGGAACGAGAATGAATATGGGGAAGAGGATACTGTATTTGGTGAGTAAGAGATCACCTGTTACTTTTTAAGGTTACCACTTTTACTAGTAGAAGGGGCATAAGTCTGAATCTAGGTGAGTAAAGAGAGAATGAGTTGAGGCCCCACTAAGAGAATTTATGTTAAATACCTGCAAGGAATCACTGAGAAAAGTGTCTAGAGTAGTATCTACTACAAATGGTAAATGCTTGGTAAGTATCAGTGATGATAATAGTGATGGTCATAAGGAAGGCTCAGAGACTGGGAATCGATAATAGGAAAGACCACTTAAGCATCACTTGGGAAAATAGACCTTAAAAGATATGAATTGAGCTGGAAATTCTATGAAAAATGTGTGTTCTTGTGTTTTCAGTCAAAATAAATTAAAACTTTTTCTTTTTTTCTTATTTCAGAGGTAATATAAATTCATTGCATGAAGCTTAGATGATAAATTCTTACCAAAGGGAGTAGAAATATCTGTAATCTGGACTTAAAATATGTTTAAGTCAGGCGTTCCGTGTCCTCTATTCCCTCCCTGTATGAACTTTCTACTTTTAGTGAGCTGCTGCTCACCATGTCTAGAATGTATATTCTATCCATCTGGGATGTATATCCATCCTTTAGATGGTAAGTATGTTTTATATCTTTGGTATTTAGATTTACTACTCCTAGTTTTACAATGTGTTTTCTATTCTAAACTAAGAGAATAGATTTCTTGTCATGATCTGGGAAGTGGACTCATAATTTAGTAAAAACTAAATTTAGAATAGGTACTAGAATTTACTACTGTTTGAATTCAAGAAGCACATGATCGCGAATATGTTTTTTTATGAGCTGAAAGTTTGAGCATTGCTGTTTATAATTGAAAAAAAAAAACCCTACCGATAATTGCATTTTCTTTGATTTTCCAGCTTGCAGACAGTAGGCTGCATGCCTCCCCCTGTGTCTTCTGCAGTGATTTTAACCAAGGCAGTTGGTGGAAATGAGGTGAGTCATAGGGCTAAATGCTGTGCTTTTGTTTCATATTTTATTTTATTTTTAAATTTTATGATGAAGAAGTCATATCACAGAGAATGCATAACTATAGCAGCTTATGAAAGAAGTGTAGGTAGATTCATAAATTAGGATGGTGCTAAAATTAATGATGATGAGTGAAAGTGAGGATTTCAAAGAGAAGAGCAAGGGAGATGAATGAAATAGAGATAGTGAGTTTTCTACCTCGGTGAGAAATTGGGAGACAAAAGAAGCAATCCAAGGAAAGGTACTTTTCATCTAAGACTAATGAGCCAACAACAGCTCTATGGCCATTCCTTAGTTCTTAAAAAGTTTGTAGCTGGGGTGCCTGGGTGGCTCAGTCGGTTACGCGTCTGACTTTGGCTCACGTCATGGTCTCACAGTTTGTGAGTTCAAGCCCCACATCAGGCTCTGTGCTGATAGTTCAGAGCCTGGAGCCTGCTTTGGATTCTGTGTCTCCCTCTCTTTCTGCTCTTCCCCTGATTGTGCTCTTTCTCTCTCAAAAATAAATAAATAAACATTTAAAAAAATTGTAGCAAACTACATTTGTGGAAAAAGGGTCCATATACATTTTTTAAAAATTTATTTTTAATGTTTATTTATTATTGAGAGACAGAGACAGAGCATGAGTGTGGGAGGGGCAGAGAGAAGGGGAGACACAGAATCCGAAGCAGGCTCCAGGCTCTGAGCTGTCAGCACAGAGCCCGACACGGGACTCAAACTCACAAACCGTGAGATCATGACCTGAGCCCAAGTCAGATGCTTAACCGACTGAGCCACCCAGGGGCCCTGGGTCCATATACATTTAATGGCAAGTGAAGGCGATGTAAAAAGGAGAAATGAAGCAGGGTTTCTAAGGTGAGTTCAAAGAGATTATGCAAGTGCTGGGGGACTGGGGCGGAGTGCTTGCGTTTTGGGACAGCAGTCATCCATTTCAGGGGCTACACAGAGGTGGCTCCTCTTGGCTGAAAGGTACCACAACTTCATACTGAAGGACTTGGTGGTAGCTTATTCCTCCTTTCCACTTCCAATTTTTCATTTAGCAAAGAATACTATTGAATGAGGGAGAATATAAGGGATTCCTACTTCAAAAAAATATATATATTTCTACTTCAATTCATTCTTAAGATTTCGCTTTCTTAGCATTTGTTTTTATTTTCATCTGCTTTATTTATTCTGAAAATATTTATTAAGTGTATTAAGTGCCTGCTATATTCTTTTTAAAAATAGGTTTATTGAGCTATTGTGGATATTACAATAAACTGCATACATCTAAACAACTTAATATTTTGATGTCTGTGTACACCTGTGGTACCATGACCACAATCAAGATAATGAATGTATCCATCACCCTCAAAACTCTCCTGTGTCCCTTGGTAATCCCTCCCTCCTGCCCTTCTTAGTGCTCCTCTTCCTTAGGCAACCACTGATCCGTTTCTTGTCCCTGTAGATTAGTTTGCATCTTCTAGACTTTTATATACTGGAGTTATACAGTGTGTACACCTTTTTCTTTTCTGGTTTCCTTTATTCAGCATGATTATTTTGAGAGTCATCTATACTCTATGTATCAATAGTTCAGTCCTTTTATTGCTGAGTATTATTATTTTTTTATGGATATACTGTAGTTTGTTTATCCATTTACCTGTGGGTGGACGTTTGGGCATTTCCCACTTTGGGGCTATGAACAGTGTGTACAAAACTTTAAGTGAATGTGCACTTTCATTTCTCTTGGGAATACTTACGAATGGAATGTTGGGATCATCTGGCGGTGTATGTTTTAGCATCTTTCAACCAAGGCAAGAATTACCGACATATAGTTATAAATCATCGATAAATAGCTTGTGAGGTGGACCATCTGTCAATATACAAGCACTCTTCTTGGACCGCAGTGTATGTTGAACTTTTTCAGAAATTGCCAAACTATCTTCCCAAGTGGTTTTACCATTTTACAGCTCAGCCAGCAGTGTCTGAGAGTTCCAGTGCTCCACATCTCGTCAGCACTTGGCATTGTCAGTCTTTATAATTTTAGTCATTCTAATATGTATCTAGTGGTATCTCATTGTGGTTTTAATTTAATTTACATTTCCCAGCTACTAATAATGTTGAGCGTTAATATTTTTCATGTGTTTACTTGCTATACATGTCTTCTTTGGTGAAGTGTAAAATCTTTTGCCTTTTTTTCTTTGTTTTAAACGGAGGTGGTTTGTTTTCTTATGAAAAACTTGCTTTGTGAGCTTTATATATTCTGGATACAAGTCCTTCATAGATATATGCTTTGTAAATATTTTCTACCAGTCTGTAGCTTGTCTTCATTTTCTTACCAGTGTCTTTTGAAGAGCAGGATGGTAATGAAGGCAGTAAAGGTGGTTGGATTCTGGATGTATTTTGGAGGCACAGGATATGCTGATGAATTGAATGTGGGATATGAGAGAGGGGGGGTCATGAATGACTCTAAGACTTTTGACTGAAGAGGTGAAAGGGTGGGGTTGCTGAGGGTTTTTATCATGAGTGGATGTCAGATGCTTTTTCTGCATTTCTGACAACCACCATTCTGTCCTGGAAATAAATCCCACTTGATCATGGTATATGATTTTTTAAAATATACTGTTGGATTCAGTTTGCTAATATTTTGTTGAAGATTTTTGCATCTATATTCATGAAGGTATTGGCCTATGGTTCTTTTTTTTGGTGGTGTCTTTATCTGGTTTTGGTATCAGGGTGATACTGGCCTCAGAATGGATTTGGAAGTGTTCCTTCCTCTTGTATTTTTTGAAATAGTTTGAGAAGAATAGGTATTAACTCTCTTTAAATGTTTGGTAGAATTTTCCTGTGAAGCTGTCTGGTCCTGGACTTTTGTTTTTTGAGATTTTTTTGATCACTGATTCAATTTTATTGGTAGCAATTGGTCTGTTCAAATTTTCTGTTTCTTCCTCCTTTAGTTTTGGTAGGTTATATGTTTCTGTGAATTTATCCGTTTCTTCTAAGTTGTCCAGTTTGTTGGCATATAGGTTTTCATAATATTCTGTTACAATTGTTTGTATTTCTGTGGTGTTGGCTGTTATTTCTCCTCTTTCATTAGTAATTTTCTTTATTTGGGTCATCTCTCTCTCTTTTTTCAATGAGTCTTGCTAGAGATTTATCAGTTCTGTTAATCTTTTCAAAGAACTGACTCCTGGTTTCATTGATGTTTTCTATTGTTTCTTTATTAAATCATATTTAAAACAAAGATGGATGAGATTGTATGCAGAGAGAGCATAGTTAGAAAAGAGATGAAGTTCAAGTACTGAGCACTGGGACCCTCCAACATTAAGTGGTTAGAATGAGGAGTTACCAGCAGAGGGAACAGAGAAAGGCAACAGATTAGACAGAAGGAAAAATAGGGAGTATCCTGGAAGCCAGGTGAAAAAAAATGTTTGAAGGAGGAAGGTATGATCAGCTCTGTCAAAATCTGCTGATATAAGTTTGTGTACAATGAATTCTGAGAATTGTCCATTGAATTAAGCTACGTGGAGGCTATTGGTAACTTCAACCAGAGTGGTTTTGTTGGAGTGTAAGGGCAAAAGCTTGTTTGGAATGGGCTCAAGAAAAAATAGGAAGAAAGGAGACAGAAGGTATACGCAACACTTTTGAGGTCCTTTGCTATAAAAGGGAAGAGGGAAATGAAGCTATATTTAAAGAGGGATATGAGGTCAAGATTTTTTTAAATACAGAAGTGACAGTGTGTTTCTATCATGGTGGGGATTATATAGTTGAGAGGAAGCTGTTGATTTAAGGGAGTGCTAGAGTAATTTATTGGATCAAATGGAAGAGAATGGTATCAGGTTGCATGAGCTTCAGTGGAACTTGGATCATTTATTCATAATAAGAGTGTGTGGTTAGAGATCCATGAAGATGGGTAGAAAGGGTGCACTTGGGAGTCCTGATGACTTCTCATTCCTTAGGGCTCTTCTGATTTTCTCAGTTCTCTTCTGGTTTCCATTTTTTTTTTTTTTTTTTTTCTCAGCAGCTGAGACTGATGATGGAGTAGGTGGTATTAATGTTTGAGATAAGAGGAGACAGTGTGCAAATGCCATCAGGGTGAAGAGAGTGAATTAACTGGAGAATATGGTAGCATTGCTGGAAGCACTAAGGATCTGAGACCCATGGTCATGCATTTAAAATGAAGCCAGACTTCATCGTTACGTGTTTCTCTTATCTGCATTTAGTTTCTTGGTCCAGGAATGGAATTGACAGAGAGTTGGATTTAACCAGCGTTTCATTATGCTGGGAAGTTCTTTTTAGTTTCCACATCATTACTGAGCTAGAGGAGTTACAGGAGTCTTGGATTAGTGCTTGCTGTGATTCTCTTTCTATTGCTTTGAAAGAATTTGAGAGGAGGGTCTTTTCAGGACCTAGTGTTAACTGGCTCAAAGTCGTCATTTATGTCTTTCTTTCTGATGTGATTCCCTTAAGAGCTTTTAAACTAAAAAACCCTTTTGTTCTCAGATGACTGTTGGCAGAAGTTCAAAGTCCACTCATTTTGTTGACATTAACATATAGCATTAGAGATTGTATATACATGTTCATTCCCCAGTAGATATTTAAATGATTTACATTAATGTTGCATGTTAATAATGTTGAATTTATAGATATCTCCTTTGTTTTCTAATGTCATTGGTCTAGTACGTAAATGATTATATTGTACACCTTTATCATTATCAAGCATTTTTGTAGTCCTGGGAGTAAGTTACAAGTTTTCATAGGTATTGAAAATTGAGCTTGCAAAGTCCAGTTGGATCGTATCTTCTGATATGAAATGAGTGGACTTTTTCAATATTTACATCAGATTGTGGAAGAAAGTGATCTGCGAGGAAAGGTATTAGATGATTTTAAGTTTAATGTTTTTCTAAAGTAATGTTAAAAGGTAACTGAATATGGGGCGCCTGGGTGGCTCAGTCGGTTAAGCGTCCGACTTCAGCTCAGGTCACGATCTCAGGGTCCATGAGTTCGAGCCCCGCGTCGGGCTCTGGGCTGATGGCTCAGAGCCTGGAGCCTGCTTCCGATTCTGTGTCTCCCTCTCTCTCTGCCCCTCCCCCGTTCATGCTCTGTCTCTCTCTGTCTCAAAAATAAATAAATGTTAAAAAAAAATAAAAAAAAAAAGGTAACTGAATATAAGATTTAGCTGAAGGAAATGTAAAGGAAGATTAATCTTTTGTATAATGTATTGGGAAAAATCTAATCTAAGGGTGGAAAGTGAATTTATTGGTCCATGTAAATGAAAAGGTCCAGGGGCGCCAGGGTGGCTCAGTCTGGGTAAGTGTCCAACTTCGGCTCAGGTCATGATCTCACTGTTCGAGAGTTCGAGCCCCACATCAGGCTCTATGCTGACAGTTCAGTCTGGAACCTGCTTCAGATTCTGTGCCTCCTTCTCTCTCTGCCCCTCCCCCTCTCACGCTCTGTCTCTCTTTCTCTCTCAAAAATAAAAATAAACATTAAAAAAAAATTAAAAAAAAAATAGAAAAAGAACAGGTCCAAAAGCAGAATCCACTATCAGGTTCCATCAGGTAAAGGTTTTGATTCTACTTCTCTATGATTCTCTGCTTTGCCTTGTACGCAGCAGCTTTATATACCCTTGTGGATTTCAATGTGGTAGGAAAATTGCTGGGCACATTTCCATGTTGCACTGTCCTTTAAAACTGACTATTCTCTGCAGTGTTTATAACATATAAGAAAACTTTTTTCCTTCCAGATTTTGTGTTGTTAAACTTGTTTACATTTAGTTTATGCTCTCATATATTTATATGTTCATCTTTAATATAAATATACACGTGTAGCATATGTTCTGGTGTATTAAAGGAAATGTGAGATTGTGTAGCATATTTGTATTTAATGATTTTGGGGATGAATGCAGATATAGTAGTGTCATTTGGAATGATTTTATTTTTATTTTGTGAAGTTGTTATATAACTTAGGAGGAAGTTTTTTCTGTTACTTATTATACACCTTTCATTTTAAATGCTTTTTCCATAAAACTGTTGATTACCAAAAGGTTTTGTCATGAATTGAAAGTTAGCACATTCCTTAAACTCACAGCTTGCACTTTGGCAAGAAATAGTCTTGTTACTTCTTGTTAAAGTTAAAAAAAAGTATCTGTTTTTATAAGTTAGATTGTTGTTTCAGTGAGCCAACTGGAGTTTATAATAAGTTTTAGCAGCAGAAGGAAGTCAGCATATGTGCACAACAATGCTTATATGCTGAAATGCTAGCATATCCTTTAGGTATTAAAATGAGACTATTTAAGGGCATAGCTGACTCACAGTCTTATTTTGTGGCTTTTAAATTTTAAACTACTTTCATTTAAATATTAGAAACATAGCTAAATTCTTTTTTGTGATCATTCATTTATTCATTCATTATTTATTCATTCATTTTATTCATATAAAAGTTTTAAATGCAACTTTTCAAAACTGCAAGCTTATAAGGTGTGCTGTTGAAATGGTCTGATTGGTGGTTATGTGGTTTTGTGTGTGTGTGTGTGTGTGTGTGTGTGCATGCACATGCACTTTCATTTCCTTTTTTAAGTACTAGAAAGAGTAATAAGACCTGATGGACCCTAATTTCATTGCCAAGTGTAAGAAAGTGATAGATCAACATGTTTTCTATTTTGTTCTAACATGGGAGACGTGAGATAAACATTTATTCTTTGTTTAACGCTGTATACATTTGTTTGGTTTAAATTTCTGTTCCACGGGTGCCTGGGTGGATCCTCTGTTAAGTCTCCAACTCTTGCTTTCTTTTTTTTGGTTCAGGTCATGATCTCAGGGTCTGTGAGATCCAGTCCCGCCTCAGGCTCTGTGCTGAAAGTGCAGAGTCTGCTTGAGATTCTCTTCTTTCTCCCTCCCTCTCTGACCCTGCCCGCACTCTCTCTTTCTCAAAATAAATAAATAAACTTTAAAATAAGTAAATAAATAAATTTCTGTTCCAAATGTAAAGTTCTATGGTAAAAAATACAATTTTTTCCCCCAAAGCTTTATAAATGTTTAAAACCTTATGGGACTGGCTAAAGAAATCATTGTATTTAAATTCAAGGAGATTCTGCCTCATAGTAACTATGGAAGGGATTATGAAAGAAGTTTCTTCTTTAAGAAACTGGCACATTATTTTTCCAAGTTTGAAGAGATAGAGTTATGTAGTTTTCATGCTGTTGTTACAGAGGTATTTCAATTCCCTATCACTTATGCTGGTGTTTAATGAAAAAAGCTAGAAAGGTAGAATTTGGGAATAGTTACACTGTTTTCCTGAGAAAAGGAATGATTGCAAGCCGAGAAAAGGAATGATTCAGCTAATCACCCATGCCTCAAAATGTGAAGTAAATATTAGGTCTTAATTTCTGAGTAAAGTTGCAAAGCTGTATATAACTTTGTGAAGTTTTGTGAGTTTGAACATTAAACCAAGTAGGAGAGAAATATAATTAAGGGTTTCTGCCTTCAAATACCTGAAAGAAAAAATAAAAAGAAAAGGAGAGCATTAAGAATCATAATAAATAAAAATCAGGGCAGGGTAGGAAGGAGTTTCCTGTCAGATCTGAGTGTATTTTATGCTAAACTCTATCTTAATTGTGTTTAAGGCTAAGCCTGGTAATTTGAATTATGAAAATAAGGAACCTTCACCACTAAAAGCAGTGTGCTGATTATATGTATGTTATTTATGTTGGTTTATTTATTTATTTATTTTGTTTCTCAAAGTGAATTCCATAGATCACCCATACCAACATTATGGGTGGATGATTAGGAGAAAAAAAAATATCCTTGTCTCCACCTTAGGACCTGTTGAACTAGAATGTGTGGTAGATGGTCTCAGGATTCTTCTTTTAAAAATTATGGATTAGGGGCGCCTGGGTGGCTCAGTCAGTTAAGTGTCTGAGTTTGGCTCAGGTAATGATCTCGCAGTTTGTGAGTTCGAGCCCCACCTCGGGCTCTGTGCTGACAGCTTGGAACCTGGATCTTGCTTCAGGTTCTGTGTCTCCCTCTCTCTCTGCCCCTGCCCTGCCCCTACTCGGTGTCTCTCCAAAATAAATAAACATTAAAAAAAAAAAGAAATAGAGTATAGTACTCAACCAGAAGTTAAGCCCCTACTATGGAGGCCGCTTTTAGGCAAACAGGCTTAAGCAATGGAATGCACAAAGGGCCATGGTGACCACCTGGCTGAATACAGACAGGCCCATCAGGCGACCCACCCTGAAATATCCATAGGCCCTAGTTGACCAATGGGCTACTGACAACTAGGCACAGTTACCAAAAAAGTGAAAATTTTGTGTCGCCATACCTCCTCACCTTCCCTCCATAAAAGCAGCCCCCTCCCACTGCCTCTTTGCAGACAGCCTCTCCTTTGCTGTCCTGCTTGCCACTCCCTTGTGGTGTAGTCAATAGACTATCTCCTTTGTCCTGCCTCAGGTGGATTCTTCCACTTCTGGCGCCACTGGCTTCTACCGGATCTCGACCCACATTACGGAGAGACATACCCTTTAGCTACCACACTCACTTTATGTAGACACTGGGAGTAAAAAGGAGAATGAGGCCTGCTTTCAAAAGCCTACATTTAGTGTGATATCACACTATTCAAAACCTTTATTTCATGTTATAAACCTCACAAAAATAGGTGAAACAGTAAAATGGCTTTGTATTGGCTCACTTTATCAGATTATTGTTTTCCTTTTTTAGTGTAGAAAAAGCTTAAAATGCACCCCAAGTGAACTGAGCCCCACGCACCTATGTAGGACAGCCAGAACTTCAGTTTAGGAATCTGGACTGTGTTTGCTTCTTCTAGGCAGTAGGCTGTTCCTTGCCTAGTCTACGGTTAAGGCAGTATGCTCCTTTTAATGTAAACATATTTAGTTGGCATTTTTATTATATTTTAACTAGTAGGTTGAGGGATTTTAGAACTCCTTGGTAGTCATGTAGCATTCCAAACACATTTTAAAGAAAAGTTTTGATTTCAGGTATAGTAGAGAGGTAATTAAGTTAAAAGGTATGTGTGTGTGTGTGTGTGTGTGTGTGTGTGTGTGTTTAATTTCATCAATGGGGCTATTGCCCAAATCTCTTCAAAGAAAACTTAAGAATGTCTCCTGAGCAAAGAAAATTATTACGTGTGGTGAACTCTTTAAGTCATAGACGAAGGTCATGGCAGTCTGAGTGTATTTAAAAAAGGTTTTCTGTCTGCTTGGAAAGCAAATGAAGCACTCATTACTAACTTTAAAATTATAGCTATGAGAAGATTTTTGCTAGAGGTGAAAGATCAAGATCATCACAGTCCAAATGGAGACAGAAAGTTCAATTTCTGGCTTATCAGTCAGGCATGAAACATTTCAGGGTTATTTTGCATTATCAGTGGGGAGTTGATCTTGCTAATCCAATGCATGAAGATAAGATTCATTGAAACATTTATAAAGGCATTTAGAGTAGATCTGATCAGCAGAGAGCCAACTTGAAGTGAGAAGGAAATCTGACCTGTCAGTCACTGTCTCAGCTTCAGCAATCACTCAGCTTTTCTGTGCCTTGCCTTTCTCTTCTGTTAAATGGGGTCCGCTATTGCTTTTGCTTGCAGTGGAAGTTTAATGGCCTCCTGGAGAAATGTCATATCTGAAAAAGGCTTTCTGTGTTGAGCCCTCTTGCAAGCTGGCTTATGGGCACTTATTTCCCTGCAGCCTCCTGTGCTCTCTGGGAAATGGTGACCATTCTTCCTCTCTGACAGATTAAAGAATAGGATAGCAACAGCAGCAGCAGCAGTGAGAAATTGTATGTTAACTACTCTTCTTCCATATATACCTTTTAACATTGGTCTCATCTTCTGGGTGAGGTTGGCATTCTTAGAAGCCCTGCAAAGAGTTGGCTGTGTTTGTTTTAAGCTGCTATAAAACTTGTTTGAAACATGCCTAGATTTCTCCAGAATTTTGTTTGTGTGTAACTTAGAATTCTCCCCTTTAACCCCTTAATGCCTCTCAAATTGTCTTCCATTCTCCCACTCTAAACAAAAGCGTTTCCTTAATGGTTGGCAGTGATTTGTGTTCACCATATTCAGTGGCCAATTCTCAGTTTTTGTCCGCCATGGCTTAACTAGCCTTTGACACCATGGCTGCTTGCCTCTTCCTTTTGCTTCCCTGACGCTCTTCTTTCCTATTTCTCTTCCTCTGTCTCTCATCATCCCTTTTCTCCTTGTCTAGCTCCTTTTCCATCCTAATGGGAATGTCTTCCAGGGATCTGATCTTGGAACACCTTATTTAGCATTGCTGGATTCCTGTAACTGGGTGCTTCTCTCCATGGCTGAAGTCTTTTGAACCCCACCTTTCAGTCTGTCTCTGCCTCAGACATAAGGACCAGTCTTGATCTTTGGTGAGAAGTGTTTAAGCAACACCAGCTCAACATGCTGTGGCACAACATCACCCCCTGTGTTGCTAAGCCATCTGACCTTTAGCAAAGGATGCACTTGCCCAGGAATCAAAGCAGTTGTTACCATTATTCACCTAGTGGCCTAAGTGGTCACCAGGTAAGCCCGGGACCTCTCTCTGTGAGCCTTGGTTTCCTCATCTGAGGAGTATTTGCATCTTTATTTCATGGGATTGCGTACAAGGATCTTATGAAATCGTATGTAGAAGTACTCATAAATTGTTCAGGAGGATATCAAGCAAGCACCGGCCTCATCATTGTAGATGACGATGATTTTGTCACTGATGGGGTCACCTAGTTATCATTGCTTTCTCAAGAATTTGATCGCCTGAGTTTACTTATTCACTCACTTCACTCATTCATTAAAAATATATATGTTGAGTGCTTGCTATAGCTTGTTATATATATAGTACCTTCATAGAATTTTCAGTTGAGTAAGTGATATAAAACATAAACAGTAAATTGCAATATAAGATGGCTAGTGTTTAAATTTATAAGATGGTGAGTGTGTAAATAAATTTAATAAACTGTATAATCCCAGTTTATTACTTTGTATTAGTTTATATTATAGGTCTTCAATATTTTTATATAAATGTTTCTTACCATAACCAGGAATATTAGTCAGATATTTAAGATTACCCCTTCTGGGAATGAAAAGGAATGGGGAAACATAGTAGTAGTAGAAAGATTGCTTTGGGAATTTATTTTTTATTAAAACAATTTTTTAAGTGTATTTATTTATTTTGAGAGAGACAGAGAGAAAAAGTTGGGGAGGGGCAAAGAGAGAGTGAGACAGAGAATCCCAAGGTGGCTTCATGCTGTCAGAGTGGAGCCTGATGTGGGGCTCGAACTCACAAACCATGAGATCATGACCTGGGTCGAAACCAAGAGTCAGTTGCTTAACTGACTGAGCCACCCAGCTGCCCTGCTTTGGGAATTTAGAACCAGAAAAAGGGGGTTGAACAGATTTGCAGGATATTTCTCTAAAGTCTGGAAAACCACCCTGGTTCTGTTCCAAGTCAACAAACCAACCAACCGCAAGAACAATCAGGTACCATGTCTCCCTTGAACAGTTCTACATAAGCATTGAAAATCTGTTATCTAATTCTTTTTCAGTAATAGAATGTCTGCATATATTAGGACCAACATAAAACATTTTTCAGCAATTTGGTTTATTTGAATTAATTACATTTTAATTATCAAACTTTCTCGGGAAATACCCTGGGTTTATTAGTGATCTTGAGGAAACACTAGTTTAAACAACGCACAAGTTCTTTGTTAGCTAATCTAATTCGATTAATATTTGTATTTGTCTTATTATAGAAAATTTGATTATTTTTACCTTTATTTCCAGATTGTGGGTGTGTACATTTTTCACGTTCTGTGGCTTACTGTGCATTGACTACATTCCGGTTTCTCATGTATTTGTATATACTTACAAAGTTGTTGCTACTGGAAATAGGATACTTGCTCCCAATAATTTGTTAAACCATGGAGTTTCAAAAATATCAATAAGGTGGATGTGAGAAGACTTAGCTTCTTCCCTTGGCCTTGTCCTTAACCAGCTCTGTGATCTTGGGTATTCTCTTTTTTAGCTTTTTAATTGATTGTGTATAAATAGGGCTGATTGGTCTATGTATTTATCTACAATAAATCTGTATCTATTTATACATATCTATCTGTATCTATTTATTTTTTTCTCCAAGTTTTTATTTAAATTCCAGTTAGCACACACTGTAATATTAGTATCAGGTGACAGAGTTGTTTTAGATGAAAATACTTTGGGGAAGAAAAAGAAAAGGACGTGTATATTTGAATTATTTATCAATTTTTAAATTACAGTATAGTTGACACACAATGTTACATTAATTTCAGGTGTACAACATAGTGGCTGGACAAGTCTATATGTTATGCTGTGCTCACCACCAATGTAGCTACTGTCTGTCATCATACAACTTTATTATGATACCACTGTCTATATTCCCTGTGCTGTGCTTTTCAGCCCTGTGACTTATTCATTCCATAACTGGAAGCCTGTACCTCTCATTCCCCTTCACCCATTTTCCCCATCCTATCACCTTCCCTTCTGGCAGCCATCAGTTTGTTGTCTATATTTATGCTAAAAGGACCTATTTAAGTGACAGGAGGTAATCTGTTATTTTACGTTGTTTGCTTGTTGGTGAAATATGATTAACTGTATTGCATTAATTGTAGATCTTCATGCTTTCTCAGCTTAACTTTCCTTATGAGAATATATGCTTTATGAAACAGGATGGTATTATACATGTATCTTTCATATGGGAATATTCAGTAACTATCAGACTAAAGGAACCAAGCTTAATCTTTCCTGCATTGCTACAAACTTTGAAAATTATCCTTTTAAACTTTACTTGCATTATGAAGATACCAGATTGTGTCTCCTAAGTACCTAATGAGAACATTCTGCTTAGTGCAATAAGATTTTTCAAGCAGATTATTCATGACCAAGAACACTTGGGTCCAAACTAATGGTCTGAATATATTGAGTGGGACTGAGCTGCATTCTAATCAAGTGATAAGATATTGGACTTGCAGGGCCCTCTAAATGAGTGATTTTCAATTTTTTTAAAAAAATTACAACCCACAGATAGAAACTGAGAAGTTTCTAAAGTATAGTTACTCTATGTATAATTCACTTTCTCGTCTCATTTCCCCTCTCCCCACTTCCTTCCACCTTTCTCCTTTCCTTCCCTTCCTTTTCTTTTCTCCTCTTCTATTTTGGGAAGAAAATGCCAGTCAGTATTCACTAAATTGACTTTGTGAACTACAGTTTGAAGAATACTATCCTAACCTGTCGTGGAAAGCTGCCATCCTATTTCCTCTTGAGTCAGCTCTTCTGATCCTCTGGACAGACTTCTTGGCCTTTGGTTTATTCCCAGGGGGATTCCTGGCCGCCTGTTACTTGCAGAAGGCTCCCTTGGTGTTGGCCCTCAGACCGCTTGGGGACTTTGTGTTCCTGATCAATTCTTCTGCCATTTGTGGTCAGCTCATTTGAGCAGTCCGCTCTCTTCATCTGCCTAGCTACCAGATGAAGTCCTACTCATCAGTCAAGGCCTAAGTCAAATACCACTTCCCTTCGCAGAAGGCAAGCCTTTGCAGCCGCCTAGTCAGAATTAATCTTTCCTGCCTTCCCTGGTACTTCCTTTGTGTCTCTGTCATGACATTCACCTTTTATCAGATAGTTTTGCTTGTATTTGGCTCTCCAACCAATTTTTGAGGTTCATTTTCAGGAACTGCTTTTCTCTGATCCCTTTAATGCTGTACAAGAGTATCCGTAATAACAATGGCAAAGGAGCATTTGGGGAAGCTAGAGAATGACTCTAGTTCTATCACAGTCATACAACGGTCCCGACAAAGTTGTTCAGAGTAATGATGAAGTCACTTCCATGACAGTAATTTCCATAAGTTTGTGTTCAGTCTCTCCTTCAAGGATCTTTTCATAAACTTACTGTGCCAGAATAAAGTGGGATAGACTTGGACAATATTCTGTCTAGATTATTGCATTAATGCAATAATGCATATTGCATATATGCATTAATGCAAATAAATTTTAAATTTTGTTGAGAGAACTTATTGTGGAAAGTTTTCAGTTGATGCCCCATAGTGTTTCTTATTTAATGATCCTTCAGACATGGACTCTGAGACAGTGGGATTACAAAGTTCTCATCTAATTACAATTACATTAAGTTCACACTGCTTTGAAAATGGTACACTTTCTCAAATAGGCAGGCCGTGATAGTTTAATTCCAAAAACAGTCTGAGAAATTAACTGTATGAGGTAAAGCATATTTATATTTTTATACATACTAATATTTTTTTAATGCATAATGAGTTAGCCTATGAAAAATGCTCTTCGATTTTATGGCTCCCGTTTTCAGGGACAACAGGGACTGATATGCCTTAACTCTCACTGGAGTTTACATTGAGTCCTTATCAAAATGAGCCATCATAAATACTTATTACATTTGTGATCTGCAGTTACTGGCATGCCTTTATTGTTTTTGTTCCTCCGAAGTACGATATTTCCAGTTCCTCAGTAGTTTTAACTACCAACTGCTCTGCTCTGTGTTTGCACACTTGCCATTAAAGGTGGAGTACATATTACATTTTCACATGACAAATGAGAGCCGGCATTAAAATTAAAAAAAAAAAAATCTACCTATGCTCAAGTAGTCTATAAAAAGACATGAATTCTGTTGGTTTGATATCATCATCTTTTAGTAAATAACCAAAGATAGAATTTTTGTTGGAGGAATTATGTAGTTCTATTTAAAAAGTTTTCATTTTCAAATTATGTTTGAAATGCTTTTTTAAAATTTTTGTTTATTTCAGAGAGAGAGCATGAGTGAGGGGCAGAGGGAGAGAGAGAGAATGAATCTTAAACAGGCTCCATGCTCAGTGCAGAGCCCGACACAGGGCTTGATCTCATGACCCCTAGGATCATGACCTGAGCCCAAATCAAGAGTTGAACACTCAACTGACTGAGCCACTCAGGCACACCTGAAATACTTCTGAGGGCTAAAAAAAGAGCCTACTTTTTTTTATTTTTATTTTTATTTATTTTTGAGAGAGTATGAGTGGAGGAGGGGCAGAGAGAGAGGGAGAGAGAGAGAGGATCTGAAGCAGGCTCTGCACTATAAGTGGAGAGCCCAATGCAGGGCTAGAACTCATGAACCGTGAGATCATGACCTGAGCCAAAGTCAGGCTTAATCCACTTGCCATCTTGCTTAACCCACTGAGCCACCCATGTGCCCCCCAAAAGAGTCTACTTTAAGAAACAGTTTGCCTATGGTTGATGAAGTTTTAGAACTTTGGGCCCAATTCATTATAAATTGATTATCAATAGAGAAAGAGGAAAGAAGTTAATTGAGTTAGAAGCTTGTTCGCTAAATAAAAGAGCCTTTTGCTGGTTGGAAGGAGCCTAATCTCAGTTTTTTGTTTTGTTTTGTTTTGTTTTACTTCAAAATAATTTTTTAAAATATAATTTATTGTCAAATTGGCTTACATACAACATTCAGGGCTCATCCCAACAAACCTCAGGTTTTTTACAAAGCCTTTTAGGGATGTGAACAAATACTAGCTTTGTTTTGCATTTTCCTTATTTCTGACCTGGGTGAATAAAAAGGGCACAGCAGGATGATGGAATGACTCAGACTGTAACAGTGCACAGTCCAGTAAGCACTGTTAACTTTTGTGGGCAATTCCTGTGCCCTAAGTGGATTTAGCTAGCTGCTAACCCACCCAGTAAGAGACCACTGAGATCACAGTAGGCTCTTGTCATCAAAATAATAATAGCCAGTGCTTTTATAGCCCTTGGTATATGTCAGTCCTTGGCCTCAGTGCTTTACATGCATTAATTCCCTTAATCCTTTTAACAGCCTTTGGAGTTAGGTACTATTATTCCTATTTTGTAGATGAGGAAACTGGCACAAAAAGAGATACAGAAACTTGCCCAGCATTGTGTAGCCCAGAAGAAGAGCTGTGATTGTAAACCAGGTGCTCTGCTTTCCGTGTCTATGTGCCTATCTTTCCCTTTTCTGCCAGTCCCTCAGTTAACACTGGAGCTAGGACAGATGGCACTCAAAGGTCTCCCTCTATATGTGGCTTAGTGCCTGTGCTACCTAGGTGAGAAAAATAAAGGTTCACCTATAAGTAGACCCAAAAGCCATAGTTGCAGAAAAAATGATCCCTACAAAGTTGTGTAGGCATTGATGTTTCTACCTGACAGGAGGTCTCCCTTCAGAATGCTTTCCCATCTCTGCCAGGGCCCTGTGGTGGGTACCCCATCCAGGCATGGGCAGCACAGCAAAGGTCTGTGTATCTCACCAAGGCTTCCATTTGATGGCAAACAGTGTTTGTGAGTATTTCTTATTCATAGCTGTATCCTCTGTGTCCAGTGCAGCACTCGGCATATGTCAGGGGCATAATAAATCTATTTGAATTGATTAATATTTTTGAAGGAATGTGTTTAAATCTAGACCTATCCAGGTCTTGATTTAAATATGTCTTATTAAAGCAGTAATTCATATCTTGTTTTACTTCATCCTATATTAAATAAACTTGTGTAAATATCATACAGTTTTATAGAAAAATCAAGATACCTAATTGGCAATGTCTTGCAATATTTTTACTTCTCCCAGTTATTCACAACTATTCTGCTTCATCTAAACATCAGCAGCCACAGCCACTTAGATGGTGGCAACCTCCAAAATGGTGGGCATGATGTTTAGAAGGACATAAAAAAGACTTCTATAAGGTTGATCTTGTATTTTCAGATCAGTTCAGAGATGAAAAATGTACACAGACATTTTAGTAACTGAATGGGACCTTGAGTGTGTTTTTTTTCCCATTCTTATTTTGGATGGTCTTAAACTATCTAGTCAAATAAAAATCTCATGTGGGAAAAATGATTTTGACACTAGAAAACCTTCATAGGTACTTGATAAATGTTTTTGTTTGGCACAAATGATGTGGTAAAAAATTCTTTTCCTTAAAATAAATAGTGATTTTTTTCTCTCTGGAAGTTTCAGTATAAACAATTAAAATGTATGTAAGAATACTTCTTTAGGTCATCTTCTATTGTGATAAATACAGTTAAATTATTTTGCATATTTTTTGAAATACCTTTACGTGTATTTTCTCTTTTGAGCTTCCTAACAATTGTACGAAGTAGATAAGACTGGTAATATATTACCCTGATATTTGTAGCTGGTCAAATTAGGATTTATAGGTAAGGTGCCTTGACTAAAGTCACACAGTTGGAAAGTATGGACTCCTTCTCCAGGCCGCTTTCATTCCATTATACAATATCTCAAGCAAAAACAACAGAACTCCAGGAAGGAACACCTGGATCTTATGCTGGCTCTTCATTACAGGTGGACAGTTTGAAATTGTTCTGGGAGGTCGAATGTCAATGCACTATTAACTTGAAACACGTTATCGAACACTTGCAGTTTACAGAGCACTGAACTAATATTTTGAGGAGTGGGGAGGTAGAGTACAAAGAGAATCCAGCAGTAGTCTGCCTTCACAGAGATTGGTAATGAAATGGGGGAAATTGGCAGGAGCATAAGCAACAAGTGAGTGTGAATGAGTAGGTGGGGTCAGTAAGCAGGGGGCTGGAGAGGTCGCTAGGGTTTGAGCCAGGCCCACAAATTCTGGTTGGAAAGGTGGTCTTTGGAAGTGATCCGCTTTCAAGTTCTCTCCCACCGGTTAGGAAATTGTTTGAAAGTGCTTCCGAGTGAGGTGAAAGTAAACTTGTTCTAAGATCCAAGCTGGAAGGGATGCTGCTCACAAATCCTGTCCCAGTGATCTGGCTGACGCAGCACAGTTTGTTACCTGCATGTGGGAGCAGGAATGCAGGCTGAGTGAGGATGCGGTCACATCACGACTGACAATTGCACTTCCTTACAGTGACCTGGTGGCAGAATTGCCACTTTGCTGTGCCCATGGATACAAAATCTGAACGGAAAAACCGGAAACCACACTGATGGTGTGGGTGGGTCTGTGGCACAGGTAGGCCAAACCTGTACGCATCATGGCAGCTGTAGAGTTAAAAGAAAAAATCACCACTGCCGTAGTCACAGAGAAAATCTTCAAATATATCTCAGCAGTTTCCATTCCCTACTGGATGAGAAGGTGATAGCAAATCTGAGATTTCCTTCTGTTCTTCAAACACGAGAAGGCTTTCGAAATTGTTTTGGTACCACAGATCCAACCTTTACCACCAGGAAGCCAATCCCCCCCAGGAACACAGCCACCAATATTCCCTTCTAGCTGGTATCTGAAACTATAAGACACAGTGTAGATGTTTTTTCTTTAAATGTTATTGAAATAAAAATAACAAATTAACTTCAATGTTAGAAACCCTATTAGTACATACCTACTTTCCTCCCTAAATCCATACTATTGATTAGGTTATGTAAAATATTTCCTGGCAGTAGATACATGTTGTTTAGTGCTAACTGGGGAAATGATTAAATTAACATATGTGAACATGCTTTGCAAATTACAAACCATTACACTTACTTTGTTATTAGGTTACTGCTATTAGATGATGCTATTAGATGACTGGCTTTTAAAAAAAATTGTTGATTAGAAAGTCTATTTGATATAGTTAATTGAGTTAGGTATTGAATTGTCTTATTGCATGTTGTGTTACTACTCTGGGAGTTAGGAGTTAAATGTGATATATTCCACCTTAGTTTAGAAAACCATAGTTTTAACATGATACTTGAAAAAACATTTAGTGTTTTCTCCCTTCCTTGCCTAAATTGCTTCACTTATTTCTTTTTGCCTCAAAAGGCTGGGAAGAGAGAAGAGAGAGTACTATGATAGTCTACTTGATTTTTTTAAAGCTTCTTCACTTTTGTCTTTATATTTTTAAGATCTATGTCTTTATCTTTTGAACTTTCCCCTTCTTTCGTTCCTGTCCTTTTCCTATTTATCTTTCATCATTGTCTCTCCCTCTTTTTTTTCTGGTGAATTTTAGTTCCTCCACTAAGTCTTAACCAAACTGGACTCTTTAGTAGGTTTCTGCATGATCCCCTGGCACCTTTGTTATTGTCACTGTCTTCAGTGTCGTCTCTTAATGTGTGGTTTCTTCCTTGGGGCATAACTGTATTTCAGCCTAGAGCAGGACATCTCAGGTTTCCAAATCCTTAACTTGGCCTTCTAATGACAGAGGCATGCACATCCCTGGCACTATCTCTTCTTCCAGAAGCTGTCAGGGTTCCTCCATCTGCTCTGGCAATCGTAGCCTCTGAAGGTCCTCTATGACAGGCGATTGCCTTCTACCCTGGCTCTGTGTACAGCAGGTGTTCGCAGGGTCCACGGGACTCCTTCTGCCCTCAGCACCAAGATGTTAGGAAGCTTCCTGTGGGATGTGCAACTAATGTGTGACTCTGCTTAGCTGTGACCACAAGGCCCATCCCAAAGCCCGCTGGTGTCATGTACCCTCAGGTCTTCCTTCTAGGCAGCTACCTACTCTTTAAAGTGCTGCTTCCAAAGCCTTCTCAAAATGAATCACTGCAGCTTTATTTGGAAATTGCAGAAGTCAAGGAGATGGATGGCCGCCTGAGAGGACCTTGAGCTATAACTATAACTCTCTAAAATCTCCAGTCAGAGTCAAATCATATAATCTCTTTAAACTCCATCTCATATGATTCTGTAGAAATAATTCTCCATTTGGTCTAGGTGTGAGGGTCTTGGGGGATGTTGGTTTGGTTATCCTGATTTTCACTCTTTGGCTTCTTTTCTGACATTAACCCCCCACCCCGCCAGTCGTGGCAAAGGTTGGGGGTGGGATGGCGGAAGACCATTTACCTCGATCCATACCAAAGCTGTATTCTGTTTTTGCATTGACTCAGTCTAAGTCAACACAGAATATTAGCTAATTTGGAGAATCTGCCCAATTTATTTATTTCATAAGTGCTCAATTCATACTCAAGGAAGTAAAGGAAATAAAGTATGTTGCAAGGAAATGAATTGATTTCCTGTATCTGTGTAATTGAATATTATTTTCTCAAATTGACCCAACTTTAAATTTCTTATTTTGTTGAATTTTTGGTGATTTTTTTTAACAACTCCCACTCTTTTGTATAAATTATACTAATTAGATACCAATAATAATGATTTTTTCTCTTAAAAAAACTGTATTGATTAAGTGACTATGCTGGTTAATATATGTATCATACACCCCTGATTGCTTTCTAATATCTATACTCCCTCCTTCTTTAGAGCAGAACCTTTCAGCTGGGCACACTGCCACTCAGCTAAACACTGTATTTACTAGAATTTGTGGTGTTCCAATGGCCATGTAACTAAATTCTGGCCAGTGAAATGTAAACGGAAGTATTGCATATCACATCCAAGATGTCTTCTTAAAAGTGGGTGGTGCAGCCCTCATTTTTCTTTCCTCTCTCTGCGTACTGGAATGTGGACCTGATGGCGACAGCTTGAAGAGCAGTCTTAAGATTGAGAGACAGGCTGCTAATGATAGTGGAGCATCAAGAACAGGATTCTGGGTTCTTTTGACTATGGCATTGCTGTATCCTGGGTTGCCTACGTCCAGGCTTCTTTTACAAGCGTACCTCTCTTGTATAAGCATTGTTATTTGGAGTAGTTTTTTGTCTGCAACTAAACTTGATCACAATTGATGTAAAATATATAATTTTCAAATAATGGGATATAATAAAGTACACTTAATACTGGAGCTACACTGAATGTGTTTCAAAATAATATATTTAGAAGCCACTTGAAGAGCTAAAGTAATTCCTGGGTCCGTTATAACTTAATAACGTGCAGTATTATAAAAAATAGCTCAATCATTGTCTTGAATTTTTTACCTCTTTTGATTCTTTTGGAAATGTGGATTAATACTGAGAAATAGTTTTGTTATTTAGCAGCAGTATTCCTAATGCTAAGTACAAAACTCTAGACACTTAGGGGAATTTTTGGAAATATTCTGTCTTGAATCCTTTTTGCTGATGTATTCGAGACTGATTTTGTGCTTTTTTTGTTGTTTCTTGAGTGACGGTGATAAGAATACATAGAGTAAAGTGTGATTGGTAATGCTTCTCATAAACTTTATGCATCTTTTGTCAAGGACAGATATTCAAAATAAATGAGCTCTGATTTTTCATTATCTTTGAGTTTACGTATTATTTTGAAGCTAATGTAATTAAAAAAAATCATGGTGAAATACACCTCACATAAAACATACCATTTTAACCATTTTTAAGTATATAGCTCATTGACACTACAGTTTACATTGTTGTGTAATCATCACCACCATCCATCTCCAGAACTCTTTCATCTTCCCCAAATAAAACTCCGTACTCATTAAATAAAAACTCCCTATTCCTCCCTCTCCCCAGCCCATGGCAACCCCCTTTCTCATTTTCCATATCCATGAATTTGACCCCTCAAGAAAGAAACCTCATACAATTGGAATCATACAGTATTTGTCTCCTTTTGACTTGCTTATTCCACACTGATATATTGTTTTTCTTTACTTGGGGAATTATTTCAGCATAAATGAATTATTATTGCATAGGATTGTCTTTTTTACGTTCATCTTCTGAAAATTTTCATTTGTCGTGGTAATTACAGTGAACGTTAACAGAGTAGATAGTGTTATGATAAAATAGGGTATTTGAATCATTAGTTTATGCAATACAGTCCAAGGTAGAAGTCACTGTATAGTTTGGTATTTTTGATATTATAACGACCATTGAAACATAAAACAAGGGCTTTATGTTAACAGATATGCCATATGAGATGAATATGTTAGATATTTTAGCTAATCTGGTGAGTTTCCTGTCATCCTATGTAAGAACATAAATGTCATATTGTAGTGTACCATTTGATTTCATGTGTTATCTGAATATATTAGAAATAGATAAAATGTGATTTTAGGATAAAATGTTAAAGTTCACAGATGAAGCGGTTATCCCACTTGGCTTATATTCTATATGTGTAACAAATAGTAAATTAGTTTTTCTTTCTCAGAATGTACAGATTTTTAGGATTGAATAATAATCCCTAAAAAAGGAATTAAGATGTTGATGATTATTTGTTGCCTTGGGGAAAATATTGATGATCTTTGTTGTTTCAAAAATAACATTTGTCCTTGACTTAAGTGTTTTGTTTTTTGTTTGTTTTGTTTTTTAAACTTGTATCACTGCTTGCTCCCTCTTGGTTTCCTCAGAGGCACTTTATAGAGGTATGCTTCAATAAAACCTTCCTGGTAGATTGGTAGCTGGGAAGATTCTTTCAAAAAATCCCAATTAAAAGAAGAAATATGATAGGGAGTTGGCCTAATGGGAGGTATGCAACTGTATTTGCAAATCTTAGACATCATCCCGCTATTTTGGTGTAACCCTTCAGCTGACAATTAAAATCTTTGTTTTATTAGTCATCACCCAACCCTAACAGATGGGTGAAGAATTAATCTGATTTGTATTTTTCCCCACAACTTTCTCCTACACATTGTAATAATCTATGATTCGCATTCAGTGAGTTCTTAAAGATAGTTGATAGGCCATACAGATACAATATTTATATCCTATTAAAATTACGCCAGAGTAAAACCACAGAACAGAAGAGCTTCTAAGACCCCTGTAGAAATTTGAAGACAATTTTGATACTCTCGTCCACTTGAAAAAAAAAAAAAAATCTGCCTAATACCATAATGTTTTTTCCCTTGCCAGGACCCTCCTTGCCTGGTGTCATTTCTTGAGCTCTCCTGGGAGGAGATTAGTCTAAAACAACAAAGTAGCCAGATGTCTGGTTCTGAGAGAGTCCCAGAGGCCAGGCTACGGTAGGCAACAGAAACCGCGTGGGGCTGAAGATCAAAGATACCTGAGAATTACTTATGGGCACATAATATGTGTCATTCCCATTATTAACAGTCTGAGAAAATTTGTTTCTCTAATTAACCCTTTTGTTGGCGTAACCTTAAATTTTAGTGAGTATATTTCTTTTTTGATATGTGTTCTTTTGTGTGGTTTTGAGAAGTATACATATCAAAAAAGAGAAATGAAAAGGAACCCATGTGCTTGATTGAAATCTCTAAGTACTGTTATTCTTATCCAAAATAGATATGCTGTCCAGTGTATCATCATTTATCATGAAATGAGTGGCATTATGGTTCTAGGTTAAAATTACAAATTAATAGTCAGGAGCTACATGTTTTAATGTGTGAAGAGCTCTTCTTAAAGCTCTAAGCCTTACTTTTAAAAGTACAATTATTTCAACTTTTAACTGCTTTAGAGTGGAGATTTTTAGATCACAGCTTCCTGGTCTTAAAATGAATTCAGGATAAATCCCAGTGGTGGGAAATCTGTACCTTATTAATAGTTGACCTCTTTCTTTTCACATTGGTATTATAATGAAATGCTAATTAAACGTTATTGCTATCCTTTACCTGTTTGCTTTATAGATACAGTTTTACATTGTTTAGATGCAGACAAATTTGGAAAATATGAATACATTTGCTCTTTTGAGTTTGTTTTAATCCTAAAGCCTCTGAAAGCTTTTAGCTGAATTTATTCCAAGGGATGGGGAAACATCTAATTATAACTTTTGATGTGTTAGCCTCTAGATGACAGTATCGAAATAGAGAACAAAAGATTCTGGTTGGCCTTGCCACTTGTTTTTGTTTCCGTTCAACACCATCGTGTAACAACAAAATCGTGTAAAAGCCTTATTCCTGCTTTCCTTGAGATATAATCATAAACCATTGTTACCAAGAGCCAGCTTTAGCGCTTTTAAGTGCTACAACACATTCTTTAACATCTAGTAATATAAACTTGGCATAAAAGCTGTAAAAATGTCTTTAGACCTAATTGGAGATATGTGTTAGCAATATAGTGCAGAGATTTCATATTCTTTGTGTAGTGGTCAAGGCTTCTTTTAACCCCTTGAGGAAAATGAAGCTCCTAGGAGCAGTTTGTAAGGATTAATTGATTTATCTCTTTGCTTCTAGATTTAAGTATTGAAGCAAGAATAAAATTGGCTTCCTGCACAAAGAACTGGAGAGACAACTGTATTTTTTTTTTTAAGAGCAGAATTTGTGTTACTTTAGTGACAAAGGGTGATCTGTGCTTTCGCTCCTTACACCTGTGTTTCTGTTACTGCTTACCCCATCGTCAACAATACCATTTATTATCACTGGGGAGTCTGGTTATTTGTTTTCCTATTTTGAGTGCAAATCGAGTTCAGTTATGACAACTGTGCCATAAACATTTCTAAGCTCCAGTTACTGGCTTACTTTAAACAAGTAGTATTTGGAGTAACAAAACACTTCCCAGTATCACAATATTATTGTCAGTTCCTTGGAGGTGGTTATATAGCAGGATTTGATTTGAAGGAATGAGAGTCATGGTTCCAGGACTAAGGTCCAATGATGGAAGGAGCATTCCATTCTGTTGTGGTTCAGGGGGCTGTTCTTGTTTCTTCCTTTCAAGGAAGTCCTCATTTCCTCCCCTTCCCACCTCACCCCCAAGACACACATGCTTGTGTATGTATACACATTTAAAATGGGGATTTGCTAAGGAGAAGACCAAAAGGTAACTCTTTTAATTTTTTTTTTTTTAAATCTTTCAGAAGTTGCCAATGTTGCTGGTCATGTTAATGTATTCATCTTGAGTCGCTTCATTGACTACTGATCCTCTTCCCCCTTCCCCCTCTTCTTCCTCCCCTCCCATTTACGTTATGGGCCATTACTGTGAGTATCATCTTTTGGGGCATCTCTCCCTCAACACTGTGTACAGAGAAATGTTGAATTATGCTTGAAAAAATAAGCATTATCAAATTTAAGGAGGTGAAGAGTGTTGGTTTTCTAGTTCCTGCTTTTTCTTTATTCATTCTACCTACCTTACTCATAGATTTCTTTGTAGATTACCTCCACCTCTACCCTGTCATATTTTCTCTATTCTTCATCTTTTAGTTCTTAATTGTGTTTCAGCAGTCTGCCGATAGCCTTCCAGGATGGGTTCCGATATGAAATAAGAGCAAAGTTGTAAGAACAGGCAATTAAGCTCTCTTTTTAAAATTCTTTTAATAACTTAATGTGTAATGATTTAGTACTTGAGTGGGTATTGAGGTAATAATCTATAAACTTTTTGTGATAGAATTATGTGCTAAATAAAAATGCTCGCAATATAAATCAAGTTGGCTTTGTTAGAATGTGATAACTCGATATGCATTTTAATTTCTCTTAATTTTAAAAGCTTTGAAGTTAAGCATATGGTCTTAAACATTTGTTTTTAATCTGCAACGGTTTGAAAGATCTTAAGACCTGCTTACGTACTTACCTTTTTAACTTGTTTCCTAAACTTCTTTACTTTTATTTTTTTTTTAATTTTTTAAATGTTTATTTATTTTTGAGACAGAGGGAGACAGAGCACGAGTTGGGGAGGGGCAGAGAGAGAGGGAGACACAGAATCTGAAACAGGCTCTAGCCTCTGAGCTGTCAGCACAGAGCCTGATGCGGGGCTCGAACCCACGAACCATGAGATCGTGACCTGAGCCGAAGTTGGATGCTTAACCGACTGAGCCACCCAGGCGCCCCTAAATTTCTTTACTCTTAAAGTAACATTTATCCTCACCTGAGGTTTGTAGAAATAACCCTTGGATCATCTGTCACTGTTTCCAAGGGTGGTCTTTGGCTCTAAATTGCCTGAGAGTCTGAGGCCGCAAAGTGATAGGATTAGATCCTAGCAGATGGGAGAGTCCTTTCCCCAGTGGCAAATGACTGGTAGCACACTGCTCAAGCCGGCAGTTCTGGAAACAAAGTTATGTTTTGAGTGCAAAAATGATCTTGAATCCTTGTGACTTCTAACTCTATGGTTAAAATAAAGGACAACATCTTGAAAAGAAGTAATAGAAAATTAAGCATTGTCATTGATTGTATCCAATGTGAGCAGCTGGCAGAAGTGTTTTAAGTGGAGTCCTTTTCCTTTTTCAGGTAAGATTTACATGATTAAATATAGAATGAAACGACAGCCAATAGATAATCAGATACCTCAGAATACTGTTTGGGAAGCTGGGTTTCCTGAAGATATGAGGCTTAGTTATTTTAGCCTGGGGATTTTGCCTGGGGAAAAATGTATGTGCCTCAACAGCTGAAGGGCTATTCAGGAAGAAACAAAGTAAAATGGCATCTATTTTAACGTGTAATTTTGATATTTCATACTTAATCTTATCCGTAACAGAAATGTCAAAATACACCAGCTGCAGACCATTTCTGAAGCCATATCTACACTACCAAATTGAACTAGGTAGATAAAATCCTTAAGAATCAAATAGTTTTCCATAGGGAGAAGAGGGTGTCCTTTCTAGGTAATTCTCTGGAGGGTAGGGAATGCGCTAGTGGAGTCAAATTGAAGATGTGGTGTATTTCAAATACAGGAACATCCAGCCTTAAAAAACTGCTGTGGGGAGGGCAGGGGGCAGCTTTAAAAATTGATTTATCATACTTAAACGTAACTATGGATTCTTTCACACCATTTTCTATCTCTATTTATTCCCACTTACATTTAAAATAACATGTTCCTTCATTTATGTTTATTTTTTTTTGTTTTAAATTTTAACCTCATCTCAAGTTGAATTGTTCATGCTAGAAATGATACTACAATTCTGTCCTTCATTTCTTTGTCCTTCATAGACTAAGTTATTCTAGCCATATGAGTTACTGTTTAAGTTAAAGTCAAGTTCTTGCTAATGGAATGGCTAGATTTCTATTTTATATAAATGCTTTTCTTTTGTTACCCTGGAAGCTTACGCCTTAAAGGAATTAAAATAGTAAAGTCTAGGCTACCATTTATCCTGTCACTACATGGCTGTTGTTTATTGTTTTTTAATCAAAAATCAAGTTTCTGTATTTAATGACTTGGAAGATGCATTACATTTTGTCAAAATGTAAGAATTTATGAAAAATAAAGAGCCTCTGGAATCCCCAAAAGATCAAGAAGGGGATGTGTATAATTTTGCTGTTTAACACTTATATAAGCATTAATATTTATTATTGAGTTTAGTATTTTGTATTTTCTCTTCCATCAACATATATTATAGTGTATTATTTAGAGAACATTAAACAGCTAAGATTGAGTCACAGTAAAAAAAAAAAAATTAGGTTTTTTCTTTTTTCCTCTTTTATTTGAATTTTCCCCATGGTTGTTTGGTAAAGAGCAAACAAATTTGTTCATGATGAGGGAATTTACCTTGAGTAAAACCCTGTCTGGTATGTATGGAAGTAAACCAAAGAACTGACAGGTTGCAGAATGGTCACCATCATCTCTTACCCTAATGCACAGACTGTTAATGCTAAGGTAACAGAGGTAACTTTGGCAGTGAAAACCAGTGCCACGTGCAGATATGGCCTTTGATACTTAAGTTTTACTTAATTATTAGAGTGAACATGAAGCACATCGGGTTGGTTGGCTTAACTAATAGTATTAGTTTCCTAACATTTAAAATTCATAGAAATGTTAGATAAATGCACTTTTGTTTGACCAGAGGATTCATTTTTTATTAAAATAGCCATTAAAAAACCAAAACACAACATTTCTAGAAACTCATTTTTTCTAAAGAAATACATGATCAGTAGAAAATGTTTCCCTAGCCAAATTGGTAGCCCTGTGCTCTTTAAAATTTTTTTTTAATGTTTATTTATTTTTGAGAGAGAGAGAGAGCGTGAGCGATCAGGAGCGGGGGAGCGGCAGAGAGAGAGAGAGAGAGACAGAAACAGAAACTGAAGTAGGCTCCAGGCTCTGAGCTGTCAGCACAGAGCCCCATGTGGGGCTTGAACCCACAAACCTTGAGATCGTGACCTGAGCTGAAGTCCAGCACTTAATCGACTGAGCCACCCAGGCACCCCAATCTTGTGCTCTTTTAGACAGCATTATTTGGAATACTTTAAAAAGTACTTTTTACCCTATAAATGTCAAATTATGCCTTTTCTTTGTAACCTTTTTAAGGGGAAGTTTTATTAAGGAATGAGACCACTGCATTTAATTCACTGAAGTAAATTATAATTTCAAACATCTCTTTATGATGTTTTAAAGATCATCTTGTGTAATGTATACATATCTTTTTAGTGGAATATACCCCTTGGCTTTTCCGTATTTGATAGGTGTTGTAGCTTGGAAAGAAAACCACACATAGAATAAACCACAGACTCCAGGAACCGGGCAGCATGAAAATAAAACACACTTTCATATATGCAAACAGTAAAAAGCATACAAATCAGCCAGCTCTTTTTTTGAAGTTTTCAGTGATAATTAGAGATTAAAAAATAATTTTGCCATATCTGTTGTGATTCTCTACTCTTTCAGCCAGTTGTAGCAACCCGCACACTTTCCTCATGAGGGGATCAGTGCACACAAAGGCTTATGCTTTGAGGGAACCTTAGAACATGCTTGGATTCGGATATAAAAACCCTACGTTTCGCAAAGACACTGGTGTAGGATCTCCCCGACCTTTGTCCCCTTGAGAAATAGTGATGACAGCCATTTAGATCTTCCCCCACACCTCTAGTCCTCTGTATCGATGGAAAAAAATGCTTTAGACAACTGATGACCAAGCAGTTAGCTTTACCAACCTGAGCTTTGGTGTTTGAAATTTGGTTTTCAGTCTCATTTCCTGCCTACTGAAGCGATATGGCTTTTAGACAACCAGACTTTCAAAAGTTAAAAGGCAATAAGTCAATCCCCCTGCAAACACAGAAACATAGATTCAAATCGTAAATAAGGAAATGCATTGGGTACATTAAACAGACATAGAAAAATGGATTTCTGTCTTTTGTAGTAAGGTAATTGGGCACCACCGCTTGGCAGGAGCTGGTGCTATTGAGCCGGCTGTAGCTGCCACAGGTTGATAGGCAGGTGATCAGGCAGCTTCCACCAGGGTCTGCACAGGAGGCCTACCTAATATGCTGTCTGCCCTAAGGGCCTATGGGAACACAGTTGGATTATTATGTTAATGCATGAGCCTGCTGCCCTCTTCCTATCCCAGCTGGGTTCCCTGTTGTTAGGAACTGCTTTGCACTGACAGTGGAGTAATATGCTTCATGATTGAAAGGGCAAAGGGGCTTGGAGGAAAAAAAAAAAAAAAAAAGAATAGGCCTGTACAGATATGTAAATGAAGGAAGGAAATCTGTAGGAAGATTTCACTCTATACAGAGAAAGTTTATTAGAAAGTTCTTTTTTCTTGCAGCACTCTGTAAAACCACTCATTTCTTAATTAATTTCTAGGCTTGCTTTCCTTCCTAACACTGCCATATAGTACATGGCAACGTTTTCCAAAACAGGCACTTAGGCTGATTTGTTTTCAACTGAGATGCTCTAACACATCCAAACCCAGGTGGAGTGCTGACAGTGGTGCATTTTTTTTGCACATTCATTACTCTTTAATACTCGTCCTTCACTTATTCCACTCTTTTTTACAGGAAAGTTATGTCTTAAGGTGCTGAAGGATTTATGTTATGTATTGCTATCACTTCTATTTTTCTTTATTTTTGGTGAAGCTTTGGAAAACTGCATAAACCTGTCTTTTGGGAGTGGGTAGGTGTAGAGATGAGGAAGTGCTTGGGTGGGGTAGAAGGTATTTTCATGGGCCTTATGAGTTTAATATGAGTGATGGTTCAAATTGCAGTAGCATTTGGTTTTCAACTGAGCTTTTTAACATCGACATCATAATGTAGTGAAGAGTGTGGGCTTTCGTGTCCACGGACCTGTACAAATGCTGGCTCTACTAACTATTAGCTATCTTATTTTGGGTAAACCACTTTACCTCGTATCTACCTCAGCTGTAAAATGGGTATAATATGAATTTTAAATGGGAGGATAATGAATATAAATAATTTTGTTGATGTAGAGTGGGTATTCATCAATGCTCACCATAATAATGATACGGAATTGCTATTATGGCAACTATAAATTTCAGTTATTAGACCATTATTTTAATAAGTATGGTTGTATACATTCAATGGATTGAAGATTCTGTCTTTTCCTCTACATGTTTCTTTTCTTTCTTTCTTTCTTTTTTTTTTTTTTTTATCAAGCCTCAGCAAATGGGAATGACTTTAGCTTCAACCAGAATTTGACACAAAAACATAATGTTAGGATATGTTTTTAAACAATTAGTTTTATAATAAGCCACATTTCAAATGCTGAAAGGAAATTGAATGGAAAAGAAAATTTATTTGGCCAATATTCCAGACAGCATCTGGAAATATTTTTTGTGGATGTCTAAATTTGGAAAAGTTTACAAGTATTCCCATATATGTGACTGTGTCTAACACATTTGTTTATTTAAACTAATTAGAATGGCAGTATATGGCTGGGAATTATTTTAAATACCTCTCATGGTTTTTTTCACTTGGCACAGTACTTACTGGATGAGAAGATGTATATAAAGATGATGTTCCCAGTGCCTAGCACACTGAGGGATTGGGAAATGATGGTCATTGTGAATTAGTGTCCATGCATGTTTCATATCAACAGCCCAGCCTGCATTAAATAATGCTTTGCAGAGTTGAAAGGAGGAACTTCAGAGAGATTCTTAAGGTCAGCAAATGTAAAAAGTTGGGTGTAGTATAGGATCCATAAGCTAGTAGGATGGTTATCATATAAATGATGAAAAGAATTCATATGATTTAAAAATGATCCATTAATCATTTTAATACTCAATTGAAAACTTTGTTAAAGTTTGAGGTAGATACTTTGTGCTATATTAGAAAAGAGACTCCTTTCTGAAAAGTGATTATGCATTTAACTTTACATGTACAGAATACAGGGAGAAGGTACCAGTTCTGTCTAAGCAATTCTTTGTAGTTATAGAAAAATTCTTTTATATCATATCTTCATATTACCCATTTAGTTGGTTATGTATATGGTGTGTTGGGGGAGTATGTAGCTATGTACATTTATATATATGCATGAATATACATGTAAACACATCAATATATACATATGTATGTATATCTCTGGCTGTATATGATATGTACAGTATATAAAATCTCAGAATTTGATGTATACCTAGGAATATTTCAAGAGGAGCTCTAGTCAAGCACATTGCTTAATAATGGAATTTTAAATAATGCCCTAAGTTTGAGCAATAGTTGTTAATTGTGAAGACTTTGAAGAAGAGACATTATAGTAATCAATAAGACCATGAAATAGGTAAAGAATACTCAAAGGAGTATGCCTTTTTAAAATTTCCTTCTTCTTTACCAATCAGCAGTGCAGGCTGCATCACTGCTGATTGTCAGAATACAGATCTACATCTCTCCCGAATATAGCCTATTGTACATACAAGGAAGTCCGTCACAGAGTGAATTATAAACTCTGTTTTAAAGGAAGTCCACTTTGAAGAAAATCTATGTAGTCTATTCGGCTTAAATAAACATTTGTCCAATGCCTGGTTTTCTTTAAAATAGTTTTGGATTTAACACATCCTATAGTTCCTTATAGGCTGAATGTTATTGAGAACAGAAGTCGTATCTTATTAAGAAGGAGAAGGAGAAGGAGAAGGAGAAGAAGAAAGAAAAAAAAGAAAAGAAAAGAAAAGAAAAGAAAAAGACAAAAACAAACTAGTTCCTTAAACACAGTAGGAATTCATCGAATGCTCATTGACTGAATAATTGGGTCAACATAATAATGTAGTATAATAATAGTATAATAACACTCGGATATAAGTCCATGGATCCCAATGTACCTTGTTTTTTCTTACCTTTACTTAGTACTGCTCTCAAGGAAGCATTATCCATGTGTCCCTTTGGCAGCTTTGTGAAGCTGCTGACTGAGTTACCTTTCCAACCTCTCTGACAAAGTGGTAACTTCTGCCTCTCCTGAGCCCCTTCCTACCTCCACTAACCCATCCCACTTCTTTATGCCCTCCCCACATTGTTATTCTGCCAGAGACACAAGAAAGGCCAGAGTTGGAGACATGATGATTGGGTGGAGGTGTGCTTTATAGGAAAGAAGCAAATGTTTTGCCAGAGGGGTTGTTGGTTTCTGCCCTTCTAGAAGCCATTAGCCTGTCCAGTGACTATGTTCTCCCTCTAGTTGTGTTCCACATTCACCCTTTGCTTTTCAGGAAACTTTAGAAACACCCTAGATTATTCTTTTATTCCAAGCCCCAATCCTAACTAGAATTGTGAGGACCCGCTGCTTTGTAAAGGTTTCACCCCCCTACCCCCAGACTTCTTTCAGACTCTTCCCCCAAAGATGGTAAGAAAACACATAAACACACACACACACACACACACACACAACTTTTCTTGACTTTTTCCTTAGGTCTCATGAATTTCTGAATATTAAAGAGGTCTACATAATAGGTTATGATTCTAAAATCACAGGGAGTTATATTATAAACAATAAACACTGAACTTTTTTAAAAGGCTTGCCTTACATCCCCATATCCATCCTTTCTCTTCTTCCCACTTTAAAAATGCTTATTTGTCTCCATTTTTCCAAATTCACCAGAAATTTTATCTCTATTTGGGTCCCTAATTTGGCAAGTCATTGATTAATAGTTCTCACCACTTAGTAATGAGATAATATTGATGATGATACAATTAATAATAACTAATATTTAGTACTAACTATGCTAATGCTTTATATAAATTTTCTCATTGAATTCTCACAAATGCTTACAAGCAGATAGTAATATTACACCCATTGTGAGACAAGGAAACGGAAGTTTAATATGGCTAAAGTTGTTCAGTCTCCTGTCTGTGGAGCTGGATTCAGACCAATATAAGCTAAATCTAGTGCCCTCTAGTGCCTGCAATCTTACAGCTGTTTTAAGTGGTAAATTATGTACTGAAACATAGCCTTCATTTCCCAACTGCCTCTCTCCAATATTTGGGTTGTATCCTTACCTATTCTTGTGTAGGAGGTTGTGTCTCATTAGGCATAATCATATCATATAGATCTAGGAGGATGGATCATGGATAAATAAGAGAAAACCATGCTAACAAGTTTTTTTAACCCTGTTTTCCAAGATTGAATGGGTAGGCAGCTTAATAACTTGGTATTATCTCATGATGACAATGTCAAAGGAAAAAGTAAGAGCCAGCGTAACTAGTCCTTCTTTTACTAGTAAAGTGTGATAGCAAAAATGGTGTGAATAGCGAATAGTTAACAGAAAGCTGACAATTTAAGGGCACGAAAGGCAGAACCTAAATTTGCATTAGTTTCCTTAAAGATAAATGTAATCTTGGAACTGACAGTCTGGCAAGTGCATAAATAGACCCTGAAGCTCAGACAGTAAAGTTATTTGCAGTTATAAAATGCAATTGACCTTTATAGAATATGGGTGTTAGAAGCACTGATCCCCATGCAGTCAAAAATCTGTGTATAACTTTTGACTCCCTAAAAACTTCACTAATAGCCTACTGTTGAATGGCAGCCTTACTGAAAACAGAGTTGATTAACACATATTTTTTATGTTCCACTATTATATACTGTCTTCTCACAATAATAACTTTTTCTTATTTTTTTTTTCGTGTTTCTAGGCTATGCAGTTCAGCTGTGAGTTTTTCAAATTGTTGCAAATCTCCAAAAAAATTTCCAGTATATTCACTGGAAAAAAAAAAATCCACATATAAGTGGACCATGTAATTCAAATCCATGTTGTTCAAGGGTCTACTGAAAATAAGTCATGGGGCTGTAACCTACAGCCTGATGACTGTAGTCAATAATACTGTATTGCCTATTTGAAAGTTTCTAGGAGAGTAGATCTTAAAAGTTCTCATCATAAGAAAAAACATTTTTGTAACTTTGTGTGATGACAGATGGTAATTAGACTTATTAATGTGATGATTATTTTGCGATGTATACAAATATCTAATCAATATTTTATATATCTGAAACTAATAGAATGTTATAAGTCAATTATGCTTCAATTTTTTAAAAAAGGAAAGGTACCAGAAGGAAACAGAACATGAACTAATAAACCAGATCTTTACTTTATGATAAAGCCTGCTCTGACCACCAGACACTGATTGAAAAGACAGTGAAGTCAACCTGGATTTTAGCAAGCCCATGGATTTGCAGAAAGAGCTCTAAGAGCCCCAAGAACTTCCTGAAGCATTCTAGTCAAGCTCACACCAGAGATGAAGGTGTCTTGGGGCCACTGAAATCCCCACAACCTGTTTGAGAGGATTATGGTTAAATGGGCAATTAAAGACAGGTGCTTTGTCCTAAGCTTTACTCCTTTTTTTTTTTTTTTTTCTTCCTCTTCTTTTGTGAGAAAGAGTGACAACAGGAGCAGGAGAGAGGCAGAGACAGAGGGAGGCAGAGAGAGAGGGAGAGAGAGAGAATCCCAAGCAGGCTCTGCACTGTCAGCGTGGAGCCTGAAGCAGGGCCCGCACCTACGAACCATGAGACCATGACCTGAACTGAAACCAGGAGTCAGCCGCTTAACTGACTGAGCCACCCAGGCGCCCCTAAGCTCTCCTCCTTTGGTCTCACACTTATGACACTGTCCTTTTATAAGAGCATGGGTTTAAGCATGGGTCCCAATTTTACCATTGATTTATTTCAACTTATTTCTCTCAACCACTTACTTTCTCTGAGGCTTATTGTTCACATCTGTACAATGGAATAATACTTACCTCATGGGGTTGTTTTAAGAATTAAGTGAAGTAACCCCTATTGTCTGGTATAGAAGATGCTTAACAAATGTCAGCTTTTTTTCCTTCTGCTTATAAAATGCTATTTTGATGGAAAAGGAAAATAAAAGAAGTTAAATCATTTTATTCTAAATTCTTGGGTCAGAAAAACAGTTTTTACCTCTTGCTCCCATAGAATTTCATGCATCATGTCTCATTTAAGACCCTGTGAGCTACTAATCTTGGGGGGGGGGGGAATGAAATTCAGTTTGGTTCATAACACTTCTTGGAAGGGAGTTTTTAAACTGTGATGAAGCTAGGTTAAACGGGAGCCAAGTGGGGCCATTTCCAAGGGTTTGGGAGGTGAAGCAATTTGTTTTTGTACTTGTATCACTGCTTTTACTCTTTTCAATCTCATTTCTAGTCCCTTAGGTTCCGTAATAAAGTCTTCAGTACTATACATTTTTATTAAACATCTTTTTGGACTCCAATTTGCATTTCAGATAATATAACAAAATGTATGTGTTTCAAATATTCACTGCATAATTGCGATTAGAACATGTAATCCCTCAAAAGATGTTAATTGCAATTTAAATTCACGCTGAATTTAATTAAGTGAGTTGGGGATTAGAAAGTAGATGTAAGGAGTAGTTAAGGGAATACATTTTTAAAAAGCATCCATATTTTTTTTTCTAAAAAATCTAAACCTCTTTCCACTTTATGATTAGAAAGATGAGAGAAATGTAGAAGAGGAGGAATCAAAATCTTAAGACTATGTTCACAATTTGGATCTAGAATTTAAGCTAATTGTGGTTAAAGAAAGGAGGGCTGGTTTGAGTAAACTTCTCATTTATATTCTTAAAGAGTTTTCCAGTAGATGGTAACTCACTTGGTTTCCGATAAAGACTTGAGTTGAACAGAAACCTTGAAGAACTGAGAAGATGTTAAGGTAGTTGCAACAGAGATCTTTCCAGCCAGCTGTTTTCTGTGTGTGTGTGCGTCTTTGTTATAATGTGCTGGCCAAGGCGGTGTTTTATGTATAATTATAGAAGAGGCACTTAGTGCATAGACAGTTCATATTTAAGCAGTGCTTTTCTATGATAACTTCCCTGTACTAATGGAAGTAGAGAGTAGCATTAGAAGAAAAACAAATGCCTTATTTTTTCCTAACTTCTAAAGAATACTAAAACTTGAGATTTATAGTCTTAAAAAAGTATGTAAGCAGTCCTATCTCTCACTGATTGGGAGCATAAAGCATTTAAATTATTATTATTTGATGTTGAATCTGAAAACAGTTTTTCAAAAAGGCTACTGGAATAATAACATTGTGATTCATTTTATTTTTAAGTTTTTCTGGGAACACATTTTAAATCAAGAATCCCTTTTAAGGTGATCTAAACACAGTTTTAAATGCAAGGGTATTATTTCTCTTTAAGTAATTTCTTTATTTTTACATGTGTCTGGAAGAGGAAAAATTACTTCATAAACCTGTTTTGAATGAGTCATACCATGAATGTGGTGCACAAAACAGTGTGCACATGCGTGCATGTGTGTTAATTACACATACTGACTGCCTAATATTTTATTGGATTCTATAAGCATAATTTTTTAAGAAACAAACTTCAGAGTCTTTTAAAATGTTCTCTTAGTAAGAAATGTTTGAAATTCTGATGGGAAGCTCTGTCTTTGTTTCCTAAGAAGCAAGCATCCTAAAAAAACTGAATCATGAATCTGGCTTTACATCTAGAATGAGTTCTTCAAACTTTATCTGTGCTACCGTAAGGAGTAGTTAAGGGAATACATTTTTTAAATGAGCAAATAATAAACTCGTTTTTAAAGGAAACAAAAGCTATGTTTATACTTAAGACACTGTGGCTTTAAGTATGTAAATCTTCATCCATCTTGCCTGCAACCTAAAATAATTCCACATAAATGTCTTCATTTATTTGCAATTTAATTTCTTAAAATGACTACTTTGATAATGGCTGTCATGGGTGCTTTTTCTAATAACATAAAATTGCTGTTATTCTCAATGAAGTGACTTTTTTCTTTTGGGTTAGGTTCACACTATCACATAAACATAATTTTTGACCAATGGCTTATCAAGGAAAAGGCTTACCATTCATCCACTGTCCTAAATTCACTATGTGAGACATCTAGTAACATACAACATTACAGAATGACTAGCAAACATTATGTTCTTGTATTGTTTAAAAATTTTTTAGTATCTTAATTTTTTTTATCACAAAGGCACCATATTCCGAGTAATATAAAAAATGTAAGCAAACAAAACAAAGAAATACCATAATCCCACCGGTCAAATAACCATATTGATATTTTTTTGTGTATCTTCTAGACATTTTTGTTTGCACATATATTTAATCGAATGAGATCATATAATGCATATTGTTTTGTAATCCTATTTGCCCACTTAGCAATACATCGTGATCATGTCTCCATAGTGTCCTACAACAGTGTTTCTATAGACCATTTACTATTCTCACGTGTGGACATGCAATGTTTTGTTTCAGTCCTGGCTAGTTTTGGCTATTAAAAAATAATATGATGAAGAGCCTTTTCACTAGATCTTTTCTTGGATCTGTATTAGTTTCTTAGATAAGTTTTTAAAACTGGAATTGCTGGGTCAAGGGGTGTGTATGGACACCTGTAAGGTTTGGCTGCTTTAGAACCCAGCGAGGTTCTAAAGGATGCAGAGGCATCTTTTCCCTGAACTCTCATCAATCGTAGGAATTATTATTTTTACAAATCTTTGCTCATTTGATAGTTTTCTCCCTACATTACTTTTGTATTCTCTTTTCAGTGCGAGTCAGTCCATGTTGTAAAGATGAAGAGTCCACATAATATTTTCTAGAAATGTGTATTTGACAAATATTTTAATTTTATCCCTCCCCCCCCCCCCACTGCCCAATATATGTCATATTTTAGAGTAAACTCTTGATGACAACATTTAAAAAGTTGCTCTATTTCTTTATTTGACTTCAACCAAAAGAAATACACATTGTTGTTGCTGAATGTGTTGTTTAACTAGATCTCTAACCATGTTATAAATGGTGCCTGTGGAAGGATCTGGGGACAAGACCTTTAAACTTTTTTTTTTTTTTAATCACATCTTAAGATCTTGGAGAATCTGAACTTATATAAGAATCTTTGGGCTGCTGTTATTACAGTGAAACCTTCTGAGAGTATCTTCTCAGGTAATTTTTTTAGAGAAAGTCACTTACAGATATAAAACGTTTGACCAGAAGAAAGCCTCAGGTTGTCAGAGTTACTTACACACCATTGTTCAGCTGGGCCTCTTTATTAAATCATCTCTTGGCAGTCCATTAGTTGTGGTGCTACAGCTATTGCATGGCCCACTAAGCTAATATACCTTCAATCACTAACAGAAGGATAACCTTAATAAAAATTTGAAGTCGATTTAGTGCTTCACTGCTTGCTGACTAGTGTTTTACGTTTGAGTGTGTCTATTACAATTTCCATTTCGTGTATTTTTGATATTCACACATCTCTTATCTACATAATATATTGGAATCAAATAAAGATTAATGGCCTAGAGAAGGAAGAGTGTTTGGAAGTTCTTCGAATCCTGGCTCGCCACTGCCACAAACTGTGTGATCTTGAGCAAGTCGCTTCCTACACTGGGCTTCAGTCCAACCCTTGTACGTAAAATTAGGGAACTGGGAAGATGTTCTCTAAAATTTCTACCTGTATTACTCTACTATTCATAGAAAATTCAGATTACATTCTGAAGAATCTGTACCTTGAAACTTTTTTTTTAACTTCAACTATGCCTTTGTAGGAAATAAAAAAAAAGAATTGCTCTTTTCTGCCCCCCATAAAATTTTGAGTAGCTAGAATAATAAAAGAGAAGATCCACGTCATTCAATGGTAAATGATACAGAAGAAAATCACTTAAAGCCAATTAACTTTGAAAAAAGAATGAACATTTACTAGTACTTAAAAAATATGTTTAGCTTTTATTTTGAAAAAATGAAACTAAATTATGGAATAAACTTATGATTCGCTTAACAAAATTTGGGTTATATTGTAACTATTCACTGATTCTTGGTGTGAAGGAGGAAAGGGCCAAGTGTTTTGGAAGGTAGGGATAACTAATTTTCCCAAGAAAATTGTTAAGATGACATGATGTCACATCTTTTCCTCCTGTTTATTTTGCAACGCAAATTTGCGAAAAGAGTTGAGGTTTTGTAAATTTTCATAGATACTCTCATTTCAAAAATAGTCCAGGGGGGCCTGGGTGGCTCAGTTGGTTAAGCATCCGACTCTTGGTTTTGGCTCAGGCCATAATCGCATGGTTTATGAGTTCGAACCCCACATCGGGCTCCATGCTGACAGTGCGGAGCCTGCTTGACACTCTCTCCCTCTCTATCTCTGCCCCTCCCCTGCTCACTCTCTCTGTTTCTCTCTCAAAAATAAATACATAAACTTAAAAAAAAAAGTCCAATTTACTCTCCTTTTAAGCACCTGTCCTGTCATTAATTTCTTTCTTGTCATTAACTTTGTGCTGACATCATTGACTTTCCCGCATCTTTTGTAGGACTCACAATTATATTTAGCAAGTGTATTTGTGTTTTATTTGTGCTATATGTCAGGTGTTTAAAATACTGTGCAGTCAGTGAGAGTAAACCAACCAAAGTTGAAGTAGAGAGATAGATAACTATTGTGAAGAGGTTAGGGTGTGCATGTGGGAAGGGAAAATGTCTTCTTGGGAGTCCTTTTAGAAATGGTAAGTTCGTGGGGCGCCTGGGTGGCGCAGTCGGTTAAGCGTCCGACTTCAGCCAGGTCACGATCTCGCGGTCTGTGAGTTCGAGCCCCGCGTCAGGCTCTGGGCTGATGGCTCAGAGCCTGGAGCCTGTTTCTGATTCTGTGTCTCCCTCTCTCTCTCTGCCCCTCCCCCGTTCATGCTCTGTCTCTCTCTGTCCCAAAAAAATAAATTAAAAAAAAAAAAAAAAAAAAAAAAAAGTTGAAAAAAAAGAAATGGTAAGTTCGTTAGTGAACTTTTTCCTGCCATGATGTCCCTTGTTTCCATGTACAGCCTAAATTCTTCAGGGACTTGGAGAATGAAGACCTGTGTAAAGAAGGCCTGCTGGGCCTTACTTTATATGGTTGTAGGATATCCAGGGGTCTTATATCTGCCATCTCATTTAATCCTCACAAAAATTTTGTGAAGTGGTTGTTGTTATTCGCATTTTATAAAATGAAGATGTGGGGATTTTTTAAAAGAGTTTTTTTTTGTTGATTTGCCATCTTTTTGTTGATTTGCCATCCATAGCTCTTCTTTAGTGAAGTGTCTGTTCAAATCTTTTGCCCACTTTTTTATTGGATTGTCTTCTTATTTAGTTGCAAGAATTTTTTAAAAATGTCTTCTATGTACAAGTTCTTTATCAGATATATTTTTTGGAAATATATTCTCCCAATTTGTGGCTTGCCATTCATTTTCTTAACAATGTCTTTGAAGGAAAGAAGTCTTAAATTATGATGAAGCCCGATTTATCATGTAAAAATTTTAAAGTTACCATTTTTGTATCCTACCTGAGAAATGCTGTCCTAAACCAAAGTTACAAAGATTTTCTCTATGTTCTTTTCTAGAAGTTTTATAGATTTAGCTTCTACATGTAGCTCTATGATCCATTCCAACTTATGTTTTATGTATGGTGTGAGGTAAGGATTAAAATTTTGTTTTGTTTTGTCTTTTGCTTAGAGATGTCACTTACCACTTACTGAAAAGATTATTCACTCCCATTAAATTACTGTGCACCCGTTTCAAAAATCAATTTGCCATATCTATATAGATCTGTTTCTGGACTTTCTATTCTGTTTCATTGATTTATATATCTGTCCTTAAGCTAGTACCACACTGTTGATTAGTGCAGCTTTATATTAAGTGTTGAAATCAAGTAATATGTTCACAATATTCTCATCCTTTAAATATCTGAAGGATCTCAGTATGTTGCTTCTTTCCTGATATTGGTCATTTCTACCTCCTTTTTTTCTCGTAGTGCAGAAAGGACAAACCATGACTTGCAGGCTGAACCATCTTGCTGCATGTTTTTGTGTAGTAAATGAATTAAGAATGGTTTGTACATTTTTTAACAGGTAGAAAAATAAATAAATAAAATTTCATGACACATGAAAATTAAATGAAAATCAAATTTTAGTATCCATAAAGTTTTATTGGGACACAACCACTCTCAGTCACTTATACATTATCTATGGCTGCTTTTGTGCTATAACAGCAGAATTAAGAATTTGTGATCATATGGGCTATAAAACCTAAAATATTTATTATGTTGCTGTGGCATAATAACAATATGTATCTTTGTCCCAGCTTTTTGACACAGAGCTTCAAAAAAACCCTTGGCACTTCCTGAGTGATTGGAATGGTTTTCTTATGCTAATTATGCTAATTAGGAGACTCTAGATGGGCTCCTAGGTAACTTTAGGATGTGGGCTGGTCAAAAAGATCAAGCTGGTAACTAGAGGGTTAGAAATTCCAGTCACTCCACCTCCAGGGAAGGAGAGGGAGCTGGAGATTGAATTGCCAATGATTTAATCAATTGTGCTCATATAAGGAAACACCAATTAAAAACTATGGACTCTGAAGCTCACTGATGCTTCCTGGTTGGTGAACATGTTGATGTGCCGGGAGAATGACTCACTCTGACTCCATGGGGACAGGGCACAGAAGTCCTCAGACCCCCTTCTTTGTGTATTGCTTATAATCAAAGTGTAATCTTAACTATAGCACTTTCAGTGAGTTCAGTGAGCTGTTTTATTGAATTATTGAACCAACCAGGGTCATAGGAACCCCTGAATCTATAGCCACTTGGTCAGAAGTGCTGGTGGCCTGGGACTCCTGTAGTGCACCTGCCTGCTGAAGTGAGGGCAGTCTTGTGGAGGACTGAGCTTTGGGCTTGTGGGGTCTGTGCTAACTCCAGGGGGGTAGCATCAGAACTGTATTGCAGAATATTCAGATGGTGTTAGACCAGTTGGGTTGAAATTGAACAGTGGCCCTTTACAGAAAGTTTTCCAGTCTCTGTTCTAAGGCTTTATCAGTTTTATTGATCGTTTCCCCCAAAGAACCAGCTTTTGATTCCATTGAATTCTGTTGCCTTTATGGTTTTGATTTCATTCATCTGTTCATGTCTTTACTTAATTTCCTTCCTGTACTTACTTTGTGTTTAATTTGCCCATTTTTTTCTCATTTCTTATACCGAGGGGATTATGCCATCCCTTCCTATCTTGGTGTTCAGTGACGACATGTTTGTAACTTGAAATTGGCCTTGGTGGGAATATTTACATAAAAATCAGCCAATATTACAAACTAATGTTCCTCCCCTCATCTTGAGAGCCAGTTACTAAACATTTACCAGCATACTACTTGTAACAGAAATAACACAGCTCTTTTTTAATCTTCTCAGGAGACCTAACATAAAAAGATGATCTCAAATGAAAAGTTAATTCAGAAAAAGAGAGTACTTGATAGTGAAAAATGTAGATTAATAGTGAAAAATATAGATTGTAAATCTGGAATTTTAAAAAAGATTATGCAATCTCTGATCCTAAAGACATGAAGAATAGGATAGGGAGGTTCCTATTGTTCGTGATTTCAGTATAGTCCTTTTTGAGGACTACTTTTGGAAAATGCCTTGACTAGATGATCTGCAAAAGTCCATTTCAGTTCTGTGAATCTATGGTAAGTTATTTCCCAGAAGATGGTAGGAAAGCTGTTTTATTGCTAATGAAAAGCTGATGAGAGAGTTATTGCTGAGGGATTGATCCATTGCCCTCTTAAGAAGCTCTGTGATTCCCAGACCTAATGGATGGAAAAGAGCAGAAACAACAGAGGTAGGTAGCTAGAGTCTAAAATTTGTAAGAAACATCAGACGATTCAACGTAGCTTGTCACTTACGTTTTGTGGATGCCCTTCTAAACAAAGTGTTAAGGGAATTCTTGGCCAATTTCTCTGTTGGTGTGCTGAGAGCTTAGTTCGTGGGTTGGCATTAAATAGGGCTTCCATTAATTGATCAGAAAAGTGCTTCTTGTCCATCACTAGGAGGTATTGAAAAAGTCCACTTTAAAGGAAATTTTAGTAGTTAATTTCTGTGCTGCCATATCTGTGATCCCATTGATCTTATTGTATTATAGCCATTATGATGTCTAGCCCAATACTGTGAGCAGATACTGTGGCATTTATTTTTGAATTATTAGTGCTTAGAGTAATAAATTAATAAATTTGTGTTGAATGAATGAATAATTAAAGGAGCATTTATTTTATTCCTTTTTAGCGGGACATAGGAAACCCAAAAGATAAGAACAATTAAACTTCAGGGATATTGAGAATTGGAATTTTAAAAAAGATATAATGTCAAGTAGTACAGAATATTTTAAGTCAGTTTTATTCAGCTTTTTCTTAGAAATTTACAAGTGCTTAATAAGCTATTATTAAATAAATAATATATATTTTCAATTTAATAGTTGGTAATCTGAATTATATGCACAGTTTGCTCCTAAGCATTCTGTGTTATTATAGCAAGTAAGTCTAGGTGGTTTTTTCTTGGTATTCTCCTCAATTTCATTCAATTTTTAGTCAGACATTGAGCACCTAATATGTACATAGCATTAAGGTTTGCCTAAAGATTAAAGAGAGAACCTCGAAAATGTTTGTTGTGAATAATATTACATTTATTGTATGCTTTTTTCTAATAAATACATAATCAGTGAAAAAATCTTGAAAATCAAGGAAAATCACAAAGCAGGAAAAAATCCATAATCCTATTACCCCAGCATAACCACTGTTAGTGTTTGGGTATATGCCCTTTTATATTACATATTTATAAATATCTGTTAAACAATATGTGAAATAGACAGCGTTGAGTGTAATAGGGTACAGGGAATGTCTGGGTATGAGTTCTAGTCTGGCCTTGCCACTAGCCAATATGACCTTGGGAAGGATCCTTTTATTTCTCTAGAGTTCTATTTCTTCATTTCTAAAGGGATTTTCATAGTATCTAAGGGCCCTTACCAGTTGAAAATTCTGACTTTATTGAAATTGAATACCTTCAAAGACTGAGATTTCAGGAGGATGAAATTGCAAGTGTTTGATTAAGTATATATTCATCTCAATTATGAGGCTGGTTTAAAAATCTTGAACTGGCATAAATATTTCCTACTAATATAATTAGGTGTTATTATGAAGCAGCTATACTTAAAGTAACAAATTTCTCCTGGAGCAATCATCACAGTCTGAACTGGTGAAGTTATTTGAGCTAATAAATATATTTTTAGGAAAATGTTAAAGTAATATTCATTAGCCTTTAAGTATCCTACCGAAAATAAGAAATACAGGATCACCACTATTTTAAGTATGTGGCATTTTATCAAAAAAGCATACCAAGAAGAGAATCAAAGCAGCTATGTTACTTGATTCTTTTTGCACCTCAAGAAAATTGATTTTGTCTTCCCTCCTCTATTCCATGCATATTGTGAAAATGTTAGGTTGCTATGCAAGAACTATTGCGTATTATGCACCCACGCTTTAAAAGTGTTAAAAGGTGTCTGGTTTTTCCTAGAAGGGTCAGTTTTCATATTAAATATTTTTTGTTGAGCAGTTAAGGTATCCTTTTACTTTTACCATTTTGTAGAAGGATTTTTTTGTATGCATTTTAACGGTTATTTAAGAGTCCCCATGTGCTTAGAAAGGAATCTGAATATATGTGCCTTTTTTTTAAAAGCCTCAGCACAATGTGGGTTATTCCATCAATACCATCAAATGACTGGGAGCTGTAGTTGGAACAATATGTAAAAATACAGCTTGTGAAAGATTTCCTTTATTAACTGTCATCATCGGCAGAATATATGTTCAAATAAACGTTGTGTAATAACTAAATTTGAGATTAATAGGCCCCTTAAGAAACAGCGAAGTCATTCAGAATAGTCAGTGAAAAATAGGCTGTAAGACTGTAACATGCACATATTGTCCTGCTTACATGCTCTCTCTGGTGTCATTCCCATTTATCACTGTCGGCGGGCTCTGTTCTCATTAAAACACTCTTGCACAAAAGCAACTTAATTTTCTTAAGAGGAGAGGACACCTGATTCAATTTAGCACCCAGAAACAGGAACTTGAATATATTTTTTCCTTGCCTGAATTGAGATGAATAGTTACAAACAAGAATAGCCACCCCCCCATTCACCTCAAGATTAAGGATATTAAATAATTTTTTTTTCCATTGGTAGCAAGAAGTGAACCTGTAGAAGCAGGCAAGAAATGTAGCTTACTCTGAGAAAAGCAGCTGGATGCATTTACTAGCAACCTGCATTTATATGAACTTCTGTTCATTCCTGCAATGTTTTTGAAACAAAGAATTAAAATGGTTGTTAAGATGGTGAATTTTAATGGTACATGTTCTAAAAGTAATCTTTCTTTAAATTGGTGAATGCCTTGTAGTAGTTCTATAGTCTTCATTTAGTGCAGTAACATAAATAAGGGAATAAAATGAAGAGTGTCCCTTTAATGTTGAGCATGGTGTATAAATTCATATTTTAATTGATGTCCCAGATATTTAGTTTTCCGTGGTATGGTTCAATAATACTTAAATGTAATATAGAAATGTATAACTCAGTTTTACTTGTTGTAAGATATATACAGTGAAAATAGTGGTAATTAAATAGTTAGCCCTAGCAACTAAGGTGCTTCTCAGAAAGCCAAATACAATTGGCTTTTAAAGCGAATGGGATAAACTTTTCCTAATTCTTTCTCTTTCTTTTCTTTCTTTCTTTCTTTCTTTCTTTCTTTCTTTCTTTCTTTCTTTCATTTTTCCTTCCTTTCTTCTTCTTCTTCTTCTTCTTCTTCTTAGCACTTCTATAGCACTTTGCAAAATACAAGTAAAAAGAAAATATTTTGTGTTTCTGTGTTTAATAAAAGACCAAGGATTGGAACTCAATATTTGATGTCTTTATGTTTTTTCAACTGAACCTGTGCTTGGAAAGGAAATAAATATTAAATAAAAATTTAAATTTAAGTAAAAATTAAAATATTAAAAACACTATACATTAAAAATACTATATTCTTGTGAATCAGAGCTTGGAGTGATATAAATTCACATAATTGAGGAACTTTTCCAGGGCAGGACAATACAGCTTTGATTCATCACTGGTAGTCAATTTTCTTTTCCTTTTCTTGCTTTCTTTTTCTTTTTTCCCCCAATAATGTGCTGTGCTATATGCGATAGGAATAAGACATTATGCTAAATAAAACTGAATATGCCTACTCAAACTTATATCTTAGAGGAAGCATTTTTGATTTATCTAACCTGCCCAATTAGTCCTTTATTATTTTCTGCCTTATTTAGGAACATTATTGTATCAGTTAGACTTCAGGTAATGGAAAATCAGACTACAAGTAGCTTAAACAAGCAGAGACTTATTTTCTCATATATTAAGATGCCTGGAGGTGGGGGTTGCTGGCATTTGTTCTGTGGCTCGATGACATTAGAGTGGCCGTCTCTGCACTGCTATTGGTCTTTCTCTTCTGGATGCCAGCTTTCACTGCTCTAGGCAGGAAGAAGGAAGAAGGACAGCGCCAGAAACTAACCTCCCTAACCCCCACCATGAAGCATGCATGTATCAATTTATATCTCATTGTCCAGAACTTTGTTGCATGGCAACCCTAGCTTTTCCTTTCTCATGTGTCCTTTTTGTGTCTTATTAAAAAAAAAACAAACCACAATTGTTTCCTTTTTTGAAGGCATAAAGATAGTTTCATTTTTTGCTAGATGTTTTCAAGTATTGCTTTCCAGCTCTAGGCGTTTAATTCATGTAGTATTTTCTTTTCTTAGTATATTATGAAATACTGTTTCTCCTCCTTTCCTAACTGCTTTGTAATGGTGCTGTTGTCATGTTCAGCTTTCTCACATTTGTAATTTTGTATTTTAAACTTCTGTTCAGTAGGGGTTGTTTCAAGTGGGAATCCACTGTGTTCTGGATTGTTGAAGTGACTCCAAAGAGAAGTTTGCGTTTGCTAAGGCCTTAGGGGTTCTACTGATCTTTCATTGATTTTGTCTTGTCTTTTCTTTTCTTTTCTTTTCTTTTCTTTTCTTTTCTTTTCTTTTCTTTTTTCTTTCTTTTTCTAATAAATGTTTATTCATTTTTGAGTAAGAGAGAGAGAGATGGAGAGAATGAGTGGAGGCAGGGCAGAGAGAGAGGGGGACAGAGGATCCGAAGTAGGTTCCGTGCCGACAGCAGAGAGTCCGAAGTGGGGCTCAAACCCACGAACTATGAGATCATGACCTGAGCTGAAGTTGGACGCTCAACCGACTGAACCGCTCAAGTGCCCCCCGTCTTTTGCTTTCTTGAATTAGTCTTTAGTTTGGGATTCTTGAATCAGATGGTAGGGGCAGTGCAGTTCTGTGCACACCGTGGACGCAGCAGGCCTTGTGTTATTTTCTTGATTTTGTAAGTAGAGTTGTCAAGGTGCCCTTGTGGTAGTGGGGCAGTCCTTCCAAGGTTCTGTCTGTCTGCTTGCTACAGGTGCCTCCACTCCACTTGTCACCTTCTGCAGGTAGAAGCTGTGCTACTTGTTGCTTCCAGGGCCCAGGGCCCAGGGCCCAGGACACAGGCCTGTTGTCCGGGAGGGTGCAGCATCGCCTCTCCTGCTTTACCACTCTGCTTTTGCCCAGCCTCCATGTGTCTAGTACCTGACTTTTCTTGTTTTCTTTTAGCTCAGCTTTACATTGAAGATGTTGTGTTGTTATTTTAATCTCCGTATTGAGTGGTGGGAACTTAAGGATTGTGTGTGCGAAATGCCATCTTACATACTCCTATTCCCCACCCCTCCTCTCTCCTTTGGCAGCATCCCTGGCAGATCTCACGGTTTTCTGGTCACTTTTAGTTGCAAAAATAGTCATATGTGTAGTAATTAGCATTTACATGTTAGTATTTAATTTAGGGCAGTCTAGCTTAAAACTCCATACTCCCTTCTTTCCCAATTTAGGCCTAACCTGTGTTTTAAAAACACAAAACATTGTACTTTTTTCCTTAATGAATGTATACATATATGATAAAAATATAAAAATAGTAGAGGCAGGACCAGTAGAGAAGAGAGCAAGGTCTGTTACCTTTTTTTTTTTTTTTTTTTTTTTTTTTTTTTTACCTTCTCACCCTCCCTACTTCCGGCTTCTTTAGGGTCAGGGTGAATAGAACAAATGCATTACAGTGTGGGGGACAGTCTTACTTTACTGGTGTTGATGTTATCCGGCCCTTAGTGCCCTGTGTCATGGTGGATACCCACAAGCTATGTCTTTTTGCTGGACAGGTTAAGGGAGGGAGTTCTTCAGACTGTACCTCCAGCTCCTGCTTCACAACATATCCCCTCAGCCCCTTATTGCCAGGGACTCCTCGCCCTTGAAGCCTGCTGTTCTGCTTTTCTCAAAAAGAGTTAACATTTGATGGCAGTCCTCTGAGGCATGTATTTGGCCCATATGGAATTGACAGAACCTGATCCCATCACAGAGTTGAAGTACACTTTGCCCAGTTGCTTACTCTCTCTCTGTCCCACCATTGTGGTCTGTTCTAGGCAGCCTCCCCAACTTTGCTGTTTCTATTCTGGAAGCAAGTGCCTGTTTCCTGCTCATTACACAGCCTTATTCTCCTCCCCAGTTCTAGGGAATTAACCATGAGGTTCCGAGAACTCTCACACAGTGCCCTCTGCTGGTGACTGCTTTCTCCCCTGTAAACATCCTGCATGGGGCCGCAGGTCGGCTTTCTCCTCTAAAGGAAAAGTCCAAATACCCTCTTACTCCTGCAGATTTCCTTTTTATCAATCCCTTCTAGAATTTCTAGTCTTTTTTTTTTATACAGCCTGCATGTGAAATGGTCCCTGGCCTGGTTTTCATGTCTTTTCGTGGGTACTATATGTCTATGTCTGGTATCTTTACTGTAGGAATAGTGCGGTGCTTGCCACGTATTCTCTTTAGTTTGGTGCATTATTGGAAATTCTGAGACAACCGTAAGTGTCCCATTTTAACATTTTGCTAAACATTTCTGATTATGTTGACTGGGGAAGCAGGGTATGCAACAGTGGAAACCGGAAGTTTCAGAAATTAACTTGCAATAGATCATTAACACCCAATGCGAACAATGGATTTCATTATTTAGTGGATTGATGATGGAAGGAAAAAGAGGGCTGTTGGACCAGCATTATGAAAATTTTAGACATAGCGTCATAAGAGGAGACTTGGGGGAGACTTGGGTAGGACTCAGCAGTGTTCATATATCTGAAGTGCAATCATTTAAAAAAAAAAAAAAAGACTACATATTTGTGTAACTCCAGAGCATGGGACACTGTCAGGGCACCGCCATAACAGATGGTAAAGGTTTCAGGCTTACTGTAAGGTAGAACTTCATAACATTTAAAGGCATTCGGCTGTGGCAGAGTTTGCTTTTATGAGTTAGAGGACTCTCTGTCCCCATTATTTTCAGTTTTTTTTTTTAATTACCTTTTTATTTCAAGTAGGTTATAAGGAAATGAATTTGTTCTTGAACTTACTCAATTTACCAAAATAATTTAATAAAGACATGTTATATTGGGGCACCTGGGTGGCTCAGTCGGTTGAGCGTCCGACTTCGGCTCAGGTCATGATCTCGCGGTCTGTGAGTTTGAGCCCCGCATTGGGCTCTGTGCTGACAGCTCGGAGCCTGGAGGCTGCTTCGGATTCTGTGTCTCCCCCTCTCTCTGCCCCTCCCCTGCCCATGCTCTGTCAAAAATAAATAAACATTAAAAAAATTTAAAAAAAAAGACATGTTATACAACATATAAAATAACAGATATTAGGTAAAATTGGGCAGATACGAAAAGCAATATAGTATCTAAAAATATGTGATATAAAGAAAGTCTACTCAGTATTAAAAAAACACTTATATGAACTTTTTTCCAGCTAGTCTTGTTTTAATTATCCATCAAAGTAATTGCGCCAAGGTATACACTTTACAGGTAGGACTCATGAGTTAAAAATGAAAACATTACTGTGCAGGGCATTCAGTTCGTATAAGTATTCATTCATTCATTCATTCATCATTTGATTCAGTAATATTTATTGAGGGTCTGCTATAAGCCAGGTGCTGTTCTAGGCACTGAGGACATGATCTTGTACCAGTTAGGTAAAATTCTTGTTGTAATAGAGCATTACAGACAGGAAATGGGTATTTAAGTCGTTTCTAGCAAAAACAATAATAACAAATGAAATGCTATATTTAAAAATCAGTGAATCCTTTCAGGTATGGCTTCTAGAAGGTAGGAGAGAGGAATCATATCCTAAGAGTCTTTTGTTACGTTAATGAGGTAACTTTTGGAAAGCCCCCAGCTCACCTAAGGATGAGGCTTGTTGCCAGGGGAACCAAACAGCTGATTAAAGGATTGGAATTTTTGGTTCTGCTTCCACACCTCTAGGGAGGAGAAAGGGGCCGGAGATAGAGTTCAATCAGCAACTGCCAATGATTTAATCAATCATACCTCTTAAATGGAGCCTCCGTAAAACCCCAAAGGACCGGTTCGGAGAGCTTCCGTGTTGGTGAACATGTGGAGGTGCTGAGAGTGTGTCACACCTGGAGAGAGCTGGGAAGCCCCGTGCCCTTTCCCCATACCTTGCTCTGTGCACCTCTTTCATCTGTCTGTTCCTGTATAGCCTTTTCATAATAAAGTGGCAATGGAGTGAATAAAACCATTTCCTGAGTTCTGTGAGCTGCTCTAGCAAATTAATCAAACTCGACGAAAGGGTGTGGGAACCTCCAATTTATATATAGCCAGTGCGTCAGAAGCACAGGTGACAACCTGGCCTTTGTGGTTAACATCTGAAATGGGAACGGTCTTGTGGGACTGAATCCTTAACCTGTGGGATCTGACACTAGCTTAAGGTAGAAAGTAGCAGATTTGAGTTGAATTGTAGGGCACCTAGCTGGTATCAGAGAATTGCTTGATGGTATGGGGGGAAAAAAGTTAAAAGAATTATACATAATTTTGAAGCTTGCTTTTTCACTTTAAATATCTTAGCCAGCTTTCATATTGGTATATGCAGATCATCTTTTTTTTTTTTTTTTTTTTTTTTTGAATTTAAAGAAGTTAACATATAGTGTAATAATGGTTTCAGGAGTAGAATTTAGTGATTCATCACTTACATATAACACCCAGTGCTCATCCCAGCAAGTGCCCTCCTCAATGCCTATCACCCATGTAGCTCATCTCCCCAGCCAGCACCCCTCCAGCAACCCTCAGTTTGTTCTCTGTATTTAAAGTTCTCGTCTGGTTTTCTTCCCTCTCTGTTTTTATCTTATTTTTCCTTCCCTTCCCCTAGGTTCATCTGTTTTGTTTCTTATTCCACATATGAGTGAAATCATACGATATTTGTCTTTCTCTGACTTATTTCACTTAGCATAATACACTCTAGCTCCATCCATGTTGCAAATGGCAAGCTTTCATTCTTTTTGATTGCCGAGTAATATGCCCTTGTATATGTATATATATATATATATATATATATATATATATATATATATATATACCACATCTTCTTCATCCATTCATCAGTCGATGGACATTTGGGCTCTTTCCATACTTTGGCTATTGTTGATAGTGCTGCTATAAACATTAGGGTGCATGTGCCCCTTTGAATCAGCATTTTTGTATCCTTTGAGTAAATACCTTGTAGTGCAATTGCTGGGTCATAGGGCAGTACTATTTTTAATTTTTTGAGGAATCTCCATAGTGTTCTCCAGAGTGGCTGCCCCACTTTGCATTCCCACCAATAGTGCAAAAGAGTTCCCCTTTCTCCGCATCCTCGCCAACATCTGTTGTTTCCTGAGTTGTTAATTTTGCCATTCTGACAGGTGTGAGGTAATATCTCATTGTGGTTTTGATTCGTATTTCCCTGGTGATGTATGATGTTGAGCATCTTTTCATGTGTCTATTAGCCATCTGGATGTCTTCTTTGGAAAAATGTCTACCCATGTCTGTTCATTTCTTCACTGGATTATTTGGTTTTTGGGTGTTGAGTTTAATATGTTCTTTACAGGTTTTGGATACTAACCCTTTATCTGATGTCATTTGCAAATATCTTCTCCCATTCCATCTGTTGCCTTTTAGTTTTGCTGATTGTTTCCTTCACTGTGCAGAAGCTTTTTATTTTGATGAGGTCCCAGTAGTTCATTTTTGCTTTTGTCTCCCTTGCCTTTAGACATGTCTAGTAAGAAGTTTCTGCAGCTGAGGTCAATGAGGTTGTGGCCTGTTGTTTCCTCTAGGATTCTGATGGTTGCCTGTCTTACATTTAGGTCTTTCATCCATTTTGACTTTATTTTTTGCATATGGTGTAAGAAAGTGCATGTCCATGTCCAGTTTCCCAACACCATTTACTGAAGAGACTGTCTTTTTCCCATTGGATATTCTTTCCTGCTTTGTTGAAGTGTGATGGCTGCAGAGTATTCCTTGGTAATTCTAGATTTTATTTCACTAACTCTATTGTTACATAGCAGTAGTAAATTTTAAAACATTGTTTATTTAAACATATTTATGTAACTGTATATAACTGGATCATAATAGGGAGGCTAAAGGAAATAAAACAAGATATTGTGAAAGAGATGCTTGTATTGGGTTGAGACTGAAGTCTTGATCTGTCATTGCTTTTGCTTGGCTTGGAGCCAGGTGTCAGATCCAGTCTTCTGCCAATCCTTGTATTCTGCCAAACATATAGGAAAACTTAGCAGAAGAGGTAGACTTTAGACATTTCTGGAAATCTTACTTATTTCAGCAATTCAGCAGATAAACATGTAGGTGCTTAAGATGAGCTTCATCAGATTCCTTCCTCAGAAGACTCTAGTTTCTAGGAAGGCCAGGAGGCATGTAAATAGATAGGTTATTTCAATGGTGTAACAATTGCCATGGCAGAGGTATGCTCAGGATGTTGTGGCAGCAGGTGTGGAGACACTCAGTCCACTTAGAAGTGAGGATATATGTGTGTTGGAGGAGGTGATTGAAAGCTGCTTGGAAGGAGTTGCTAATATAAGTGGGAGTTACCTAGGTGGAGGAAGAGGGAAGGGCATTCTAGGCCAGGGAGCGAGGTGGTAAGAAACAGCACAATGAGTTTGAGGAATCACAAGTGGTTTAGTATTGTCGGGATATAAAATTGGAGGCAAGAAATAAGATGGACAGAGACCTATTCATGGAAGGCCTTGTACATCGTGCTGAAGAGCTGGAAATTCCTCCTTAAGTCTAAAGACACACATGCCTTTTATGTATGAGTGAAACACTCTCTAAATATTTATCATCACTCTTTGGGACTCTGGAAAACATAATTCCTTTATATGCTGCAAGAGTAGAATTAAGTCAACTATTAGGTTGATTATTTGTCACTATTGAGCTCAAGATCCTTGGTTCAGTGTCCAATTTCACATGGTTCTTGAGATACCCAGAATGCAGAGTATTCCTTGGATCACGAATTAGCTGTTTCACAAATGAATGCCAGAGCTCATTGCATGGGAGCACCAAGTGACAGGATAGGTGGGTTCAAATGCATCAGCACCAGCACCAGCAGAAGAACAACTAAGAAGTTGGCTTGCAGCATCTTCGGGTGCCTAAGACAGCACGTCACTGTCATCGCCATTATTTTATAAAATGCCAATCCACATACAATATATTGCTTGTGTTTGGGTTAAAAAAAGAGAATTGGTTGGAGTGGGAAAATGGTAATTTGATCTGATGACTGGTAGTTGACTTATTTTACTTTGACTTCTGAGTCTTTTTACTTCTAACAATCCATGTGTTTTTGTTTGTTTGTTTTTGATTTTTTTGTTTGCTTGTTTTTAAATACTAGCCAAAACCGTTAGTTACCTTGAATAAGGTTGGTGAACACGAAAGAAACACATTTGGAAGAGAGAAGCTCAAAGCAAAATACCTCATTCCTTTACTAAAGAGATCAATCCATTTTAAGCACAAAATAGGGTCTAGAAATAAACGGTGGTTGTGGGGAAGGTGCATTTCTTTTGTAGGAAGGAAGGCAGTGTTTCCAGTTGATCTCACTACGACTCATTTATTTATATAGTTTTACTTATTTTTCTCCACACATACAAGTTTCTCCTGAATCATCCATAATGGAATTCCAGGAAGATGGGTTAAATATGTTGCCATAGTTTACAATTGTCATCTGTAATGTTTTATTTAGCCAAAGTTTTTTTTTCCACTACTCCCTGTACAACACGGAACACCATATGCCATTGTCCCTGTCAGGAAGCAAAGGTTTCCTTGGTCTGTGCCTGTGCCTATGTTTATGCCACAGAGGAGCTCTGGTCCAGTGCCATCTTTTATTGATAGGGCCAGCAAAGAAGAAATCTAATGAAATTATCAAAGCTTTGAATTAATTATGAACTTGAATAGGAGAGCTAAGCTCTCTGGAGCCAGGGATCTCATTACCTATGCACTCTCATTGCATCTTCTTCTGGAGCAGAAGGCATTTTCAGCTACAGCTCTTAGCCTGCCTTTGGACTTTATTCAAACTTGCTAAACTGACATCCTTTTCTTACTACGACGTGGCTGCTAATGTCCATGATGATTAATTTAATTCTGCTCTTGATCTACAGGAGATGTCAATAGGTTTTCTCTACCCTTCCTTTTGCCTTTTATTATTTTTTCTTTCTCTCTCCTTTTTCCCCCATCAGATTGGATGTTATACAAGTTTTTATCCTTTTTGGGTAATGTGAGAAGCTTTCAGGATTCAGGTGTAGCTTCATGGAATATAGTGATTGATTTAAAGTTAAGAACTGTATCACATCTACTATGTAATCCCTGGATGTTTAGGTAAGCGCAAAGTCAAATGTTTCTTCTTTGAATTTTGAACACCAAGTGGAAGTTTTTCTTGCTTGTTTCTCCTTTAGCATTAATGGTACATCGTCTTAGCAGCATTGTTCACATTCTAATGTGTGTTGTATGGGAACAACAGATCTCACTTGGTGGGTGTAGCTCGTAAGACATATGCTCCCTGATGCAGAGTAGTTAATGTTTGCTTTACAATTCTGGTTTTTCTTTGCCCGGTAACATGAAAAAAAAATTTTTTAACAAATATATCAACCTCTGTTTTAGGTCAACTAACAAAACCAATAACAAGATTTCAGTTTACTATTGGTGGTGATTCTTTGGTAGTGTCATATAGGTTCAAAACATCTCCTGGCAAGTCTTTTCTGCTTGCTTTTGAGACCCATTATTTATGAATTCCTAAGCTGCAGCTCATCTATCTTAGTAAAGTACAGGCCACTGGCAATTTTTGTAAGCAGTGACTAACTTTGCTTTATAGAGTCAATGTTTTAGGGTTTTGAATAGTGGGGGATGGGAGAATGATAATCTTTGCTTTTCTTTTTCCTATTTACTTTCAGTGAGTTTTTCCCCCTATTTATTTTCTTTATAGGCAGCTGCAATATTTAATTCAGCCTTTGGAAGTTTTTTGGTAAGTAAATATGGTTTAACTTGTCTATAATAACTTTTGTTGTGATGTTGTTTATATGAAAGCTTTAGTGAAAATTGGGACTTTTTTTACTATTGGATTAAATATAAAAGTTTTTGAATCTTTTTATGTGCCGTTAACCATACCCTGAAGAAATTAGTTAATAAGTAAAGGAAATGTTCTCTTACATTATAATTTGGAGGCTTGGGTTTAATATTCCATTTAATGGATTCAAGAATCAATTAAAACACTGTGTATCTCCTTATAGAAGTTATGTCAATATATTGATCATTTAATGAGGTCTTTTAGATTATTATTATTTTGTATCATGGGACTAAGGATTTTGAAAAGGAAACATGACCCAGCTGGTCAGAAAGGGAATGCTAATTTACTTGTTGACATGTCATTTATTTTGTTCATTTCACTGTCAAAGAAGCTACTGTCATGGATGCTTCTGAGAAATCTGTGTGAAAAAAATTTGAAATGAGGAAATAATTAATGAGTAATTTGGAGGAAAATGCAATATTTTTTTGACATGTGAACTATAAATGGTATAAAGGTTAGAAAATAGTTCAGTGTTCATAAGTAGAGCTAATAGAATTCTAAGGACGATTCTGTTGTAGCGTTTTCAATCGGTTTTTAAATAATGATATAACAAAGACTTGGTTTGTTTTATGAAAGAATGAGAAAGAAACTGAGTTTTCTGTTAATTACTTTTATTTATGCCCTCCCTAAAACTTTGCCAAATTCATGAAAATAAATTAGAATATTGTGTTTTTAGGTCCATAGTTCATGAACAGATATGAAGTACAGTGATTTGCAAATAATTGAGAATAAAATCAGGAGGGTATAAAATAGTTCACGAGTCTAGGCAAAATATCAGTTACTTCTGTTTAAAATGCTCTTTATGTCACTACTGTATGCATCTGAATGTAGCTGGAGCTTTTAAACGTGTTGTTACATGATGTTAATTCTATGTAGTGCTACACAGCTTTGAAGGTCCCGATGTTCTAGAGCTTTAAATGATGTAGCTTCTGCAAAATTTATGCTTAGAGTAGACCTTATTTTTAAAGAAGTAGTAATGTTATTTCTGATGTCGTATTATTGGGTTTTAGAAGAGAGTTAATAGTGTCTATTTAATGGAAATGAGCTCTTGAGCTACTTGTTCCAGACTCAGTAGTATTTTGTTAAATCGTTTTTTTCATCTAAGTATTATTTTTCATTATTTGTCACAATTGACAAAATAATATCTGTAAAATATGATCTTGCTGGAAGCCAGATTTTTTATATAGTTTAGAATCATATACATCCACTACCAAAGCATGACTTCTAAGCTGAATCTCTTACTCTTTAAACATCTACAGTAATTGAGAAAATAAGTTTGAGGCAATTGTCTAAGTAACTAAAATACTTAAATACACCGTCCCTTAGTTGGAGGACAAGCTCACTAAGTATAGTTTTGAGTTTTGCACTGATTGTGTGAACAGTGAACATATCGGAATATGTGTTCTCCCAGGCCTGATTATTTGATAAGGTCCAGGAAAGTAATACCTGTTCTAGGGACTCTTTAGGATCTTTATTCTACTCTTGCACTTCTAAGAAGTTGTGCATTCTCACTCGTTAGTCTTCTGCTCTTTTTCCTCTTTTTTTATTTTAATTCAACTAATCAAAAGTACTTAGTGATCTCCTACTACACAGAGATGGTTTTCTAATAGCCGTGGAGGGTGCAAGATACATGATGTGGGTCCCACTGTGTTGTGGATATGACTCACAGAAAAATACAATGTAAAAGTTAACAGGTCAAACCAAAGATGTTACTAGATGATGTAGGACTGTGAAATGGCACAGGCCATAGGCACTCTGAATTGGAAAGTCAGACAGAAGCCATTTTGCTGAGTTGGTCCTTGAAGTATGGTAGGATTTAGCTAGTAGAGAAGAAAGGAGGAGAACTGGCATGAGTGATGGCAGAGAGGCAGAAGTGTCTTTTTCCATATTTCCTTCCCCCTCTGTTACCCGCTTTTTGAAAAATGTTTATTTTTTATTTTTGAGAGACAGAGATAGAGAGTGAGCAGGGGAGGGGCAGAGAGAAAGGGAGACACAATCCCAAGCAGGCTCCGTGCTGTCAGCGCAGAGCCCGATGCAGGGCTCCAGCTCACGAATCATGAGATCATGACGTGAGCCAAAACCAAGAGTCATTTGCTTAACCGACTGAGCCACCCAGGAGCCCCTGTTACCCCCTTTCTTTCTCAAAGTTAAAAGTTACCAGAAAGGGTTTGAGAATGCAAATTATGACTGGAGATATTTTGTTCCAGTGTTATAAGAAATAATAATTCTATTTCTTCCCCCCCCCCCCCCCGTAGTTACAATTATGGATTACGAACTATGGATTATGAACAAATTGGATTATGAACTATGTATGAGTCTGGACTAAATCCATTAGAATTAGTTTCAGATTATTTAACAGAAAAAATAATAATTGTGGCATACAGGACAGAAGTTTATATTTCTACTATGTAAAATCTGGAAGGAGGCTGTCCAAGTGTTGCATGGTGGCTTCATGGTCTCATTGTGGATGGATATACCTATCTTTCTCCTCCAACCTCCACAGCCTGCACTTTCCTTCCTCAAGCTTACCTCATGGTCCAAGACAGCTGCTGGAGCTCCAGCCAAAAAAAGATACCTGGTTAGTAAAGTCTTTATCCTGGGAAAGCACAGAGCTCTCCTAAAATCTAAGTTTGCTTTGTTTAATTTGCATTCCTAGAATTCCAACATCATCCTTGCAGTCATATCTTATTGCAGAACTTACTCAAGCAATCCTACTTAGCCACTGGAGAGGTTGGGACATGTGGCAGGTTGCTAAGAGCTAAAAATTGGATTTCTGTTACTAAGAAAGAAGAGAATAAGTATTAAAAGGGAGCTAGCACTTTCTTCATGTGAGCAGTGTACAGCAATTGCCAAGAGGTCAGAAAAGATTAATCTCAGTTGAATGATATGAGAAGGCTTCAGGGAGAAGTTGGTGTTTGATTTGGGCTTAGGAAAAGGACTTATTTTAGAGGAAGGAAATTCTGAATTGTAACCTTCATGTTTTAGTTTGCTATTCTTTTTTTTTTTCATTTTTCACTTAATTTACTTAAAAATTTTATTGAGTTTTTTTTTTTTTTTTAATTCTTGTATAGTTAACATACTTATATATTATTTTCGGGCCTATACTATGCTGTTGTATTATTTTCAGGCTTACAATATAGTGATTCAACAATTCTGTACATCACCCGGTGCTCATTACAAGTACCCTCCTTAATCCCCATCACCTATTTAACCTATCTCCCCACCCACCACACCTCTGGTAACCATCAGTTTGTTCTTTATAATTAAGAATCTGTTTCTTGGTTTGTCTCTCTTTTTTTTTTCCCTTTGCTCGTTTGTTTTGTTTCTTCAATTCCAAATGTAAATGAAATAATACGGTATTTGTCTTTCTGTGACCGACTTATTTCACTTAGCATAATAATCTCTAGCTCCATCCATGTTGTTGCAGATGGTGGGATTTCATGCTTTTTAACGGCTGAATAATATTCCGTTGTAGATCGGTCGATCGATCGATCTATCACCTCTTCTTTATCCACTCATCTGTCAATGGATACTTGGGCTGCTTCATAATTTGGCTATTATAAATGATGCTGCTATAAACATAGGGGTGCGTGTATCTCTTTGAATTAATGTTTTTTTATTCTTTAGGTAAATACCCAGTAGCGTGATTACTGGATTGTACAGTAGTTCTATTTTTAACCTTGTGAGGAAAGTCCATACTGTTCTCCACAGTGGCTGCACTAGGTTGCATTCCCACCAACAGTTTACAAACCTTCCTGTTTCTCCACATCCTCACCAACACTTGTTTCTTATTTTGTAATTCGTAAAGGATAGTACTTGTTACAGTGTTTTTGGAATTCTCTTTATAAATGAAAAATACTCACTCTTAAAATTTAGGAGGAGGGGTAGTACTATGGTTTCTGGAATCAGAATGGCTTAAATCTTCATTTGACTGAATTACTAGCCTAATCACATAACCTTCCTTATATATAAAATGGAGTAGATAGTACCTAAACTATACAGTTGTGGTGAGCATTAAATGGGATAATTTATATAAAATATTTGTATGATCTAAGTTTTTTCCAAGCTCATCCATGAATTTTTTTTTTTTGGCATGGCCATGGACATCCATAAAATGAAGAATTGGTTATCTCTGACTAATGATTGTTCTCTGATTATTCTCTAGTTACAAGTGACCATTTCTTTTGTAGTTACGTAAATAGAATCTAAAAAGGGCATTTACTTCAGATTCCATTAAAACTTTGAATGAAAGCCTTTTTTTTAGATGAATTTTTGAAGAAAGAACTCTGAGGGCATTTTTGTTGATTTTTAGACATCTGGGTATACCCCATAAAATACTGTACATATTTATAGCTAGTTTAATAATGTCCCAGGTCTAATTAAAACACAGTGTTTTTAAGAACTAATTGTTACAGAAAACTGTGTTTTGTTTTTTTCTAATGTAGCTAGGCTGGTAATAACCAATGATAGATGAATTCAATTTACATAAATTTCAGACCAAGAGCATATTTTAAAATCATGCCACAGAGGATTGCTTTAAGTTAAGAAGTTAATGTCATTATCTCCTCCTCTCATTTAAATTGTTCTGTTTACAATAATTGTGAGGTATAATAACTGTTTTAAGTTTTCTCAGTTGATGAGATTTTAATAAAATTTGATAGCCACCTCTCTGAATAACTAAATTGTTGTAAAAAGAATATATATATATATGTATATATATATTTTTTCTGTATAACATCAGGCATTTCAAGTTCAACCATCTCATGTGCTGCTTCCTCATCAAAAGAAAGATTAAAAAATAGATATTGGCAACTTTTAAAACAATTGCAATTGAAAAATCCTCTCTTTAGTTTAAAAAGATTTAACTGTGTTGAAAAAAATCTGATCACATGATTTGTTAGAGTTTTGGCATTTTTGGTTTGGGGGCTAAATTGAATGGTTCCATGTCTTCAAGAATTATAGGTTAAAGTTTGACAGGAAAAGGTAGAGCTTTTGCCTTTCAGACTCCTCAGCCTATTTTATTATTTTTGGTAACTCTTGAGGGAGTTTGGTAATTCCTGAGGAAACCTTGGTGAGTGACAAAGCTGATCATGCCAAATTGAGTTTCTAATAACTGTGTTATATGACATCATAGCAATTCATAAATGTAAGGATTCTGAAACATTAGCAAAGAGTTATAAGCAAAATTAAATCATCTTTGTGAATGTATAACACCAAGTCTAAAAAATATCTGTAAGAGTTATTATTTACTCTCTAAATCTCTTCATTTAAAGTATAAAGAAATGGGTTGATTTTATGTAATTCTTTTAAAATAATTCTTTTAAAGTAATTCTGCTCATTACGGGAATGAGCAGAAGCTATTCTAAAACAAATAGGGGTTAAAAGGAACTCCTTGCCTTAAGCTGAATAACTAGCCAGAATATATTTTTCTTCCCTTACTCTATTGTTGTTCTGCCTTCCCTCTCAGCTTTGGCTGGTCTGCCATTACTACCCAGCTTTGTAGTAAGATTTGAATAGTTAAATGATACTCTTAAAGTTGCTTGAAGAAAGGAAATTCCAAACACAAGTGACATGTTTTAATAACTCAGGATATGTGTTTACCACCTGTTTTATTCTTGCTTTCTTATACAAAAATGTAGTAAGCCACACTTAGCATGGTCAGAGAGGAAGCACATTTACTTTGTTATTCATTGATTGCTTTTTAAAAATCAGAGCAAGAATCTCAAATATTAATGAAGAGGGTTAAGGGTTGTAACCAGAGAAGACTCAACTGTTACATTAGCTTTCCTTTCGCCTAAATCTAGAATGTCAATTTCTAGTTTTGTTTATGTTTGTGGAATACTCATTTTGTGTAACACTGGAAACTACGCTGATTTTTTTTTTCTTTGTTTGCTTAAAATCCTGACCAACCCAAATTACTCAGTTGTGATTTTGGTTTTCCCCCAAAAGTTCATGACTTTTTTTATAAAACAGGCTTTTATTTTCATTGAGCTTACATTCCAGAGCAGACAATTAAACACTTTTCAGTACCACCTTATAGAATGTTATCTCAAGTTCGTTCCTTACTGCTAAGGACTTGATAAAACTAGAATTTAAAATAACCTATTTTGGGTTTTAAAATACCTTATGAACTCTGTTCAGACAATGGGAAGTAGGTTTCTCCCTTGATAAAATAGAGCCCATCGTTATGCTATATATTTCATTGAATCACCTTTTTGGGCAAATGAATGTTATAAAAGCTGAATTGCTAAGAACAGACTACTTATTCTTTAAAAAGATGCAGTTGGGTTATTTATTAGTATGGGACAAAATAGGAAGGTAGGATATAAAATTAACACACATATACTCAGAGTCCATTATTCAAGGCACTCTCCTAGACACTGAAGCAAATATGTGAAGAAAATAACAATAAAAGATTTTAAAAAGAGGGAAGACAAGAACTGCCTTCAAAGCAATGTCTTCCAAATTTCAGGCACTTTTTATGACCTTTGCCGTGTCAATATGTTATTTGTATTAAGTTAAAACCCACTTAAAGTTTTTTTTTTTTGAGTTCTTTCTACATCTAAAGTGGGGCTTGAACCCACAACTCCAAGATTGAGAGTTGCACACCCTGCTGACTGAGCCAGACTGGGGTGTCTAAAACTCACTTTTAAAATTTAACTTTTTTAAAAAGTAAAACTTGGGGCACCTGGATGGCTCAGTTGGTTAAGCATTCCACTTTGGCTTGGATCATGATCTTATGGGCTTGTGGTTCGAGGGCTCGGGCTTTGTGCTGACAGCTCAGAGCCTGGAGCCTGCTTTGGATTCTGTGTCTCCCTCTCTCTCTCTGTCCCTCCTCCGCTCTCGCTCTGTCTCTATCTCTCAAAAATAAATATTTTTTAAAAAGTGAAACTTGACATCAACACATAAAACAATTTTGTCATGAATAGAAGGCCACTGAAATTAAATCAAATGGAAAAAAAAAACTATTGTTAATTGGTAGCTAAACTGCTGCCTTCATAAGTCTCTGAGCTCATAGCCTGTCCTCTTTTTGATAATAAAGTAAAATTAGTACTGGCCCCAAACCCAAAACAGCCTCTTCCTGCAATCTAAAAGATTGAAAAGAGTTTTTGAAAAGAGAGAAGGTCTCGTCACTACTTCTTTGCTCGTGTGTCGTTTATGTCATCTTGCTTTGACTTCCACTTTGCTCAGCACTGTTCTCTCTAAAGTCATCTCTTAGTCATTTCATCAGAGGTGAATTAGAACCATCTGGGGAGGTCAAAAGAAGAAAGGTCCTAACCAGGGAGTCTAGCAACCTGAACATGTTATTGTTTCTTTGTCAGAGTTCTTTCCCATGTAACGTTTGTCCAGAAGAGCGGTATGCATGTGAGCCAAACATGTTTGCAGAGGTAAATAAGTTATGATGCTGGCAAGGAGAACCCTGCTGTAGCTACATTTGGGTTTGTTTCTAAAGCAGACTAGTGTTTGAAGTGCTGTGATTAAAAATGGTCTTTGTTACTTAATAAAAATGTATAGAAACCTTACTCTGTTTAAGCTCTGTCTGTGTCATCTGACAGGACTTGTGTGGCAAGTAAATGCATTAGTCACAGTGACCATTTTTCTTGCAAATTTGTGACATAGATTTAATTATAGGAATGACCAGCAACTTACAAATCTAATTTTGGCGGAGGCTGAGGCAACTTTTTTTTTTTATTTTAATAATGATGGATTTTTTTTTTAAAGCAATGATTTCATTACTATTTAAAGAAATCTACTGGTGTAGAACCAGCCAATTGACTGAAGTTATTTTATTACCCTTTAACAAATGCCATGTAGTTTCATTTCTATTTTTATTAATTTTTAAAATACCATTCTGGAAAATACTTGCTGTTATACCCAGTTAGATAAAAATAAATAAATGTAAATGGGGGGAGGGCAGGATATGGTCTCCTAAGAAACATGATCCTAGTGGTTAGGTTGGTTAAAATGACTACATTTCCTTAATGTGAATCCAGCCAACTACAGAACTGCTGAGTTTATGACCATTAGTAGGAGATACCCATAATTAGTAATGATAATGTGGGAGATAGTTCTCATTCCTCCACACCAGAAGCTTACTTGATTACTCTATTTATTAAGCTAATATTTGGGGGATCTGGGGATAATAATGTGGTGAGCCGAACGAGGTTTCTTCTATCTTTGTCTGTATTATAGATTCTCAAGGTGAGAATGTCAAATCCCATGGCAGGCAGGGGAGAGGGAAAATTAATAATTTTCTATTATTAATATACCTCATTGATTCAAGACCCCACTGCCATTCCAAAATAAATTGGGACATATGGAAAGAAGCAGGAGGGCATCTGAGGTTGCATGAACTATATCAACTTTTGGATTCTACCAACCAAAAATAATGTTTCGTTTGATTACTGATCTTTATGATGAAAGCAATGCTAGACACCTAAATTCCATTGAGGATTCAGGTTTTTGAGTAAACATTTAGTACTTCTCAAAAATAATCGTCTGTGTTATTGGAAATGGCAGATTGTAGTTTGAAATAAAAAAAAATGAGACATCAGCTCTTTTAGCTCTAATTCACTTCATGTCACTGTTTGACCTTATATCAGTTTTATTTAATGAAACATTTGTGGACTTCCTACTATGTGCTAGGCTCTGGGTGAGGTTCTAGAACTCCGAAAGGAGAGTAAAACTTGCTGGATTTAAATGGCATTTCTCACAGTATAGTTCCCCAAACCGATTCTTAGTTGCCAACTGATGATTTGGACCCACAAAGTTTGGTGACCACTTCTTATAACTACAGAACGTCGGGTAAGGTAGTAGACGATCATCTCCAGTTATCACAAAACAAACAAACAAAACCATTCCATTTTGATTACAGCTGTAAGGAAAACTGGATTTTAAGTTTGTGTGTCTGCCAGCTTGGTTGTTTTTAAAAGCAGTTTTGTCAGAGACCAGATTCAATTTGTAACTACATCAAAAACTGACTTACAAAAGTATCTTACTGTATGTATACCTTATTCTATTACATATAACATCGTGTTACATCATTGTGTTAAGAATTAACTTCATAAAAGCTACTACAGTGGTTATTATATGTTTATTATAGAACTTTTGAAAAATAGAGATAGAATCACCTAGATATAACTACTCTGAGCATTTTGGTGTATGTCCTATGTATTTTGTACATATAGTTAATAAAATTGGAATTGCATTATATAGACGATTTTATTTTCTACCTTTCCCCTTTAACAACATCTATACACATTTCCTCATATTCTTATTTCTACCTTGTTTACTTGATTTTGCTTTATATAATGAATAATAATAATATTCTTTTGGACAGGGTATGATATTTATTTAGTTGTTTCTCCATTGACAGTCATATGGGTTGTCTATATTCTTCTACTATTATTTAAAAAAAAAGCTTCCACAATATTTTTGTGCATAAATATTTGTGATTCTCCCTTTTAATTATCCATCTTAGGAGGAGTCCCTAAGAGAACAAAAACTGAGTAAAATGCTACAAACTTTTAAAGGATTCTTGATGTTGCTAAGTTGCCATCCAGAAATATTAAAAAAAAATTATCATCCGAATATGTAGACGTTCAGAAATACTCATTTTTCTTTATCATCACCAACTCTAATTATTACTTTTTAAAAGTTTTAGCAAACCCTTGTTTTACTTTAATTATAACTTTTTGAGAAGTTGATGTTTTATTATTATATTATTTATATATATATAAATATATATATATTATTTTATTATTATATTATTATTTATTTATTACTTATTATCTGTTTATTGGCCATTTGAGATCCTTCTGTTGTCAATTATTCATATACTTTACTTATGTTTCTTTTGGGATGCCTATTTTGGTTTCAAAACAGTCTTTTTATATTGAGGATATGAATACTCTATTTCACATATTGCAAATATTTTTGCTTGTTTGTCTTGAACCTTTTTTAAAAAAAATATTTATTTTGAGAGAGAGAGAGAGAGAGAGCACAAGCGGGGGAGGGGCAGAGAGAGAGGGAGAGAGAGAGAGAGAGAGAGAGAGAGAGAGAGAGAGAGAGAAATCCAAGCAGGCTCTGTGCTGTCAGGGCAGAGCCCGACACAGGGCTTGAGCTCACAAACTGAGATCATGACCTGAGCCAAAATCGAATTGGATGCTTAACCGACTGAGCCACTCAGGAGCCACTGTGTTCAACCTTTTAATTTATTTGTGTGGAGGGGTGAGAGGAGATGATTTTTAATTGACAGAAGTTTAAAATTTAAGTCAGATGTATTAAGATATAATTTTTATACAGAAAAATCGACCCATTTTAGATGTACAGTTATGAGTTTTGACAAAATGTAACAGTCATGTAACTACCGCCTCACTCAAGATAAAGAATATTGCCATCCCTCCCAAAAGTTCTTCTTGCCTCTTTGTAGTCAGTCGTCCCCTTACCCATCTTCAGCCTTTGGCAATCACTGGATTTCTTTCTTGGCCCTATACTTTGCCTTTTCCAGAAGGTCCTATGAATGGAATCACACCATGTGTAGGCTTTTGATTCTGGCTTCTTTCACTTCGTATTTGTTTTTGTGATTCACCTTTGCTGTTGTATTGTCTATCGGTAGCTCACTCCTTTTTATTGCTGAATAGTATTGCACTATCAGTTTAGCAGTTGATGAACTTCATATAGTTTCCTGTGTTTGGCAATTATGAATAAAGCTGCTATAAGCATTTGTGTGTAGGTTTTTGTGTAGATGTATATTTTCATTTCTTCTGGGGGAATACCTAGGTGTAGGATTGCTGAGTTACATGGTAAGTGTATGTTGGACATTGCAGAAAACCACCATACCATCATCCAGAGTGGTTGTACCATTCGTACCAGGAATGTCTGAGGAATTTAGCGCTGCACAGGGTACTAGCCAGCCCAGGGTATTAGCAGTATTTTTTATTTTAGCCATTCTAATAGGTGTACAGTAATTTGTTATCATAGCTTTCATTTGTATTTTCCTGATAGCTAATGATGTTGGACATCTTTTTATGTACTTATTTGCCATCTGTATATCTGTTCAAATCTCTTGCCCATTTCTTATGGAGTTGTTTTCTTATAATTACATTGTGAATTTGTAAATATATTCTGGACAGCAGTCATTTAGGGATATGTATTTGCAAGTGTTTTCTCCCAGTCTGTGGCTTGTCTTTCACTTTCTTAATAGTATCTTTCAAAAAGCAGGAGTTTTAAATTTTGATAAAACTCAATTCATCTATTTTTTTTCTTTCATGGTTCATGGTTTCTGTGTCCTTTCTAAGAAATCCTTATTCAAACCAAAGTCACGAAGATTTTTCCCCGATGTTTTCTTCTAGATGTTTTAGAGGTTTTGTTTTTGCATTGAGGTCTTTGCTCCAGTTTGAGTTCATGTGTGTATATGGTGCCACGTACAAATTGGGATTCATTACTTTACATATGTTTGTAGAAGTTTAAAGTTTTCATGTCTGTCAAATGTATTCACCTTTCCCTTAATGGATTTTTTTTTCATAGCCTTTATACTTATTAAGCCCTTTTCTAATCACAATGTCAGGTAAAATTTCACATGTATTTTCTTCCAGTTTTATAGACACAGTGTATATCTGATATATGTTAAAAAGCAAAGCCTGTTATATGAGAGTTCAGTAAATATGAGTAAGTTTGAAAGCACTTCACCTGATTATGGTGTCATTAGCTAAAGAAGTCAATTTATGTTGTTACTGTCCTTACTGGTTTTCTTTTTTTTCCTCGTAAGCCCAGCTTTGTAGTGTTACTTTCATATCTACATAGTGACATGTATGCTTGTCCCTGAAAATAATTAGATCAGTATTCATGACTGTTAAAAGTTATTTCTCCATCTTAGGATATTACACATGACATTAATACAGTTACTTAAGATTATTTGTTTGAAGTGTAAATGGGTATGTACATAGAAGAGTGAAAATTATAGAAACCTCTTATTGTGAGAGAGCCAAAGCATAAGAGACTGTTAAAAACTGAGAACAAACTGAGGGTTGAGGGGGGGTGGGAGGGAGGGGAGGGTGGGTGATGGGTATTGAGGAGGGCACCTTTTGGGATGAGCACTGGGTGTTGTATGGAAACCAATTTGACAATAAACTTCATATATTGAAAAAAAAAAGAAACCTCTTATTGCTCTTTATCAATTAATCTGCAGATAGTCACAAAAATCGACAGTAAAATGTTTCTATTTGGAAGATTGCAGGTGAAATAGAGTTTTGAATAATAGGGGACTTTCCAAAAATAAGTTTGTAATTTAAAAAACCTGATCCATTTGACTTTAACTTTTATCATTGAATGGGCTCTACTGGTCAGGGGAGGACAATCTCAGGATGTGAACACAGTGTCTTGGAAATTAAAGTCAAAGCCTCACAGATCTCCATGAGATGAGCATTGATTCGGATTTTACACGTCCACTGACAGTTATACTATGAGTCTACAGTTAATATGTTTTCTTTCTCTTTTGACAGAACTACACTTAACTTCTTCTGGGTAGCTTTTTCTGTGATGTTTCTAATAAGTAATGTAATTAAGTTAAAAATTTCCACCATGTTTATAGTGCTGTTTGGTGTAGTGGCCAATATTTGTGGTTTAGTTTTCTTATCTTTCAGGCAATTGTCTTTTAAGTAGTTATTTTCTAAAATGTTCCTATTTTCATTTGAAAGCCTATGTTGTTACTCTTTTTATCCATTCATTTGGGAGAGGTGATGTTTATTAACATTATTGTGCTTCTGGTAATTTCCAAAAGCCAAGATGATACATTCTACCTTCTTTCTCACCACCACCCTATACGTTGTTGTGAGGTTAGCTGTCTTCACCTAACTACTTTCATATGTCAGCCCCATGCTCCAGTGCCTTCAGTGGCTCTTACTTGCTCACCGTCTTACTGGCCCTTCAGTGCTGATTCCTCCTGGTGCAGCCCATCCCCTCTCTCTCTGGCACCTTTCTTTCCTTCCCCTGTTCGCTATTGATTCACTCTTCTCCTCCCTCTCCTCTTGCCTCTTTGCTTACACTATTTCATCCTTTCCATATCATATCCATCTCTTCTTGAAAGACCATCTGCCCCTTGAAGACTGCCTCCAGCATTTTTTTTTTTTAATGGTTGTTTAGTTCTTAGGAAGGCTTTCCATCAAGATTATAATTGGTTAGCATAATTACTTTAAAATTCTATTCTCTCCCACCTCTGGCAGTTCTTATCATCCTGTTCTTTTAATTTTTTTCCTAAAATATGTATCTTGTAATATATTACATATTTACTTATGTTTACTGTCTGTCTCCCTTTTTGGAAATGAAAGCAGGTATTGGTTTTGGTTGTTTGGGTTCATTTGGTTCACTGCTCTAGCCACGGCACATATAGTATCTGGCACATGGTAAGCACTCAAAAATTATTTGTTAAACGCATAAATAGAAATCATTCACTGAATGTTATTTTAACCTCTCTTCTTCTATCGAAGATTGTAAAATATCTTGTATATGATACACAGTTAAATGTATGTTAGTGATTACAATTAAATGTTGAATTCATTTGACAGAAATCCTGGTATCATTTTAATTCATTATCACATTTTTCTTACTTATGTTAAAATGATTTTAAATTGGAAGCTTTTAGTTTCAATAAAACATATGATACAGCCAAAATTTATATTGCTTTCTATTCGCTGTGTTGATTTAGAATGGGAGTGAAAACTCATTATTACATCTAAACTTGATATTGGGTAATTTGTAAGACTCTCTTCTTATGATAACTCTCTGTGAGTAGATAATGGCAGATTATCCCTATATAATTTGTTACCAATCCATATCTTCTTATCATTGAAATAATTGATTTTAAATGTCAGAAAGTTTTCCATGAAAGATTGCTACAAGTGTGATTACTACATATATAAAGAGCTGCAGATTTATAAATAAGAGGATGTAATAAGTGATTGCCATTATATGGCATTGTAGAGAATTGTTGCGCTCTTAGTATTAAGGAAAAGTATTTTATCATTAAAGTTTATATTTTAACAACTTGTAAAATATATAATTAAATTGACAAGTGAGAGCTGAATTACTAGACAATACTGAAAAATTGTACAGTATCCTAGAGGAGAGGTAAAAATTTAAGTCTGAAAAACAGGAAAACCAATCAATGGTGTATAAAAAAAAAATGGATAAAATCCATATCTGAGAGTCATTAAAAGTACTTAGAAAATAGAAACTACCAAAAGAGAAAAAGAAAGAAAATAAGAAAGCCAAGGTGATAATGAGGAAGCAAATAACTTGAACTTGCAACACGATATGACAGCATATGAAAGCTAATGCAGTTCTTTCTTTAGAAGCATCGTGTTACAGCCCTCTGCATTTGGGGTTGGTAGGTGCAGAATTCAGAATATTGCTTTGACTTTGGTCTTATCTTGTCAGGGGTTAAAATTTGTTAAATGAGATATAGAAAATAGAGATGTGACTTGGGTTGGAGGAGGTTTGGAGAGTGATGTACCTCTATATAATGGAGAAAGAAGAGACAGAATTTTAAGATACTCCAGGAAGGGATGTATAGTTAATCAGACTCGATTTTTTACTGGGAAAGTTGGTCCCATTTTCTTATGATAACCCAAAAAGTACATTCATACCATCTGTATTTGTTATAGCAGCCTCATAAGTCATTTGGAGTTCCTGTTTACAAAAAAAAAAAAAAAAAAAAAGTAGATTGGCGTGTTACCTCTTTCTTTTCTTCGTTTACTTCTACTTCTTTAAACTGAAGAAGAAAAAATGAGTACAGATCATAAAAAACATTAGAGAAATATAAAGCCTTCCTGTCTTTTGCCCTTTAGTTGACAGGCATTTTCTCTCAAAATGGTTGAATCCTGATTCTGTATCATTAAATAAATGTCTGTATAGAATTTTAGATTCATATCTCATGTAGTTTCAAGCCAAACAGTTGTTGAAGTCAGAAGGTTAAATTTCCAGCTCTAAAAAAAAATGAGTAAAAACTCTCACAAGTGGTTTTAAAAAAAGGTTTAAGTGTGTAACAGTAGAAAATCTCTACATTAGGAAGAATACTTCCTCTTGTAACAGAATCCTATTGTTCTTTTTCATGTGAATTTTCAAGATATATTTGAAAAGTAACATTGAGGTATCCCCAGGGAGCAATCTCAACAAACAACCCTTAATCTTGAAGCAAATCTTCCATCATGTCTGGCTTTTTTTTTTTTTTCAAATTCTACCAACCTGGTGCCATAATCATCACTGCAGATTTTCTCATGGCAAAATTATCATAAACTAATGAAACTCTCCAATAGCCTTCTGCATCTCTGTTAGTTTTTCTAGACATTGTTGACCTTCATTCATTTCTTTTTTTTTTTTAACTTTTTTTTTTTAACGTTTATTTATGAGACAGAGAGAGACAGAGCATGAACGGGGGAGGGTCAGAGAGAGGGAGACACAGAATCCGAAACAGGCTCCAGGCTCTGAGCTGTCAGCACAGAGCCCGACGCGGGGCTGGAACCCACGGACCGCGAGATCATGACCTGAGCCGAAGTCGGCCGCTTAACCAACTGAGCCACCCAGGTGCCCCGACCTTCATTCATTTCTATATGGGAACTGTAAGTAGTGAATCATCTAAAATATATATTTTGGCACATGTTTTTAAGAATGCAAACAAATTAGAAGGGGAAGTTTTTCTCCTTAAAGAAGGAGAAGTTGGGTGCTACCCAATTCTTAAGGAAGTTTTCCATTCTGTGCTGGAAATTCCAAGATCTGAGATTTTTTTTTTTCTTGGCTTAAGTCTTTTCTTGGCATGATGTCTCTCCTAAGCAAAATCGTATCCAGTAATATTACTGTTTTTTTTTTTCTCCTTTGTCTTTTTGAATCATCCATTGTTTAAGATACTGGGCTTCTGATTACCAGGAAGGCATATACTTTGTAAATTTTCTATGGTCCTGTTTCAGAAACTGATTCTGTGTCTCCATCTCACAGGGATGGACTCAATGTTGATCATATTCACAGATAATGATATATAAAGCAATCAAGAGTGGAAAAAATAATTATGAGAAACTTTTAGACAGCTGAGTTGATGCCTTCTGTCCTCATGATTAAATCCACATGAAAAGATATTTTGATAAGAATTTTATTTTGTAGGAATGCAATTAGAGGAAAGAGAGGTAGAGACGTAGTTCCCAAGTTTGATTCTGTCAGGCAGTTGTAAGTTAATGTGTCTGGCTCCACAACAAGGGTATGGTGCCCTTGGAAGCAGACAGATTTACCATTTGGACCAGAGATCTTCTTTCCTAGATGGTGTTTAGATATGTGTTCTTAATGGTTTCTTTTAGGTATTTTCTCACTGGTTCCATTGCTAACTGGTTTGCCCTTTTATTGATCCGCCATACCTTAGAGTGAAGTCTTGCTGATGTTGAAACCATTCTAATGTTTTAAAGTGATTTTACATGTCTTTGTTTTAAAGGCATTTCCTTTATTGCCAAGTTCAGAGATAAGGGAGATACATTAGTATTTCCATTTTGTATTGTCTATATAGCTGAACTGACTGACATGGTAGCCACAAGCCACATGTGGCTATTTAAATTTTAAATTAATTTAAAAAAATAAAAAAAATAAAATTTAATTAATTAAAATTAAATAAAATTAAACATTCAGTTCTTCAGCCACACTACTCACATTTCACATATTCAGTAACCACATGTGACTGCTAATTGCTGTATTAGTAGAGAATGTTGAACATTTTTATCATTGGAGAATGTTCTGTTAAACAGCACTGGAGAGATGTTTAATTGGCAAGCTATTTTGAAGTTATGTATTTTAATATAATTCAGTGCCTAATATTTTTGTGTGTGTTCATTGTTTTATATTTATTTGAAGTAATAGCCCAACTTACTATTCTAGTCGTCATCAGTGAGTTTGAAGTAGATCATATACATATATTCAGCTGGACAGGGATTTTATTGTTAAAGAGACTAGTTATTTAAGTATCTAGCACTTATGCGTTTTACTTAGGACAAAGTTCTCATGAATTTCATTTGCAGTTCCTGTCTAGTTACTAAGAGGACTATTTACTTTCGTGTATTATAAAAACTCTGGTGCACAGTGGAAACACTTTTTAATGGTTATATTATAATTTTCATAATTTTGACTCCCCATAATAGTAGATTTCTTGCTTTTTCCAACACCACGTTGTTTTAATAAATTAACATCACTCCTTCAGAAGTACTGACAGTGCCAGGAAAGTAAATGAAGCCTTATGTGTCTAAGAGCTGTCCTTCAGAAAATAGTATACTGTTATACTAGAAGTGCCCGGAAGTCTGTTTGTTTTCAGAGTCTGAATATGATTTTATTATTAACTTGCGTGCCTTCCTCTGCATTTAACAACTGTTCTCATGGGGCAGTTACAATTTTTTAATCTGCTTTAACCCCTTTCACATTTGAAAGATTATTTTCAATAAGAGGTCTTTCTTATATGGTAGTTTAACTAGGTCAGTGATTTTCTAACATTTGAATTTCACTCATCAGTAAATTTCAAAAGAAATTTTGGGGAGCGCCTAATGTCTTTAGTTTCTTATTTTGCCAAATAAGAACTACCATTTATTCTCATCATCATTTTATGAAAGAATAGATGTTCAAATATGAAACCCAGAAGGGTGGATTTTATCATATTCGTTTATCATTGAATAAATTTAACCTGATGATAGTTATACTACATTCTTCTAATTTTGCCTCATTTATTTCTTTGGAGTTTTGACTAGTCCCAAGCCCAAACAGTTCATTGTGGAAATTATCAATCTTTGTTGATTTTCTTCTTCATTGATCTTTTTACCACTTCTGTTTGGTGTTTTGAATTATAATTTTGACGTGCTCGCTTCGGCAGCACATATACTAAAATTGAATTATAATTTTGATTTAGATTCTGTGCTGTTAGTTAGGCAAAGACTGTCACTATTCAAGGAAATCCTATAATATAATTAGAACAGTTAGAACATTTAATACATGATAGAAATGTATCAAAAAGTCATTTAACGGTTTTAACCATGCCATCTGTTAGCCAAATATTCATTTGTCTAATTCATATTCTGAGATAAGTTTGTCCAAGCTATACTCTGTAGGGGCTCAGAAGAAATAGATATCTCTTCCAGAATTGGAGGAAGGTGAAAACAAAAGAATAAAGACAAAGTAATTTAACTAGATCTGAGAATTCAGTTTCAAAGAAAAGTCCCTTTGGGGAATATTTGGGTAATATAGTTCACTTGTCAAGAACTTAGCATTTTAGAAAAAAAATATTTAGTTTGGAAAAGTATGTTTTTAAGGTAACATCGAATATATATATTTATTATTCTGCATATTATAGTATATATAGTATCTATATCTATTATATAGAATGTATTATATATCTGTACATAATATCTATATTATATAGAATATGTTATATATCTATATATAATGTCTCTATTATATATTACATATTTATGTAGAATAGATATATAATATCTACTTATGGAATTCTTATGTGTTCAGTGGACTCATGAAAGAACTTCTTGGAGTGTTTTTATACACACTCAAATATATATTTATTCATCCCTATTCCTATATATAATTGTTCTTACATTAGGAAAGGTCACTTTTCACTGAGTATTTTAAAGATGGTTCAGTGTAGCTGCTGGGAGGAGTACACAGATCCGCAGGCTCAGCCCCCCTCACAGAGCTCTCACTGCAGACTTTTCTTGTCAATGGAGTATACCTTCCACAAGGCATAGGATGAAAGGAAGCTTTGCAGAATAAATAGAATTGAGGAACATACGGAGATTTATTCCAGACTGGAGTAAGGGGATCTTACTATTACTGATTCTCTATTCAAAAATCTATCTCATAGGCTTAGTTTGTGATGAGTTATAATGTTAGTGTCCTGTGGACAGAGTCTGCTATAATCCAAAATGGGCAAGTAATACATAGAAGGAGACCCTGTCTAATATTTGTCACAGCTGGATTTCTGCAAGGAAGGTACATTTGACATGGAAAGCCTGCCAATTAATTTATTAGATTCCTTTTCGTTACACTTTTACACATGATTAAATTATAGTACTGTTATTTTTAGATAAATGTAAAAGATAGGGGTGTGTGTGTATGCATGTGTAGTTTCTCTATACAGAATATTAATCTTTGCTACTGTTGGAAAATAATTTTTCTTTTAAAAAAGTTAAATAAGTAAAGACTCCATTTACTTTCATCAATATTATTGACATCTTAGCAAAACCCTATTAAATTTGGCCAATGTATGGTCTCAATTATGTTCTATAAAATACAAGATTTAAAGAAAAAGACTGATGTTTAAATTAAAGAAATTAAATTAAAGAAAAAGACTATGCTATAATACATGTGACATAGAAAATATGTGCTAGAGGCACCTGAGTGGCTCAGCCAGTTAAGCGTCTGACTTTGGCTCAGGTCATGATCTCACAGCTCATGGGTTTGAGCCCCACGTCAGGCTCTGTGCTGACTGCTCGGAGCCTGGAGCCTACTTCGGATTCTGTGTCTCCCTCTCTCTCTGCCCCTCCTCTGCTCATGCGCTCTCTCTCTCTCTCAAAACTAAATAAACATTTTTTAAAAAGGGAAAAGAAAGAAAAAAAAGAAAATATGTGCTAATGACTTTATATTATCAGTAAGTTTTCTTGTCAGTAGCAGACTATTAGTAAAGTTTTTCAGGAGTCAGAAATTATACCTCGGATTTGCAACTGCAAAGGAGGGTTGGCCCCTTTAACCCTCATGTTGTTCAAGGGCCTACTGTATTATATATGACTCGGAGACGGTTATACTATATAACAAAAATTTTCCTTTTTGTTCCTTTCTTCTTTCTTTGTATAATTACACCTTTTTAGCTTAGAGATTTTTTGTATCTCTATTTAGAAGATAAATTAGGTCGTTGTTATTGTTAGTTTGACTTAGTATTCCAAACTCTTTTCAACACCAAAAGCTATTTATTAAGGACATGCTGTGTACATATCATTGAATTCAGTTGACCTACATTCAATGGGTGATGAAGATTATAAGACGCAATTTTTTTTTTTAAGAGACTTAGTGTAATTGAGGGAATGAGATATGCTTAAGTTAAACACTTGGAGAAAAACAAGAAAAAAATAGACTCGAGTGGTTAAAAGTATGTTATCATCAATTAAGAAAGGGAGAGCAAGACAATATAAAATTATTAAGAAGGGATCCCTGGAGCATGTTAAATGTAAGATCTTAAAAATCAAGAGCAACCCAAGTGGAGAAAATCAACCTGAGAGTGGATACAGTCCAACAAAGGCAGGGACCATACCTGTTATACACATTGTTACCTCTCTTTTTATCTCTATCTATATAATGGCAAATATGGTGCCTGGTACTCAGTAGCCAATATATAATGAGTAAATGAATGAATGGGCAGTCGCAGGCAAGAGACAGTGAAAGGAGGGATGCTTACCAGAGTAAGCCAGTTCTTGTTGACTGGTGGAAATTATGTGAGACTGTATTATGAAGCGCCTTGAATGGAAGGCTAAACTTGAACTTGATACCATGTGAGACATTACTGAGGAGTTTTCAAGGAGTATATCATGCCAGAAGTGGTGTCTTAAGAGAAATGTCCTGATAGCAATGTGTTTGTTGGTGAGATTGTGCATGAAAGATTGGTAAGTAGGCTATTCTAACTCTAGACAAACAATGATGAACACCCTGACTACTGCCTTTCAATTTTTCTTTAACAAAGAACCACAAGCACAAAAGAAAAAGGAAAAGCTTTTTTTAGTCATTTATTCAGTTACTTAGAAAAGTAATATTAACCTTATGCCTGCTGTATGTGAGGCCCTGTACACAAGGAGTTTCACTCCCAAGCTTTGAACCAGGGATACCTACCTCCCAATGCTGTTAAAGAGATTAAATAAGATCGAGTCTCTGAGATGCTTAGCAGAGTGTCTGGTACATTAACAAGAATTCATAAGTGGCTCCTCCTAATACTATTTGGTTTATTTTAGAAACAATGTCACCAAGACCCTCTTCATCCCTATGGCCAAAACCCTCTGTATAATCCCATATGTAGACTTTTTATCTACTCCCTAGATATAGTATTTTCCTAAACATCTGGTTCTTTAAGAACAACAACATTTTTTCTGTTAGAGGCTTTGAAGCTTTTAGAAATCAAATCAAATATTGTTAGTGAACCTTGTGTACTCATCTCTTAGCTTCAATAGTTGTTAACTCACTCCAGGCTTATTTCCTCTACACCTCTGTCTGCTTTGGTATTACTTTGATGCAAACCCCAGCCATGTCTTCATTTTAACAGCAATCTAATAGGTAAGGGCTCTCATCTTTTTTTTTTTTTAATGTTTATTCATTTTTGAGAGACAGAGAGAGACGGAGCATAAGTCGGGGAGGGGCAGAGAAAGAGGGAGACACAGAATCTGAAGCAGGCTCCAGGCCCTGAGCTGTCAGCACAGAGCCTGATGTGGGGCTCGAACTCACCAACTGTGAGATCATGCCCTGAGCTGAAGTCGGACACTTAACCAACTGAGCCACATAGTCACCCCAAGGGCTCTCATCTTTTAAAGATAAGAGACTTTTCCTTCTTAGAGACTTTTACTGGCCAAGTTTTTCATGAAAGAGTCTGGAATATCTTTATGTAGAAATGCCGGGAAATGTAAGGAACAGAAACAGACTGGGGACCCAAAAATCTTAGGATTAATAACTGTGGGAGTTTAAACAAAAGAATAATTTTGAGTGGGATGATTAACTTTGATTTGATAGATATTAGTTACATGGTGGTACTGGGACATCCAGGGGCAGATACCCAGGGGTGGGCATGCTTGGTATGTTCTTCCTTTATGGATGGAAGACACATGGATCTTAAACCAGTATAGATCCTTTTAGGTTGATCATTAATAATAATATTAATATCCTTCCTTCCCCTTCTCCTCTTCCTCCCTTTTTTTTTTTTTTTTTTAAATTTATGATCTCATCCTTTCTGTGTCCCAGCCTACAACTTTCCACTGCCACTCTGCTCCATTCCCACACACTTTGGGGCATATGAGGGGACCTTACTTTTCTATTAATTATGTTTGTTTGAGTTCATTCTGTTAAAATGTTTATTTTCTTCTTAAAAATTATTTTGGTTTTTCTGACAGTACTTAGAGTCAGTGATGATTAGGTGAAGAGTAAATATTTATTAAAATGGGTGATAGCTTCAATCTGGATTTTATAGTAATTTCAGTTGAAGATATTTTAAAAAATCTTTTTTTAATGTTTATTTTTGAGAGACAGACAGAGCACGAACAGGGAGGGGCAGTGAGGGGGAGACACAGAATCCGAAGCAGGCTTCAGACTCTGAGCTGTCAGCACAGAGCCCAATGCGGGGCTTGAACTCACAAACCATGAGATCATGACCTGAGCTGAAGTTGGATGCTTAACTGACTGAGCCACCCAGGCGCCCCCCATTGAAGGTATCTTTTTTTTTTTTAAATTTTTTAACGTTTATTTATTTTTGAGACAGAGAGAGACAGAGCATGAACAGGGGAGGAGCAGAGAGAGGGAGACACAGAATCTGAAACAGGCTCCAGGCTCTGAGCTGTCAGCACAGAGCCTGACACGGGGCTCGAACTCACGGACTGTGAGATCATGACCTGAGCAGAAGTCGGACCTTAACCGACCAAGTCACCCAGGCACCCCTGAAGATATCTTTTAAAGTAAAAATGTAAAATAGTATCATAGACAAAATTCCATTCATCGAAGGAGCACAGAAATAAATGCCCGATTGTGAAATTAAATTAGAACCGAAAATGCTCATAAGTTAGTAACTTCAATTCTTTTTTAAAAAGTTCTTAGCTTTCAAAATATCTCCTCTTATTTCACTTTGACAATAGTGTAAGCAATTTAGCTTCTAGGCCAAAATAGAGATATTATTATTATTATTATTATTATTATTATTATTATTGTTGTTATTTTGGTGCATGGGTGTCATCATATTAATGCTAATTTGGTTACATGTATTCATCAAGAGTAAAATTCAGACTCATCTTAGCACCTGTTTTAAGCCTGCAGCAGACATCCACATTAGAATTGTATACCCTAAATGTTAGAGGTTCGTATAGAAAGTGGAGATGTATATGGCTAGTATATGGCTAGAACCTACTTCAGCTTTATAGCACACTCATAATTATTAGCAGTGGGATCCATGCTGTTAACATTGGACACTGTTTGAATGTTTCCTGATAATTTATAGGGTTGATTACTCCAGCCTCAAGTGGAACCTTAGGAAGAAGAGCAGCAAATGGTAAATCTCTGTGATGGTCCCTGGGGCAGGGGTTCAGTTTGAGGCTCTGAGTTATGTGGTTCTCAGCCTCTTTTCCTCCCCAGCCCTTCCTGTGGCTCGGTGTCATCATCATCATCTGTTCAGATAATGTCTGTTCAGAAATCACAGGTCTCTGGGGAAGAGAGAGAAGAGAGAGTCCTGTTATAAGCACACTCGCTGCAAACCTTTCACCTTGCTGTCAAGGTGACAAATGTTTGTCCTTAAGGGAACACTAGAGGTTAAATCACCAGTGTTTTTCTCACTTATCTTCCTTCCCATACTATCCCAGCTCTTAGCCAAATTTATAGCTAAGAGAATCTCAGAAAATTAGGCTGCTTGTGACCTTTATGAATCTTGTTCAGAGATCTGTTTTGTACAAGCTCGAAGTACTGATTACGTTATGAATTGGGGTCTAAGTAATTGGAATTTGCTGAAAGTCATTATGTCAGTACATTTTTCTTTCAGGGATAACTCAGAACAACAAGATTTAGGAAAGAAACATTTACATTTTGAGAGGTAGTATTGGAAAGTTTTCAAATACAGTTGTGACAAGGTGAGCTAGGACTTATTTTTACATTAGTATTGTGTTAATTAATGGTGTACACATCCTTGCATAGAGAAACACCAACATGTGCATTAACCCTGAAAATGGAAGTTGTTCTGTGTTGTTGTTGTTGTTGTTGTTGTTGTTGTTCTTCTTCTTCTTCTTCTTCTTCTTCTTCTTCTTCTTCTTCTTCTTCTTCTTTCTTGGCTTATTCCATCCTATTCTCCATTTAGCAATGAGAATGATCTTGAAGGATGTAAATTGGGGCACATGGGTGGCTCAGTCACTTGGGCATCCGACCTTGGCTCAGGTCATGATCTCACGGTTCGTCGGTTTGAGCCCCGTGTCGGGCTCTGTGCTGACAGCTGAAAGCCTGGAACCTGCTTCAGATTCTGTGTCTCCCTCTCTTTCTGCTGCTCCCCTGCTTGCACTCTTTCTCTGTCTCTCAAAAATAAACATTAAAAAAAAAGAAGGATGTAAATTGATCATGTCATTTTCCTGCTTAAAATCCTTCAGTGTTTCTTGGGATAAATACCAAAATCTCTTATATGGCTTATAGGGCCCTGCCTGATCTAAGCCTTGCCTTCCTCTCCAGCTTTCTGCCATGCTGCCTTTTCTTTACCCACAGGACAGCTGCCATGTGGGCATAGTTGCAGTTCCTCTAGTCCATTCATTCAACATAGACTTCACTGAGCTTCTGCTCTGTATTGAGGCTACAAAAATGTACAAAACAGACAAAAATTCATGAGGCTTACATTCTAGTTGAGGGGATATGACAACTATAAAATATATAGATTTGCAACTGAAATATATGTAATATGTATCAAATATGTATATAATGTCATCTATATATGTCTCTCCCCCTTTCCCTCCCTCCCTCTTCCCCACATATATAAATATAAATACATATATAAAATATGGAGTAAATGAAGGAAAAATGAAACCAGAAAGGGAGGAAGCTAGAGGGGTTGCAATTTTTTTAAAAGGTGCTAAGTGACAGTCTGTCTTAGAATGTTTGGGCAGAGACTTGAAAAAGGTAGGGGAGCAAGCCTTGAGGATATTTGGGGAAATAATGTTCCATAAAGAGAGAACCCACAGTGCAAAGGCACTCAGGTCGGAGAAAGACCACAACAGGGTGGGCGATAGAGATAAATTCAGGTATGTAACAAGGGTCTAGATTATATAGGTAGGGCCTTGAGGACCATAGAAAGGACTTTGGCTTTAAATCTGAGTGAGATAGTGTATTAGTCAACTTGAGTTGCCATAATAAATTGCCATGGACTAGGTAGCTTAAACAATAGAAATTTATGTCTCACAGTTTTCTGGAGGCTGGGAAGTCCACGACCAAGATGTCAGCCAACTAAGTTCCTGGTGAAGGACCTCTTCCTGGAATGTGGATAGTGTCTTTTTTGCCATGTCCTGGCATAGGAGGTTGGAGGGCTGGAGAGACAAATATGGATAGTGTCTTCCTCTTCTAGTAATCTCTTTTAGATTAGGGCCTTACCCCTTATGACCTCATTTAACCCTAATTACCTCCTAATGGCTCTGTCTCCAGATACAGTCACACTGGAGGGTAGGGCTTCAACACAGAAATTTGGCCAGGGGTGCACAGTTCAGTTCATAGCAGATGGGAAGACATTTGAGAGCTCTAAGCAAAGCAGGAACATGATCTCACCTAAAGACCACTCTGTGGAGAATGGAGAATGGACAGAATTAAGGGCAGGAGCAAAGAGACCAGTTAGGAGATGGTTGCAGTGATTCAGCCGAGAGATTGTAGTGACCCCAACCAAGGGTAGTAGCTACTGAATCAAGTTCATTACGATGTCAGGGCATTCTCACAGGTTGTTCCTTGGATTGCTTATATATGTATAGCATCTGATAGGTTTCAAAGCACTTTTATATATATTTTCCCAGGCAAGCCCCCCACACCTCTCCTGTGAGGCAGGCACGATATCATGAGGCTCAGGTTTCAAACGGGATTCTGGAGTCAGACTGCCTGGGTTTGTGTCCCCTCACTGCGTCTCCAATTCCTAGGAATAGCACCTATGTCAACCTTGTCTAGTGTTGTGCAGATTAAATGAAATAGTCCGTGTTAAGTGTTTAGCAGAGTGTCTGGCACATTAGTAAATAATAAATATTAGCTGTCATTATTTTTGTCACTTAGTAAGTTGTGAAATTAAGAGTCAAAAAGCATACACTCTACTTTCCATTATGTCATTTGCTGAAGGAGTTCCACTTTAAAACATAGGATAATTCAAGTCACAGAAAGCAGTGAAATTTTGTTTCTTTTCAAATATTCCATAAATTGAACGTTTCAGTCCTCCATCCTGACTCATACTCTCTTCATCCTCTGGAGAGGGTCTATTTATTCATAAAGGTTAGCCTTTTGTTTCCTTCATGAGTCCAAAAGTTTAATCTCCTCTGAATTGTTAAATTAATCCTTCTCTAGAAATCACTTAATTTCTATCTATTGTTTCCTCAACAGTTCACTGTTTGGTGTTTTCATTAGGAATGAAAGTACTGATTTGGGGACTGTTAAATTAAGACTTTATGGAGGTATCTGCTCCCACATCTGATTTTTGCTTCCTTTTTTGTCCAGTCTCCACTGTTGGGTGTTTTATTCATGAGTAGTACACAGAGTCTTATAGAAGCTCATGGCCAAATGTCTATGCAATTTCTCACTGCACAAGCATTTTCTCAGTAAGTCCCTAACACAGATGAACTTGAATGCCAGCCCCTGGCAGAATTTTGAATTAAGCTAGAAGGGTTGTAAAAAAAGCCTTAGGATCAGTCCTGGGTTGCCATGTATTTCAAATGGCACCTTGGTGTCTCCTTTCTGGGGCACATGGGAATGTCTGGATCCCTTGTGCAGGAGCTATACTTAATGTTTACTTATCTAGACACGTCCTTTTACCACTGCTGTTTTTTCCTAGTGTTCGGTAAAGCCCAGTGTGAGACTTCCCAGGAGTTTGTACTTTCCCCAGGGCCAATCCTGAGTAAGCCATTGATTAGCTCCTGGATTCTGGATATTTCTATTTCACCATCTCTTCCAAGCAAGGATATTAGTATCTGACCTCCCTATACTATTCGTCCTCAATAGCTTTCTGAATTTTCCTTCCTGCAGTTCTGGAAGTATAGCCCACTTGTTCCCTGGGCCATTAAGAGTTCCCTTGCATCACATCCTGAATTTCTCTCTGCGGTAACAATTGGTGTTTAACCCTACCAGATTTAACCTTTAATCTCTAATAGAAATATATAGACTTCAGAAAATCCTGAGTAATAAATTATAACTTACTAGGAGCAGAAACCTGTAGTGAAGAGAGAGGTAGGCAGAGGTATAATAATAAAAACTGAAAGCAAGAAAAGAGACAACAAAATCATTAAAAATGAGTATCTATTGATACGTCCCCATATTTAGGGATACATAGCCCTATTTACTAACATCAAGCAACCACTATATTTTATGATGGAATGTAAGGAGTTTTAGTATATAATTTTGATTGTGAGGCATCAGAAATGATTAAATTTTGTGAGACCTATTTTATAAAAACAAGGTAGAAAATAAATAATAACGTATGTTTGAATGACTCATATTTAAAAGACATGGAATTAAATTGTCTAGGGGTGCCTGCGTGGCTCAGTCAGTTGAGCATCTGACTCTTGATTTTGGCTCAGGGCATGATCTCACAGTTATGGGATTGAGCCCTGCATGGAGCTCTGCCCTGAACTTGGAGCCTGCTTGAGATTCTCTCTCTCTCTCTCTCTCTCTCTCTCTCTCTCTCTCTCTCTCTCTCTCCCCCCTGCACCTCTCTACTGCTTGCATGCATTCTTTCTCTCTCTGTCTCAAAAAAAAGAGATCTTTCCTCACATTCTCACCAGCCATTGGATTTCTAAAAAAAAAATTTAAAAAGTTAAAAAAATAAATTGTCTTAAAGTTATATTAAAGGGATCTTCTTTGGCTGAGAACATCAGCTTATATAGAAAATATTCTCTAAATATGATCCTAGATACTTGAGGGTTTTTTTCTTATACATATATGCAGGGCATATATATTTTTTAAGAAAGTACAGAAGCTTAAATGGTCCTTCAGAGTCCCTTCCAATTCAATCTGGTAGAGGATTTAAATATTCATTTATTTAAAATATGTTTACTGAGTATTTACTGTGTGGCTGGAACTAATCTAAACATTAGGAATAGAGTGGTGACGAAGCAAGGCACAATCCTTGCCCAGATGGAGTTTACATCCAAATAGAGAGATGGGCAGTATGGAAAGTAATCACACTCTAATTAAGTGCTGTGAAGGAAATAAACAGAATGATGGTATACCAGAAATTGTTCCATTTTAGTCCAGTTCTTTTCCCAACTGCTCCCCATTTCACTCATTTCCTAAGATAATTTCTTAATCAGAAAACCTCAGGCTTTAAGTGTTTTGCTTAAGTCCTCCTTATGAAGTTGTTTAATACAGGACAAACAATTTGAGTAGATAGTCAAAAGACTTGTCTAGTGTTTACACTGGTATACATAAAACTTTAACATAGGCCATGATTGGCAGGCTAAGTTGGAAGAGCATCATTTTAATAACAGCACAATAATAACAAACTTAGAAGAGAGATTTGTGCACTCTACGAATGGTACCAGCCATTTCCTTTAATTTTTTACTTTCCTTTGCTCCTAAAACAGATTCTCATTGCAGAGGAGTGTAGATGCTGTGTTTTTGTTTGTTTGTTTGTTTGTTTGTTTGTTTTGTTTGTTTTTGTTTGTTTTTGTTTTTTTGTTTTTTTTGCTGTGCAAAGTTAAATCAGTGCTTGACAGAGACACACACAACAATGAAGAATGACAACATAAATTGTAACTTGTTTTAAAATTACCTTTTGATACGATGGAGGAAAATACCTTTCGGAAGATCATGTGAATTATCCCTGTCTCTTTTAGGCCGAGTAATTATGTTCTATAATGCAATTTTTTGTGTGTATTGGATGGACAGAGTAAAGATGAAAGGCGACCATAGAGATAACAGCCTACTTCACAGCTGACTGAAGCAGGTGTTAGAAATGCAGATGAAGGGTGTTGACTAAAGACTGTACAAATTTGAAGTGAAAATGCCACTGGTGTGCATGCAGCGCTCTGCACACACGAAGTTTTAGTTGAATTATTCATTTTATTGTGTGAACTAGTTCAGGAGTTAGGGAAAAGGTGCTTTTTACATTTAAACTGTTTCTTCCCCCCCTTGCTTTTATCTGCACTTGGCAGGCAAAATGAACTTCGTTTTGTAAGTTTTATGCCAGCAAGGGGATGACTTACATCTCTCCATGAAAAAAAAACAAACACCCAGGAACAGATAACTCACCAGCTTACGTGACCATATAAAGCAATCGAAACTAGAAATTATTTTCCCCCTCACTTTTTTAAAAAATGAAAGCCACTAAAGACAAATAAGTGTAAAAGTAGCTATCCAATCATCATTACCATCAACCTCACCATGAGATGTTTCTCAGATGCCTACATGGGCATCATTCTGTTCTGGATAAAAAGATAAAAAAAAAAAAAGCCATTTCTTCTGTAATCTTATGATTAAGAATCTTGTTTTTTTTTTTTTAAAGGCAAAACAGATATTTTAAAATATTTAATGTATAATTTTAAAGCAGAGTTACATTTTAAGGAAAATGTCATAATTCCTGGAATTATTTCTACTCTCATTTTGGTTCATTTTGCTTTTTGATCTCATGGCCTGGCTGACCTTGCTACAGGGCACCACACTGGTACCTAAAGGTTGACACTAGTATTGAATGCCTGTTTTTGGGGAACTCAGATCATTTCAGGTTACGCAAAAAGGTTTTATATATGTCTAGGAGGAAAACACACTTATTCCACATTTTAAAGGTGAAGAAAATGTAAATAAGGCATGCCTTGATTAATTGATTGACTTATTGAGATTCAAAGTTATGGAACTGCTGAAATTTTGACTCAGTTTGCTGTCCAAATGTGTAGACTTAAAATACCTTCTTTTGGTTCCAAAAACAAAGGGCTTCAGCCTCCAGCAGATTTGTATTGGAATCCTGTCTCTATCAGAGTTGTGTGACTCTGGCAACTAAACTGACATCTTTGGATCCAGATGTCTTTAAATGTGAACTGGGGATAATAATAATACTACTTCTGGAGATTGTTATAAGATTAAATATGAGGGGCGCCTGGATGGCTCAGTTGGTTAAGCATCCGACTTCGGCTCAGGTCATGATCTCACAGTTGGTGGGTTCAGACCCTGCATCGGGCTCTGTGCTGACAGCTCAGAGCCTGGAGCCTGCTTCGGATTCTGTGTCTCCTTCTCTCTCTCTGCCCCTCCCCTGCTCATGCTCTCTCTTTGTGTCTCAAAAATGAATAAACATTAAATATTTTTTTAATTTAAATATGAAACAGTGGGCCTGGCACGTCATAGGAACTCACTATGTATGTATTTCCTTTTTCGTGGGAACAGTAGCTTGCCTTACAGATAGTCCCGCCTCTGCTATATTCTCATTTTAATTTTATAGAACCATTTAACAAGGTGTAGTGTGTTTGAGGGTTGATGTAGCTTTTTTCAGATTTTAGCTAGCTTTGTAGTTAGAAATTTGGGGAATAGTTTTGAGATATGTTCCTTTTAATTAGCCAACTGATGTTTGGAGAAAAGTATTAGATTTGGAGTCAGAATATCTTTGCTTATTTTCTGACTCTACCTGTACTAATTTTAAGACTATGGGTAAGTCATCTAACCTCTTTGGCCTCTATTTTCTCACTTGTATATTGGGGAAAGTAATAATAATGCCTCACCTATTAAGTGTTCCCAGAGTACTGTGAGAATTAGATGAGACAGTATGTATAAGATACTTTGTAAAACATGAAATGTTCTTGAAAGTTAAGTAAGCTATTATCATGTGTAATTTATCATTATCAAATTTATCATTTGTGCCCTTCTTCCCATTGGAAGGCACAATTATGCTATGAAGTATTAAGATTAATTGCTTATTTCCACAGTAATGGATATCACTTTTTGTGATCCCTTTCTGGTAAATTAAACCTAATAATTTGATATAATTCAGATATTAAGTTTGTATCACTATAAAACTCTTGAACACATATAATGGTACCCCACAACACAAGATTATTCTGCCATAGACATTTATATCTTAAAATTTTACATAATATATGAGTGATTGCTCTGTTTCTAGAGTTCTTGATTGGTTACCAGAGTGTGGATTAACTGAGTACAGAATAACCCTTTGGTTTTTTTTATCAGTCCACAAATGTGCCATTTTCTCCCATTAAAAAATTAAGGTATGTTTTACATATAGTAAAATTCATTCTTTTTAGTGCATAGTTCTATGAGTTTTGACAAATTCTTATGGTCATATGAGCACCACCATAATCAAGATGTAGAACATTCCATCACCCCTACAGTTTCCCTGTGCCCCTTTGGAGGCATTGCTTCTATACACCCTCCCAGCCCCTGGCAACTACTGATCTGTTTTCTGTACCCATAATTTTGACTTTTCCAGAACACTGCATAAATTGAATCATACATCATGTAGTGCTTTGAGTTTGACAAATATGGCATTTTTGTTAATGTACAATTTTTAAACACCATCTTTTTTTTTTTCCTACTTGGGAACAAACGCGTTATTGCACTTATTTCTTTAAAAGAGATTTCCAAAGTTGCCTTTTTGGAGTGTGCTTTTCATTTAGAAGAAATACTAGTTGATGTTTTTGGCTCATATTATCTATATTATCTATAGATAGGTTGACAGTGCCTAAATATTCCTGAGCCTTTACCTATACCTACCCATTAAAATACTCCTCTCTGTGTGTTCCATATGCTGGGGAACAGTTGTTAAATTATCTTTCCGAATGTATGAAAACATGTTTGCTCCCAGCTTTTTAGTTCAGAGGTTTTGGGTTTGTTATTTATTTTTAATAACCCAAGGCCTGTGTTATAGAGCGTATTGTGTTGTTCCCCAAATTCATATGTTGAAATCCTAACCTCCAGTGTGACTGCATCAGGAGCTAGGGCCTTTAGGAAGTAAACCACAAGGGTTGGTCCCTAATCCAATAGGACTGGTGTATTCATAAGAAGAAGAGGGGACACAAGGGGAGCTCACTTACTCAGAGGAAAGGCCAGTGAGGTTACAGTGAGAAGGCAGCTCTCTGCACATCTAACTAACTCTGCTTGCACCCTGGTACCAGCCTTCCAGCCTCAAGTGTGCAGGAAATCAATTTCTGTTGTTTAAGCTACCTAGTCTATGGTATTTTGTTCTGGCAGCCTAAGCAAACTAACACACCCTGAATGTGAGAATCTATAGTGGCCCTGCGAATTTCCACCTAGCTGCAGAATTACACACAGTATCGCCATAATGTACTAAAATTTCTAGGAGACTCTTAAGTTTTGAGCTATGAAGAGGACGATAGAAATTGATAGCATTAAACCTGGCATCATCCTAGTCAGACTCCAAGTGGTGACTCAACATGGTGAAGGGATTAATAGATGATAAGAAAGCTGATATTCCTACAAAGTGAGAACTATAGGACGCTTCAGAGGAAAAAAAAAATTGACTTGAAATCTCCCATCCACTAGTATGCATCGGTCAACTTTAAGCAAGAAGATGGGAAGTAGACAATTGCTGATTTTGGTTCTGATGTTCAACAAAGTAATGAATTTCTAGACTCTTTCCATCTCTCTGCTCTGCTCTACTTAGCTGTTGCTCTTTTACTCGCATGCTTTGTTGTCTTGTGGTAGCAAGATGGCTGCTGTAGCCTCAGGCATCGTGTCCTTTTTCAAGGTATGATGGAAGGGGAAAGGCATTGCTAGAAAGGTTTCCTCTCATCTCTGCCCTTTTAATAGGCAAGAGAAGCAGAAACAAATGGCTTTCAGCAGACTTTCTCGAATATTTCATTGACTATAACTCAATCAGAGGGTTACTGCTAGCTGTAAGGAAAGGAGACAGGTTGAGTATCTATCAAAGGGAACAGAATTCTCCTTTGCTTCTTGACGTTCTTCCCTTTGTGGCACACATAGGAAATGTAACATTTGTTATACATCCTGGGAGTGAAGAGAATGCTCTTGCTGCTCCAAGCCCTGCCCATCTGCCCTGAGTGTTAGGGGGAAGTCAATATCTTGGCTATCTATGGTGCATTTAAGGCTCACATTAGTTGGAAATGACTAGTGGACTAGCCATGAGTCATATCCTAGTTGGACATATTGTTGCCCCAAAGAAAGAAGTGTTAACATGATTTCATTAGCATATGAGAAGATGGGAATGGCTATTAGATAGGCATCTCATAGAATCTGACCCAGTAGTTGTTTGCTTCAAAAAATTATGTTTGATCTTGGAATATGCTATATTTGGATTTGAATACATGTGAATCTGTTACTCTCAGAAGTCACTGTTTCTCCCCCCCCCCCCCCTTTTAATAGTGAGATTATTATATACTGTGAAAGAAGCTTGGAGCTGGAAAGTTGACTTCCTTTTCCAGGCGTATTTTCAGCCTCACTGCAGTCTGACTTCTGCATACATTGGTTATCCCAGTAGTTGGTAAAAGGAAAGTGGGGGACAGGAAAGGGCCCATCACCTAAGTGAATCAGGTTTATATGTGAGAGACCAGAGTTGCATAGTCAGCTTGTGAGGAAGAATCCTAGGAACCAGGCTCCAAGCACATCGGTTGTAGTTGTCTTCTAATGTGTCACACTGTTGAGGGTGCACATCAGTAGGTCTCCAGTCTCCAGTATAATTGGTCAGGATGCTCCTCTCCATAGCAGAGAGTGGAGAGCAGGTAGGAGCTGCATCAGCAGTGAGTTCCAGGCGGTTGCCAAGGCTTTGCTCTGCAAAACACGGTTGAAGAGCTTATGGAATGAAGATGTGAAACTTTAACTCTTCTATGCTCCAAAATACATAGATGGAGTGCCTAAGGTAGAAACGGGAGAGTAGTTCATATATTAGGTATTTGGCGATAGTCTTAAAAACAATATTTCCTCTAGAGTAGTCCTTAGCCTGGAGGCTTGGGATCCTAGTCAGTTCTGAAAATTTATATTCAAAATTTATTCTATAATTGTATATGGATTTTTCTAGAGAGAAAGGCCATAGCTTTCATCTAATTTTCAAAGATTAAGAACAGAGAATATGCCGAATGCTTAAATAACACACTTGAAGCAGTTTTTCAGGTCTCATTAGAGTTATTTTAAGAGAATTGTGGCTTCTAATTGTTCTATAACCTGATAATCTGTTTAAACACAAATTTGTCTTTGATGTACAAGGTTTTACAATATGTGCAGTATGTAGCATAAATGGCTTTATGGAAAAGGTATGCTTTTCTCCAAAGTATTCCTCAGGCCTGAGTCCACAAAATTTAGGTTTTTTTCTTGAGGAAGATAAAATCCATTGTAGGGGATGACCAAAATTACGCATTGTATTTGTAAGCGGTATTGCTACCTCCAAGATTACTTAAAATTAAGGGTAAATTACTTACAATTGTCAAATGCTTAATTATTTATTAGTCTTTGCAGAATTTGAATACTCATGGTATTTAGATATTTACCAAGTTAGGTTTTTAATCATAGCAAAATAATGATAGATGATAGACAGATAGGTAGGTAGATATAGGTACATAAAGAAAGAATGAGCTTTCTCTATTGTAAAACAATTGTCAGTTCTTCATTGCCTTCAAAGTTATTTCTGTCCTTTAGATGTGTGTGTTTAAATAATTTTTCCCTTGTGGATGAGGCTGACAGCATTTTCTAAATTGATTTTCTATCTGTAATATTCCAACCATATTTCAAACCTCATTAAAGCCCTTTTCATCATTTCTCTGACTCCATTAGTTATGGCAGCATCTCAAAATTTAGTTTTCTCAGTAAATTTCATTATTGTGGTTACCAAATCATTATAAAATGATCAGAGGAGTCGGAGGGAGAGAAGAGGAATTGACATATGAGGACACAGTGAAAGATGAGGACTCTTTGGCCTGTAAAGTAGAAATCTATCAAGTCATGAATGCCATAGGAACATGGACCAAGATGGTAGGTCTGGAAATAGACAGAGGAAAGGGCATGCTTAGAACTCTTGAAAACTAAGAAGTAGAGGCACTTAACAGAGGCAGAAATGTCATCTTAAAGAGTTTTTGGTGAATTTATTTCAGAAACAGTGAGAAACTAAATTATAGCAAATCTGGCTGTAAACGCTGAACAGATCTTGAATAATTGTATTATTATGCCACGCATGGCTCTTATTTTTTATCATGTTCTGGGACATCCTTTAGAAACAGAATTTTGCACTGTTTGGGCAAGGTGGGGCCTGAAAGATAATCCCTATGCTTTTTTCATGTGAAGTTGGGAAAGAAGACTAGTGATAACCCAAATTACATATCAGTAAAGACTACATCTTCAGTTTATTCTTACAGTGAATTCATCCTTTATAAAGGAAGTGCTTTCATATCTGAAGTTCACTGTAAGTAAGAAACAAAATATAGACAAGGATGTTTTTATCTTTATTCAGTTTTTGAAGTTTATTATTGTCAGTTTATTTACTATATTTTATTTATTTATCATTTATTGTGAGAGAGAATGCACGCATGCAAATGGGGGAGGGGCAGAGACGGGGAGAGAGAGAATCCCAAGCAGGCTCCATGCTGTCATCACAGAGCCCCACGCGGGGCCTGAACTCACAAACCATGAGATTCTCATGACCTGAGCCAAAACCAAGAGTCGGACGTTTAACTGACTGAGCCACCCAGGCACCCCTTCATCTTTAACAAATAAACAGCTCTTGCAGCTAACAAGGAAGTAAATACGTATATCAATGGAAAAATGAGCAAGATCTTAAACTGGCCATTCACAGAGGAACAACTGTGGGTGAGCAATAAAATTATGAAAAGATATGTAACTATATTGTTGATCATATCAGTGCAAGTAAAACTAAACATTTTCCATCTCTGAAATTAGTAAAGTTTAACAAGATTGACTTATGGGTGAGAATGGAAAGACTTTGCAATATACACTGTTGATAGGTCTATAAATAGATATGAGCTTTGTAGCTGGTAGTCTCACGATGTGGATCTAAACTGGAAATGCTGAGAACAATAACTATAATAATAGCATCTGTTGGGGCACGTGGATGGCTCAGTTGGTTGAGTGTATGACTCTTGATTTTAGCTCAGATTGTGATCTTGTAATTCGTGGGTTTGGGTCCCACGTTGGGCTCTGTGCTGACAGTGTGGAGCCTGCTTGGGATTCTCTCTCTCCTTTCTCTGCCCTACCCCCAGTCACACTCGGGCACGCACACACACATACTCTCTCTCTCTCAAAATAAATAAATGAACTTAAAAAAAAGATAATAGCATCTGTCAAAGCAACCATGGATTTGGTGCTGTGCTAAACACTTAGCATGTATTGTGTTTTTTTATTTTCAATAAGTGTTATTACTCTTGAATTATATGAGGAAACCAGAACTAAAAAGAGTTTGATTTTTTCCCCCAGGATTATAGCAGCTATTCAGTGATGAAGTCAAGATATAAACTTGCACATTTCTAACTCCAGATTCCACAACAAGAAGTACTGTGTTGCTCAGCCTGTTCTTGGTGGGTCAGTTCCCCTTCTAGGAATTTGTGTGAAAAACGCAGTTATCAAATGCCTGAGTTGTACACGTAAGAATGTCTTGGAAATGGCAAGATTTCATTCTTTTTTGTGTCTGAATAATGTTTCTTTGTGTGTGTGTGTGTGTGTGTGTGTGTGTGTGTGTGTGTGTGTGTATACCACCTCTTCTTTATCCATTCATCAGTCTATGGGCACTTGGGCTGTTTCTGTAATTTGGCTATTGTAGATAATGTTGCTATAAACATCGGGTGCATGTATCCCTTTGAATTAGTATTTTTATATTCTTTGGATAGATACCTAGTAATGCAATTGCTGGATCATAGGATAGTTCTATTTTCAACTTTTTGAGGAACCTCCATACTCTTTTCCAGTGTGGGTGCACCAGTTTGCATTCCCACCAGCAGTGCAGGAGGGCTCCCCATTCTTCACATCTTCCCCAAGTTTCTTGTGTTGTTGCTTTTAGCCATTCTGACAGGTGTGAGGTGATATCTCATTGTAGTTTTGATTTGCATTTTCCTTGATAATAAGTGATGTTGAGCATCTTTTCATGAGTCTGTTAGCCATCTATATGTTTTCTTTGAGAAATGTCTATTCATGTCTTCTGCACATTTTACAATTGGATTATTTGTTTTTTGGGTGTTCAGTTTGATATGTTCTTTATAGATTTTGGATACTACCCCTTTTAGTTTTGTTGATTGTTTCCTTTGCTGTGCAGAACGTTTTTATTCTGATGTAGTCCCAAGAGTTTGTTTTTGCTTTTGTTGTCCTTGTCTCAGGAGACATATCTAGAAAGAAATTGCTATGGCCAAGGTCAAAGAGGTTACTGCCTGTGTTCTCTTCTAGGATTCTTATGGTTTCAGGTTTCACAGGTCTCTGATCCATTTTGATTTTTTTGGTGTGTGTGTATGGTGTAAGAAAGTGGTCTAGTTTCATTCTTTTGTATGGTGCTGTCCAGTTTTCCCAATACCATTTGTTGAAGAAAACATTCTTTTTTCCATCGCATTCTTTCCTGCTTTGTTGAAGATTAATTGAACATATAGTTGTGGGTTTGTTTCTGGGTTTTCTTTCTGTTCCGTTGATCTATTTTTGTGCCAGTATCAAAGTGTCTTGATCACTACAGCTTTGTAATATAACTTGAAGTCTGTAATTGTGATGCCTCTAGCTTTGCTTTTCTTTTTCAAGGTTGCTTTGGCTATTTGGGGTCTTTTTGGGTTCCATACAAGTTTTAGGATTATTTGTTCTAGCTCTGTGAAAAATGCTGTTTGTATTTTGATAGGGATTGCATTAAATGTGTATATTGCTTTGGGTAGTATAGACATTTTAAAAATATTTGTTCTTCTAATCCATGAGCTTGGCATGTCTTTCTGTTTCTTTGTGTCATATTCATTGTTTTACAGTTTTAGGAGTACAGGTCTTTTAACTCTTTGGTTAGGTTTATTCCTATGTATCATATTGTTTTTGGTGCAGTTGTCAGTGGGATTGATACCTGAATTTGCCTTTCTGCTGCTTCATTATTGGTATAAGAATGGAACAGATTTCTGTAAGTTATTTTGTATCCTGTGACTCTAGTGAATTTGTGTATTAGTTCTAGCAGTTTTTTGTGGAGTCTTTCGAGTTTTCTATATATAGTATTATCTTATCTGCAAATAGTGAAAATTTTACTTCTTTGTCAACATGGATGCCTTTTATTTATTTTTTTGTTGTTTGCTTGCTGTGGTTAGGACTTCCAGTACTATATTAAATAAAAGTGGTGAGACTGGACATCCTGTCTTATTTCTGACCATAGAGGAAAAGCTCTCAGTTTCTCCCCATTGAGAATGATATTAGCTCTGAGTTTTAAAACAGCTGTCCCAATCTTCACTCCTTATAAGCACTGTCCCTCCTCAATTTACTCTAATCAAGACTCCCTGGCACTCTACGAAGGACTTAACTCAGTTTTTATCAGGGTTACCAGTTACCTCCATCTAGCCAAAGCCAGTGGTGGTTTCTCTGTTCTGGTCTTACTCAAAGACACATAAGAATGTTCTATACCTTCAGAGTATACCCTCTTTGAAACATGTTTTGCTCTTCATTTCCATGATATCTCCCTCTCCTAGGATTTCCATCTACTTTACTGACCATTCCTTCTCAGTTTCCTGTGTTGGTTCTTTGCTCTGCTTTAAATTCTAACTATTAGAAGGTCTCAGTGCTTGGTGGTGGGTCCAGGCCTTTTTTCTGTCTACAGTAACTCAGGAAAGTTCAGCCAATTCCATGGTTTTATGTAACATCAAAATGCACTGCTACCAAATTGATATCTTCGGGTCTAACTTTTCCCCTAAATGCCAGACTCATATGAAAAGGCCTATTTGATGTCTAATCTTGGACATTTATTAGATTTACCACATGCAAAATATTCTTGATTCTTGATCTCCTTCCCCGTCCTTAGGTTGCTTCTCCTTCAGCCTTTCTCATTTCAATAAATGGCTCTACTCATTAAATGAATTTAAGAGTGTTCCTGGAATTCTCTCCACTGTCTCTTCCCCTCAACCCCATATCTAACTTATCAGTAAATCCTATTGGATCTACCCCAAAATATATCTCGAGCTCATCAACTTCTTTTCATCTTCACTGTTACTACCCAAATACCAGATACCATCAACTCTTGCCCTGTAGTTATTCCCTAATCAGTCTCACCTGCTTCTACTCTGATCTCTCTAAAATTCTGACTTCACATAACGGCTAAAGTAATCTTTTTAGCATATAAACCTCATTTTATGTCACCATACTCTCTCTCAACTCTTCCCTAATTTTTTTTTATTATTTTTTTAATGTTTATTTATTTTGAGAGAGAGAGATAGAGAGCAAGCAGGGGAGGGGCAGAGAGAGGGAAACAGAGAATCCCAAGCCGGCTACACACTGTCAGTGCAGAGCCCGATGCGGGGCTTGAACTCCTGAACCATGAGATCATGATCTGAATCGAAACCAGGAGTCAGACACTTAACTGATTGAGCTACACAGGTGCCCCAACTCTTCCCTAGTTTTAAAACCTCTGGTGTCTCCTGGGGCACCTGGGCGGCTCAGTCGGTTAAGCATCAGACTTCGGCTCAGGTCGTGATCTCCTGGTTTGTGAGTTCAAGCCCCATGTCAGGCTCTGTGCTGACAGCTCAGAGCCTGGAATCTGCTTCAGATTCTGTGTCTCCCTCTCTCTCTGCCCCTCCCCTGCTCGTGCTGTCTCTCTCTCTCTCTCTTGCAAAAATAAATAAATATTTAAAACCTCTGGTGTCTTCTGTTGCCCATCAGAGAGAATTTATAGACTTCTTATCCCAACCAGTAAAGTCTTAGTAGCTACCCTTGCCTTCCTCCTTGGCCCCACCTAATACATACCACATACTTAGCACACTCCAGCAACACAGAGTCTCTCCTCAAACACACCAAGCCATTCCCCCCGGCTCAGGGCCTTCGCACTAGCCATCCCTCTTTCTAGAACATTCTTTCTTCTGGTCTTCACTGGATTGGCTCTTTCTTGTCCCTCAGGTGTCAGCTGAAAAGGCATCTCCCCGGTGGCCTTTCATAAGTACCTCCCCAGTACTTTCTAACACACCAACTTTTTTTATTTCTTCAAAGCCATTATCATTATCAGAAGTCATCTTGTTAATTTGTCTGTTGTGTGTCAATTGCACTAGAGTGTAAGCTCTAAGAGAGGAGAGACCTTGCCTGTCTTTTTCATTCTAATGTCCCTGATACCTATATTGTGTCTGGCACCTAGCCTGTGCCAGTTTAAATAGCTATAGAATAAATAAACCATTTTCCAGGCAGGCCTCAGGATAGAACAAAAAGCCTGGGGATTTGTGAGTCTTATAAGTTAGCAGTGTATGATACATATTTGCATGCAAGGTTTTGCTTTTCCCAGCCTGGCTGTTTTTTCTCTGTCTTTTCTCTTTCTTCAGGATGGACTTGTCTGTGTTCCCATCTCTAAACAGCCTTTACAAAGCCATATTTCATCCTTCTTGTCTTTTGACATCACCCAGAGATTCTTTCCTGAAAAAGAGTAATTCTAGCACACTGTGGTCCATAAAGCTGTTTCTTATTATATCAAATTAAAGGGCTTCCTGATCACTGGTCCAAGGCTTGTCTACTTTTCTTATAACAAATGTTCCACTATTGTTACAGTGTAATTTTGTATAGATTCTCCTTTGGAGTTTCTGGTTTTCTTGATCTTAATTTGTCTTCTTTGACTTCTTTTGTGATAAAAAAACCTTTTTGGTACTTCTTCTCTTACTATACTTTAAACAGAAAGAAATCAAATATGTAAGTTATAAATGGATGCCACACATTCATTGTGCATATGTGTGTGTGTGTGTGTGTGTGTGTGTGTGTGTGTGTGTGTGTGTGTGTAAGTATATATAACTATTACCTTTGTTCCATGAAAGGAAGGTATATGGAAAATGACCTCCAAAGGCCAAAGGAGCCATAAGACCAAAGAAAAAGGCCAACAAGTCCAGCTTGATGAGAAATGGTTTATTAAGGGGATTTATGGAGAGCAACCTGTCTTGGGTGGGCACAAAAGGAGTAGGTCTTCACATCCCCACCTCCCTTAAGACCTGTTTTATAGCCCTAGAGGCTGGGAATATATGCTGAGGGACCACTCCAGAGAAGAATCTTTAAGAATAGATGTATGTCATAGTCATATCTCCAGGGCAAATCAATGACTTTATGCCCCAAGGGTATGGTATAAGCAAAAAGAAAGAAGTAGGGGGAGGGCAGGGAGAGGCTGTGCTCAAGAAGATTTCAGGTCACAGAACAGTCATGGTGGCAGATTTGTCCAAAGTGGCATTAGTCTAGTTGGACAACCTTTTTTCACGTGGCTCTTCCTTACATCCTAATTGCTGTTTCATTGTCAAAATATATATCAAATTAAATACAAGGATGCTGAGTTATATAAAGAGATTTGTCTATTTTTTTTCCAGTACAGAATAGAATTTTTTTTTTAATTGAAGGTCTAGCAGAAGAGGTACTCATTTGTAGGTATTTGCTCATGTACGCACATACTCACATACTTCCAGAAATCTCAAGGTGCTCCTAGGAGTTATTGTGTTCTGCTATATGATGTTGCAGAAAGTACCAATACTTTATCAATAACACTGTGAACACTTGTGACATTATATGCATCTGCACTGCCTGAAGAGCTAACTGTGCTTCAACTCTGGTCCCCAGAGTCTCTGCCCAGAAGGAACTTCTTTAGTTATTGCTTTATCCAGGTTTTCTTCCATCTTTAGTTTCCACTTTTATTTTGTATTGTTAAATTATACTCCAGAGAATTCTTAAAGGTGTTTCTACTGCTCTCCTGTTTTGATGCTACCCCAGATCTACTTACCCTACAAGGACTACATCCTTCCATGCCCTGCTGAGATCTTTTATTCGCTCTCAAACCCACGGACTCCTGTTTCAACACCACTTTAGCATGAGTGGACGGGCCATACTGAAGGACTTTTGCTGAATGATCTCATTTTTGTGACTTAATGAGAAGCTCTATTAAGCGGGGTGTGAGGGAGCAATCAAGCTGTCCAATAGCTAAATTTCCTAGGCTGTTGTGCTGTGCAGATTCTTTAGTACTAAAGGTTGGAACATAGTCATGGTGTTTTCCAGCTAAAGGTTGTAATCCTAGAGCAAAGACAGAAAGTTACCTGTGATCAATTTTATATATTTTCAGGGTTGTATTTCAAAAGGAGATCTATCTTATACTGAAATTCCTAGATGGCTTCAGTGTTGCTTTGTAGTTGTTGACTTGGAAGCAATTCCCAGTTGTCTAAAAACTTTTCTGACATTATTTTAGCTGACAAATAGTATACAAGTGGCCCTGTTTTTAAATGAATATTATTTAATCCACATTAAACCATCTTTTAGTTCTTACACAAGTCTAAAATTTATTAAAGTCAAAAGTAATGTTTAGGGAGGGTAAAATCATAAATATGATTCATAAATACTTAAAAAATCAACAATAGAGCTCCTGGTTGAATAAAAATCTCACTTAGAATTGTAGTTTATCTTTGAAAGAAAAACTTCTGGGATTAAGGGTAAACCAGTTTTAGAAAAGAAATCAAATATTATGGAATTTGAAAATCTAATTTGGCAGATATTAGATTAATGGCCTGTAAAACCTTAGAGTCTGAATTCAGTTTACAGAGTGTTTGACTTAATTCTCTTATTTCTTTTTCTCATTTTTCCTTTGTTATTTATGTTTAAATCTTAGTGACTTTTCCTTGTATGGGTTTAAACATTTTGTACTGAATTCTAAAGAAACAGGTCCCTACCTGCCTTTTTCTCAGTGAACTTTTGAGGAAGCAGTGGTCAGGAATTTTTGTGTGTGTGAAATTACTCTTTTTATAAATATATAATCCCACAGTTTCACCAATGTACATGTTTTTTGCTTTCAAATAAGTAGGGATTTAAAAATTTGGCATATAAAAAGCAAGGTTGATAAAGGCCTTTTCATATATTTGTATCCCTAATATGTTTTTATTTTTTAAAAATATGCTGCAGCTGATTGAACTAAATTTGATTTTGACTTGTGCCACACAACTATAATTCCTTTAAAAACATGTCAATATGCAATATATTTAAGATGATGTCAGCAACAATTCCTTCTTTATTTAGAGTAATGTAATCTGAAACTATCAACCTTTTCTACTTTCATGAGCTTTTGACTTTCAAAACATAATGCATGAAATAATGTATTTTATTTTTGGTAAAATGTCCATCATTGGAGGAAAATTTTTATTTAAATATGCTCGTTCCATTGATATGGGTGTTTCTATCAGTATCTTTGTTTCTTTGAATATTCTAAACCCTTTGAGTTACTTTGGCTTAATTAGTTATCGCCTCATTTAAAAGTTAATATCATGATTTCTCTTTGTGGTCAAGAAATTAGACTAATAGGGGTGATTAAGGTGGGGAACAAAATATCAAATGATATCAGAGTTTAGTTACCTTATCGGTTCTCTTCAGATAGACAGGATTATGCAACATGTTGGCTAGTAGCTCTGGGCCAGAGAGAAGGAATAATAATATTGGAAGTATGTGGAGAGAAAAAACTCTGTAGGTTGACCTATAATGCAAACAATCCATGATGTGTAGCAAAAAGAAGAATGATCGGTGTCTTGAATTCAAGGGCCAAAGTGGCTTACTTTTATAAGGATATCTTATTGATTTTTATGAATGTTAAGTTCTATAAAGTCTAAATTGAGCAAAGAAAAATGAATGACATATTTAATTATCTACAAGTGTAGGGTTGGGGGGACTTCAGTGGATAGAAAGTACATTGAAATATTAAACAACCAAAGTAGAAACCCTCTTTTAGTAAGATATTCATGCTGTGCAATACACATACACTAGTTATTTCTGGTTTTTCACTTAAGTTATTACATGTTAGCACTAAAGAGCATGTCTGATGTTAATATTGTTGGGATCAAATATGTATTAGCACCTGACACCAGATCACTCACAGACAGCCATATTCATTTATTTGTGAATTGTTCTATCTATTATGCGCATCCATTATGATAAGTGCTGTGACAGGACAGGAGGGTGCAAAATTGAATCACATGAAAAACCTACCCTGAATGAGCTTCTACTTTAAAAAGAGAGATATGAACACATAAATATATGAAATATAAGGTAGTAGAAACTGTGCTTTAAATACAAGGTAGTAGAAATTGTGTGCTTTAACGAGCATGCACGTGAGGAATAGGTGACATGGTAACAAGGAGTGAGAGCTCAGTGATTTAGGGAGGAGGGGAGATAAAATTGATCAGGTAAGACTCCATAGAAGAAGTAGAACTGTTGATCAGAGACCAATATTCCCTTTAAACATTTCTGATAGCTGAACAAAGTTCATGTACATCTAATAAGGCATGGCTTTTGAAAAATATAGATTATTCATTTTGTAGTCATGTGAATAAGAGTATGGAGGAATGTGATCCTATGGGTAAGAAAAGGGACTTGGAAGGATGATGTCTTTGAATCTTCTCCAGGTCCTCCACATTTTCATTTGTCCATTTGTTCATAGGTATTATATTTGTACATGGTGGGCTCTGTAGGCTGCCTAAATAGGTATATTGCTAAAGGTAAAGTTATACACTTTTCTCTTGGTGTACTCATCAGTGCTTATCTAGTATAATTGGCCTTTATAGTTTATAATTTAAAGTATAATATTTGTGCTCATTGAAAAAAATTTTTATGGTAAGCTGCCTCATATTTAGCCATGTCAATACTCATTAACTACTTTGTTATAGAAAGGTAGAAAAGAAGAATATAAAACAGGACCTGTTTATTTTGTTAATCAGTTGTAGCACTGATAAATGAAAAAGTTAATGAGGTAGAATGTTGAAATAAATACTTAAATCAGGTTTTTATTCATGATGTAACCATGGATTTTGAAAATTTGAAATCTAGGGCTGACCTTGATCAGTCCCCAGAGTCAGTGGAATTGGTTGTACATATTAGGTTCAAGAAAACTTGCAATCATTCTGATGAGATTTCCCAATATAATATGGAATAATACTGTTTAGATGCAAGGATTAGCTGTATTCCTTGAGATAGATCGATGAGTGTTTGAAACAATTTTACCTTTTTTTTTTTTTTTTAGTTTATTTTGAGAGAGAAAGAGCGTGTGTGCAAGTGGGACGGGGGCAGAGAGAGAGAGAGAGAGAGAAAGAGAAAAGGAGAGAGAGAATTCCAAGTAGGCACTGAGTTGATAGCATGGATCTCATTCTCACAAACCCATGAGATTATGACCTGAGCGGAAATCAAGAGTCAAGGCACTTAACCGACTGAGCCACCCAGGTGCCCCAAAACAATTTTACTTTAATTATCCATCATTTTTCATTGTGATTTTAAATGTGTTTATGCTTTGGAGTTGAGAGCTATCAAGCGTACTCTGAAATCTATAAAGAACTGCATTTTCAAAAAGTGCTCTGAGTAATTGGTCTTATGGGTAGGCTCCAGTATAGAGTTAGATGTGCACACAGCGTTGCCTTTTCCTAAAAACACACTGCATGCATTTCCCATTCAGATGATATTTACTACGACTTCATTGGACTGCATATAGTTCTGAATAATTTACGCTTATCTCAGCTTCACCTATCCTTGAATTGGATAGGTAATGACTTACGGTGAGCATTTTTAATTAGCCTTTCTTTTATTTGTGTTAGAAATGACTCTGTGTCATGCACTTACTCATTCAACAGGAGATGTTTGTTGACCTCTGTGTTCCCAGCACCAGCACAATATCTTAGTGAACGAGGTGGATACACTTTCAACATTTATAAAGGTTACGTTCTAATGTGGGAAGCAAACATTAAGCAACTAATTATATGATGTTACCTAAGAGTATATACGTGAACAGAGAATGTATCAGAGGGACCATCTCAGTGAATTCCTCTTCCACCTTTTTTAAGTTGTGTGATCTTCCATATATTCATCTTCCTAGGACCCATCTTCACATATGTAAATAGGGATAGTAATACTAACTTCATGGGGTTGTTGTGAAATTAAATGAAAAAAGATACATGTAAAAAGTTGGGTACAATGCCTATTACACAGGAACATTTAGTAATTATTACCTATTAGTCTTTGGAGGGGTAGGGGAAGCCTTCTCTGAGCATTTGGCTTTTAAGCTGAGATCTGAACAACGGTAGGAATTTGCTAAATGGAGAACATTACATAAGAGAAAACACCATGTTCAAAGGCCCTGAGGCAGGATTGCCCATGATGTTTTCAAAGAACTGAAAGAAAGCCATTGTGCCTGGAGCTCAGAAAATGAAGTGGAAAATGGCTTGAGATGAGACTGAGGTAGGCTGGGGTAGCTAGATCACACAGGGTCTCCTGGGCCTTGTTAAAGAGGATTTAGGGTTTTATTCTAAGGGCAATAGGAAGAATTTCCACAGGGAAATGACATGATTAGATTTGAGTTTTAGAAAGATTGTTCTGGCCTTAGTATTGAGAGCAGTTCAAAATCTTTTATCAAGAATTAAGGGTCTGGCTAGTCTCTAAAGGGACCTTTTGGGGAATAATATTGGTGGGTATTTTTGCTAGTGTCATCTTCTTAGGTGTTGGTCTCAGAACAGCAGTCAGTGATGTAATTGACATTGTCAATTTCTAGTTTTTAAGTAAATCTGGGGATCATGGATATGTGAGTGTGTGTATGTGTATGTACATATATACAAAAATATAAAAACACAGAGTGTGTGTGTGTGTGTACACATATATATACAAATATGTCAGTATAAATATACACACGTATGTATATGTACACACACACACATTCTGTCACCCAATAAGGAGAGAGCCCAACTTATTTTCTGAATATGATCATTCAGTCTCAATGTTTTTTTGAATTATGGCATAAATGTTTAAGAGATGAGGGAGAGAAAATATATTTACCAATCCCTTTAATCTGTAAGGTATAATGACATATCAGGATGATTACTCTTCGTGTGAGATTGGGAATTATTGTGTTATACATAACAACTTTATAATATACATCCCAAAATTTCAATTGCAGAGATACAGGCGAATGCTGTGTTCTCCTCTGTGTCATGATGAATGCAGCAGTTGTGCATATATAGAAGAATAGATCATACTGAGCATCCCCTGAGCTCTGTTTGCAGACAAGTCGTATCTCCACCATGACAAAATTCCCACAAGATTTTGAATTATTAATGTTTTGGAATCTGCGGGATTCAGCAGATATGTTCAGTGTTATTGATGGCAGCAAACTTTATCTCTTTTATTTCTGAGACACATAATGAAATGGGGAGTCCCTCAAATAACCACAGTTAGTGTTTAGGTTAATTTTGTAGGGGCCATTGGGCTTTTGCCTTAATGTGTATAAATACGATTTTTCTCTCTCACAGCAGATTGCACGGTAGATAGAGGGAGAGTGAATTGGCACTAATTTATGAACCCTTCCAGCCTTCTCACTGCTGTACGCCCTGTGAGGGCAAGATGCTATAATTACACTTACTTCACATAATGAGAGCTTTTAATGACAATTACTGATGAGAGTTAGGGATGTTTGGGGACCTTACAGAAGATGCATTGACTCTTAGAAGAGACGACTTGATGTGCCTTTTGTGTGGCTCAGTCCCTAACAACTGACCAGCTACTCAGTGGAACACAACTCCATAGCCCCAAATATTTGAGTGGACTACGAACTGAGGGCATAAGGTATACTTTATTTCTCAACTCAGAATAGGTCAAAGAGTTCAAGAATTCTGTTTGCTTTTAGCAGTGTTTTTACTTTACGCTTTTTTTTTTTTTTCCCTTGGTCACACAGACACAGGCCATTTTTCTTTTTGGTAACAAGAATAACCCATAGTCCAGACTGTTCTTCTTGGAGACATTGATTTGCACAGTCACAAATGGGTACCTAACATTATTTTCCTCTTCACACATTTGCCATGTTCAAGTTTGATGGGCCAACACTTAAAAGCTCTGGTATACTTTATATTAATATGTATATGACAATTGTAATAAAGATAAAAAATAGAGATAATTACTTATTATTCTAAGGGCTTGAGTTTATATGGTCCTTTTATGAGTAAAGCAGAGATTTTCCTTATGAGTGAAGATGACACGTTTTGTTACATTTTTATAAACAATTAGACATTTCAATCATACAACACGTCAACATTTAACTAGCAGGATGATAGCACCCCTTTTCAGCTTCAGGATCTCTCTCCTTAAAGAAAATGGGTCAAGATTTGTTAATTTGTTTCTTTTTCCTTTTCAAGTTGCTCTGAGCATTAGTTTCTCCCAAAGCTCTTCTTGCTTTTATATTCTGTATATTTACAACCATTTACTTTCAATTTTTGCATTTTGAATTTTCCCTATTTATGTCTGCTAACTCTAAAGTTATAATTAAAAGCAAAAAGAACTTGAAATGCAGGCACATTTAAACCCAGTAAATTTAAATAACTTACAAGTAATCTGATAAAGTAGAAGGGAAAATGGTTCATGTTTTCATGACTTCTGCTGCTGAGAACCTTCCCAGATCTAGGATTCTAATTTAAATAACTATCTTTCATGTACTCTGTATCCTTTTCCCACAACTTCCCGATGCCTAGCAAACTTGAAGTCCTTAGTAATTATTAGCATTAGCAATACTATCAGTAATTGGAATCATAAAACACTATGATTGCTTTTTGTCAGTTTCAGTAAGGTTTTTTGTGAGCAGGTATGCTTATAACCCAAAAACCTTTTTTTTAGCCATGTATTCATTTACTCATTCAATAAACACACATATTTGTTGATTGATTTTTCTGGATAAGGTATATGAGTAAAAATATTCCTTCAAATAGCAGAATCTAGGATGTCTTCAACAAATTTTACCGTTAAAAGACTAAAGCTCAAACACTCAAACTTTAACGGTGTCATATACTATTACACTTTTCATTATCATAATCCCTAAAAAAATATGATTTGAGACCCCATAGGCTGCATTTATTAACATTTATTGAGCATTTGTTAAGCTAGGTAACTGCTGAGTGCTTTTATCTCCGTTATATCACAAATCCTAGCAGTTGCCCGTGGAGAAATGGTCATCTACATTTTATAGCTAAGGACTCTGAGGCTCATAGAGGCTGGGTAAGTGATGTGCTCAGTGTCTCATAGCCAGGAGGTCAGCCTATCAGGCCTCCTAATTCCAAATTTGGAGTTCATATCTATATATCTATGTATCAATCATATTATATTCTTTTCTTCCAATGTTATATTAGAAGCTGATCCTCTGACTTTGACCATGGAGACACTGAAGCTGGACCAAAGAGACCGAAGTTCTCTCTGGGAGTGTTGGTCTACTATGTTTCTTGATACTGCTTACTGTTTTTAAATGAGTTAATAGATTTCATTAAAAGTATGTGTTTAAAACTAAACACAGTGGTGTTTGGGAGAATGTATAATTCAGGGAAACAAAATTTGATGAAAATTGCTTATGCAATTTTTTTTTCTTTTTTTGTTTAAAGATCAAAGCCTACAGTTACTTTGGAGTCAGACTTTAAAACAACTGAAATTATAGCCCAGTTATTTTAGGTCTCACAGCTCTGTTCAGACAGAAAGGTTGTATTTGAGCCAGTGAGTCTCAGACCTGTGAGAGCTGGGAGCCAGATCCCCTGTTTGATAACAAAGCGCCCTGACACTGGACTCTTGATGTGTGCTTTTTCCAAGGTAACATAAAATGTTTAATAGAGAACTCACAGATACCCATCTGATGGATTTTGGTGGAATTGCCAATTACAAAAACAATTATAAAAGTTAAAGTCACCTAGCTCCTCACCAGAACCCCCCCAAAGAAAAAGCCCCTTAATTCTCCATGTTTTAAGCACGTACCTCTCTAAGTATTGCTGCTGCTCATGATAAATCAAGAAGTTAAAAGCTAAATCAACCTATTATAGAGTTCCAAAGATTATTGTGACTTTTTGTGTATAACAGAAAATACCAGCTTTTCTTTAATTATCTGGTATCAAGTATGAGTTATTTATCTGTTTTGGTTGTTTTTTTTTGTTGTTGTTGTTTTTTTGGCTAAATAGTATTACTCATTGAATTCATATATCTCTAAGTAGGCATCTGCTTACACCTAATTTTAAACAAGTCATTTCACAAACATTTATTGAACACCTACTACAGGTCAAGTGAGCAATACAAACAATAAAAAGATAAGGATGACAAAAATCATAGACCAATACCCCACCTGCACAGACATGTTACTTCATCTCTCTCTACTTCCATTTCCTCTTGTAATTTGGTAATAATGTCTACCTCGCAAGGCTGTTATGAGGATTAAATGACACAGTGAATGGCATATATGAAGTGCCTGGACTTGAAAAAAATTAAAGAGCTATTATTTTATAATCCATATCACTGCTGGAGTTAAGTGACTTATAGAAAATCACAAGGAATTGTTGAAAGGGTTGGAAATAGAATCTTAATTTCCCTCTGATTTTCTCACAAACATAAATTTATTCAGTGATTTTGCTGTTTGGTTTTGCAGATGTTTATTGAGTATCTCCTATTTGTAAGTTGCTCTGCTAAGATCTGTGGAAAATGTAAGTTACTATTGGACACACTTCCTGTCCTTACATGCTTGTGACTATTAGGGATGTGAGACATATGCACAAATAACTGTGGTGCCAAGAAGAAAGAAATAAGTGATATAAAACTGGCACAGGCAACAGAAGGAAAATTAAAAAGGGAAGGGCTGGGGCGCCTGGGTGGCTCAGTCGGTTAAGCGTCCGACTTTGGCTCAGGTAATGATCTCACGGTCCATGAGTTCGAGCCCCGCGTTGGGCTCTGTGCTGACAGCTCAGAGCTCAGAGCCTGGAGCCTGCTTCGGATTCTGTGTCTCCCTCTCTCTCTGACCCTCCCCCATTCATGCTCTGTCTCTCTCTGTCTCAAAAATAAAGAAACATTAAAAAAAAATTACACTTTAAAAAAAAAAAGGGAAGAGTTCATGGATCGAGGGACATCTGAGTTGTGCCTTGAAGGATGGATAAGGTTTGGATATATGGAAAATGGCAGAAATACATTCCAAGGAAAAGAAACAGTAAATATATGATACAGGAAGTTGTGGGAGTTCATTAGGCTAGAGAAAGGATCTATGAAGGGCCAGCCTGGCAGAAAGGATGAAGAGGCACAGAATCCATGCTAACGTATTTAGATGAGAAGTGTCACAATATTGCGAAATCCACCAGTGAGACAGAGAGTTTAGGAGTGGAGGGTTAAAAGCGAGATAGCAAAATGTTAGCAATTGGTAACTGATGAATACAGGTAAAGAATATATAGATGTTCATTATACTATTGGCAATTTTAATATAGGTTTGAAATTATTTTTTAAAAAGTTGAGGGAAAGAGATTAAAATACATGAGAAACTGCTAAAATCAATAAGCAAAGGACAAACCACTAGCCTAAGAATAGGCAAAACATATGGCAGGAAATGCTGCAAGAGACTATAATGGCCAGTAAATGAATAAAAATATGTTCAGCCTTTTAGGTGTTAAGAGGAATTTAATTTCAAGTAATGAGACACTACTTTTCATCACCTGATTACACCATTTTTTAGGTGTAATCATATTGTGGGTATCCAGATAAAAGAGATGTTAACACTAACCTTCTGTGATTGTTGTAGGGATTTGAAAGCAGAATATGTGAAGTGCCTGCCACATAGAAGAGCTCAGTAACAACATCTCCTTCCACTATTACTGTTGCCTAGTAAATGATCATGAATACCTGAGCTAGGGTCCTGACAGCATGAATGGAAGAGTATCAGCTGGGTTTGGCAGCTGGTTGCATTTAAGAGAACATGGAGAAAAGAGCAGAGCTTAGGACAAACTCAGTGTGGTTTGTTTGTAAAAGAGAAATTGCTAAAGAAAATTATATTTGCTATGGAAAGGAAGAAATGTTGGCTTAATTGAGGTGTTTGCCATACTGATTGTTGAATACTCAGTCTTTTCAAGAAAGAGTTGTTGAGTCATAGAAATTGAAGGTAGACCCATAATTTAAAGCCTTTTTAAATGCTCTGTTTTTCAGAATTATATTCATAAATATATATTATGGGCACACACACAAAAACAAAACAGTAAATGAAAGTATCCCCCTCCCATATCTCCTTATGGAAAGCCATCGCTAACTTTCTCATGTTTGCTACCAGAAAAATATGACGATACCGGTATAGTGTGTGTGTGTGTGTGTGTGTGTGTGTGTGTGTGTGTGTGTGTGTGTGTATGCCCATGTGTACATGTATGCTTTTAAAAATTCACACCAATGGTAATATGTCATATAAAAGTCTGCACCTTGCTTTTTTTTCTTTAACTCAGTGCAATCTTCCTTCATTCTATGTTAACATCTGCTTAAGAGTCTATTGACAAGATATAGCAAAAGGATTGAATTCATCCTCCATAAATGAGCCTATAAGGTTGCATTTAGTTTTTTACTGTTATAAACAAGTAGTCATGAACATTAGTGTTTATTTATCTTGATGTTTGTTTTGGGAGCATATTGGTAGCATCGGTTCCTAGAAGTAGAACAGCTGTGCTGTAAGTATTTATATTTTTAATTTTGATAAATAACTTTCCTCTTAAAAGGCTCTACCGTTTTTTCCTCCTCACCAACATTAGACATTACCAACTTATAAATTTATTAAGAGAAATATAATCTTACTTAGATATATATGTATCAAGTATTTATTGTAGCATTTCTTATTTATTGTCAATTACAGGTGAGGTTGAGTAATTTTTAAAATGTTCACTGGCTTTTACATACCTTTTTTGTTTTTAATATAATATTCTGATTTTATATTTCTATAAAATTCTATAATAATTCTAAAAACTCAACCTATTGTTGTCTAAACCCTTATATTTATGTAAGTTGTATGCTTTAAAAAAAACTAATAAAACTAAAATTACGTTAATTTATGTATTTGGTTCAATTAATCATTAGCTATCTCTCTCAAGGAACTGGACAAGGCACTAAGGCTATGAATACGTTATCTTTTTACTAAAATTCCCATTACTCTTTTACATTGATTTTATATGTTATTCATATAGTAATAATCTATTTCTGTTACATTTTGCAAATATTTTGCAAATATTTTCCCAGTTATGTACCTTTTGATTGTGTAATTGTTTTTGTCATATAAAGTTTTTTTTTTCAATGTGCAATTAAATTTAGCAGTGTTTTCCTTTAGAGCTAGGATTTTTTTTAATCTAGGATTTATTTTTTTTCCCCTTTAATTACTGTCTTTGTTTGGGCTGCCATTAACAAAATACCATAAACTAGGTGGGTTAAACAACAGAAATTTATTTCTTGCTGTGGCTAAGAAGTCCATGATCAAGGTTCGGGCCAATTTAGTTCCTGGCAAAGTAACTATTTCTGGCCTTTGTAGGGCCGTCTTCTTGCTGTGTTCTCACATGGTGGAAAGAGAGATATTGAAATCTCTGGTGTCTCTTCCTCTTCTTATAAGACACCAGCCCTATTGTTTAGAGCCCTACCCTTATGACCTCATTTAACCTTCATTAGGTCCAAAAGGCCCTATCACCACATACTGTCATGATGTGAGTTAGCACTTCAATGTATGAATTTGGGGTGGGGGTGCATAATTCAGCCCATTGTAATTACCAAATTTTATTTTGTATTCTGTGTTAATCCACCAAACAGTTTTGAATGCCATGTGAAATCTTTACTGGTCCCAATCACTGATATTGTTTGACTTAGTATATACAGTTTTTGACAGCAAGAATATACTTTTATTCTAGTACCCCTGTGTTCATCTCAAGGGCCTCTTCCGTTGGCTTATTCTGAGTGGGAAGACTATAAATATGTTAGACTTGAGGGATCGTCTGGTACAATACCTTCAATGTATATCTGTGGAAACTGAGATCCAGATTGGTAGAAGTGACTTCCTCCAAGTTTGCAGTTAATCAGTACCAGGATTTGGAGTAGAATCCTGGTCTTTTTGGCTTCTAGTCTAGTGTTGTTTCTTAAATAAGTGAAGGAATATCTGTAGAGTACTTAGAACATGCCTGGCCCCTGATAAGTGCTCCTAACTGTTAGTATTCTGACTTTGCTGATGTCTTTAGTATCATCATCATTATTCATAAAGAGCACAGATTCCGAAGCTAAACTGAGATTGAATCTCAGTGACAGTGGCACTCAGTTGTTAGCCATTCTTAGCCTCAGGTTTCTCGACCAAAAGAGGGGACAATAATAGAACCGATCTTATAGGGAGCTGAGAGAAATAGTTGATTGTTTTATACAAAGCACCTGGCGCAATACTTGCATCAAAATGATCATTATTTGAAGTATTTACTATTATTATTAGAGAAATACTCAGTCTCCTAGAATCAGCTTGAACCAATTAATCTTGTCTAGTTGCCTCCCATTATCCTCTGAATTCATGACTGTAAGCACACTCTGAAGTGGCCGCTGAAGCAATAAAAAAACGCTCACTTATGTTATGTGATGATGGAGCAGAGCAGAACAGAGAAAGAGACGGAGGGAACATTCAGTGGTTTTGGAGGCCCGCATGCAGAAAGAAACTGTGGAAGCTGGGCAAGAGGGAGGTGGTGCCAGGAGGAGGTTAGAAGGTGGCAAGGAAAGCTTCACCAACATTTATGATATTTAATCCTCCTCTTTGCCTCCTCCCAATGCTAATTAATACAAAGGTCTGACTCATTTTATTGTGCTTCACCTATTATACTTCACAGATACTGTGTTTTTTGCAAAGTGAAGGTGTGTGACAACCCTGCAACGGGCATTCTATTGAGCCATTCTTGCAACAGCATTTGCTCACTTTGTGTCTCTGTGTTGCATTTTAGTAATTCTCACAATATTTCACCCTTTTTCATTGTTACTGTATTTGTTACGGTGATCTATGATTAGTGATCTTTGATATAACTATGGTGATTGTATTCAGGTGCCATGAACTGCACCCATGTAAGGTGGTGAACTTAACTGATAAATGTTGTGTGTGTTCTGACTGTGCCACTGACTGGCCATTCCCCCATCTCTCTGCTCTCCTTGGGCCTCCCTGTCCCCTGAGACACGACAATATTCAGGTTAGACCAATTAATAATGCTATAATGGCCTATAAGTGTTCAAGTAAAAGGAAGAGTCACACATCTCTCACTTCAAATCAAAAGCTAGAGGGGGTGCCTGGGTGGCTCAGTCGGTTCAGCCTCTGAACTGCACTCAGGTCATGATCTCGTGGCTCATGGGTTCGAGCCCTACGTTGGGCTCTGTGCTTATAGCTCATTGCCTAGAACCTGCTTCGGATTCTGTGGCTCCCTCTCTCTCTGCCCCTCCCCTGCTTGTGCTCTATCTCTCTCTAAAAAATAAATAAACATTTAAAAATTTTAAAAAATCAAAAGCTAGAAATGATTAAACTTAGTGAGGAAGGCATGTTGAAAGTCACGATAGGCCAACAAATTAGGCCTCTTTTGCCAAACAGTTAGCCAAGTTGTGAGTGCAAAGGAAAAGTTCTTGAAGGAGATGAAAAGCGCTACTCCAGTGACTACATGAATGATAAGAAAGTGAAACAACCTCATTGCTGATAGGGAGAAAGTTTGAATGCTCTGGATAGAAGATCAAACCGGACACAACATTCCCTTAAGCCAAAGCCTAGTTTAGAGGAAGTCCCTAATTCTCCTCAATTCTGTGAAGGCTGAGAGAGAGGTGAGGAAGCTACAGAAGAAAAGTGTGAAGCTAATAGAGGTTGGTTCATGAGGTTTGAGGAAAGAAGCCATCTCCATGACATCAAAGTGCAAGGTGAGGCAGCAAGTGCTGATGGAGAAGCTGCAGCAAGTTCTCTAGAAGGTCCAGCTGAGACCATTCATGAAGGTGGCTACACCAACCAACAGATTTTCATTGTAAATGAAGCAGCCTTGTATGGGAAGAAGATGCCACCTAGGACTTCCCTAGCTAGAGAGGAGAAGTCAATGCCTGGCTTCAGAGCTTCAAAGGACAGCCTGACCCTTTTGTTAGGGGCTAGTGCACATGATGACTTTAAGTTGAAGCCAATGCTTGTTTATCATTCCGAAAATCCTAGGTCCCTTAAGATTTATGCTAAACCTGCTTTGCCCGTGCTCTATAAATGTAACAACAAAGCCTGGATGACGGCACATCTCTTTCCGACATGGTTTACTGAATGTTTTAAGCCCGCTGCTGAGACCTACTGCTCAAAAAAAGGATTCCTTTCAAAATATGACTGCTCACTGACAATACACCTAGTCACCCAAGAGCTCTGATGGAGATGGACAAAGAGATGAATGTTGTTTTCCTTCCTGTTAACACAGTAGCAATTCTGCAGCCTGTGGGTCAAGGAGTCCTTTCGATTCTCAGGTCTTATTATTTAAGAAATATATTTCATAAGGCTATAGCTGCCATAGATAGTGATTTCCTTCATGGATTTGGGCAAAGTAAATTCAAAACTTTCTGGAAAGGATTCACCATTCTAGATTCCAATAAGAACATTTGTGATTCATGGGAAGAGGTCAAAATAACATAAACAGGAGCTGGCAAAGAGTTGATTCCAACCCTCATGAGGGGTTCAAGACTTCAGTGAAGAAAGTATCTGACAATACGGTAAAAATGGCCAGAGAACTAGAATTACAAGTGGAGCTTGAAGGTGGGACTGAATTGCTGCAATCTCATGATCAAACCTGAACGGATGAGGAGTTGCTTCTTAACGATGAGCAAAGAAAGTGGTTTCTTGAGATGGAATATATTCTGTGAAGATGCTGTGAAGATTGTTGAAATGAAAACCAAGGATTGTGAACATTACATAAAATTGGTTTATAAAGCAGCGATAGAGTTTGAGAAGACAGACTCCCAATTTTGAAAGAAGTTTTCCTGTGGGTAAAATGCTATCAAACAGCATCTCATGCTGCCCAGAAGTCATTCAGGAAAGGAAGAGTCCTCAGTGCAGCAAACTTCATTGTTGTCTTATTTTAAGAAATTGCCACAGCCACCCCGATCTCCCCCAACCCCTGAGCTGTCAGCAGCCATCAACATCGGGTAAAGACCCTCCACCAGAAAATGATTATGGTTAGCATTTTTTAGCAGTAAAGCATTTTTAATTTGAGGTACATACAGTTTTGGTTTTTTTGGTTTGTTTCGTTTTTTAGACATAATGCTATTGCCTACTTAATAAGCCATAGGACATTGTAAATATAATTTTTATATGCATGGGGAAACAAAAAACATCATTTGACTCCCTTTATTGTGATTTTTGCTCTCTTGCAGTGGTCTGGAATCAAACTTGTAATAATCTCTTGGGTATTATTGCAGGATTTGTTTACCTCAACACCCAGGATTCATTGTCTTACTGCTTTGAGGAATAAAGAGATGGACACATAATAAAATGAGCAGCAGACAAAAGTTTATTGGAGTAGAAAGTAAGAAAATAAGAATGGTATAAAAGCTCTCTTTACAGAGAAGAGACATTTGAAAGTGAGTGCCCACAACTGTAGGCGAGGGACTGTTCTATAAGGTTCTGGTGGACTTACCCTTCCCTTCCTCCTAGTTCTTTCTCAGGCCCTACCCTTTTTGGCTTGATAACTCTAGATGCCTGGGTTGGCTGTTCCTGATTAGGTCAGTTCCATTGTGTGAGGAGTCAGACTATGGTCATACTCTCCCTCATATAATGTAAGGTTTATGGTTTACTTATTTTAGTTAAGTATTTTGTCAAATTCCTGAGGGGAACCTGAAGGGGAGTAGGTGGCGTCTGTTACATTCTTAAGAAGCACCTTACCCCTGAGGGGCTTTGCTGTGGTCAAAGTCTCTCAGCATTGTTCCAAAATATGTGTTTTTTTTTTTTTCCCCCACCCAGGGACCTCCAGTCCTAACCTTTCCCTCTTTGCCTATTTTATTGTATCTTATTCCTATCATAGTATGTCTGTAATTATATCTTGAAATGTTTTGGGCTTATAATAGAGGAGAGTGTCATAAGTCAAGACTGAGTTTTGTGTTTTTCTTATGTGCAAAAGTACAAACATTATGAAAGGAAAGTCAAGAAATAAGGTGACAATCTTATAAGAAATTTGAAATAAATTATATAATTTTAAATACATATGGAATATTTTTTTAAGTTTATTTATTTTGAGAGAGAGAGAAAGAGAGAGCGAGCAGGGAAGGGGCAGGGTGGGAAGAGAGAGAGAGAAGCCCAAGCAGGCTCCGCACTGTCACCACAGAGCCCAATATGCGGCTCAAACTCACGAACTGTGAGATCATGACCTGAACCGAAACCAAGAGTTGGACACCGAACCAACTGAGCCACCCAGGTGCCCCTGGAATATGTTTCATCTCTGGGTTCTACAATGTTTTTCTGGAAGGAGATGTTACTATGTATTAAGAATCACTTCAAGCTTAGCCCTGCTTGGTTCCATTGAGAGCATCTTTTGTATGGCTTTTATTATAGTAGCTTTTTAAAAATTTTTCAATATGCTATGTTCACTCCTAGACTATTAGGCTTCCTGCCATTCCCATTTAATTGAAGAGCACAATTCAGTCAATTTTTAAAATATATAAATCTCACCATTTAATATTATCCATTCCCTGACTCTTCTTCAGTAAATCCACTCATTGAGTGCCTACTATATATCAGCATTCTACTCATCCCTAAGGACACAGAAATGAAAACAGCCCCAGTGCTCCCACCTTTCCAGCCCCCAGGGCTTTATAGTCTATTGGGTGAAATAGTCCTGAGAACTGCAACTGCATTGTGATGTAAGTGCAATGAGCACAAAGTGCAGTGATAGCACACAAAGGAGGAAATGACTGATCAGAAATAGACCACTTCACACAGTCCATGAGCAAATGTAGTTCTTCTGTGAGGAATAAACAATTACCGAAATACCAACATGACTAGAAATCTTTGTCCATTCGTCGATGTTACCTTACACTATTGCTGTCGTAGCACAATGTGTGTACGTAGCACAATGGAGATTACAATGTGTGTAATCTCCATATCATAGTAGTACCTAGACTACTTGAAATTTTTTTTTTTTTTGCAAGGGTAAAAAACACGACTTTTGCAACAAAGCCTTTTGTTGGGTTAAAATTTTTTCTTAGCCCATGAATTTAGAGATTAATGCCTTCTCTATGATGAGAGGCATTACTCTTCATAGATTTAGCAATCATTATTTTCTATGTAGTCTTCCATAAACTACTGATACCACACATGCTTCTTAAAGAGTCATTGAATATCTCTTTTTGCAGATTTTAGAGTCTAGGGCTAAGCAGTCTTGTGACACGTAGAGAACAGGAGTAGAATAAAAGTATAAATGCTGTCTCCGTGATTGATAACATGGTTGTCTGTCTCAGGGGCTAGCTTCTGGAAAGGGCCTTCCAAGGGTAGTTTTAAGAACAATTGCCTAGGGCTGTCTTGGGCTGAGTGTGTAGTAGAAACAGAACTTGCTCCTTTGGGGGAAGGGAAAAGAAGGCCTTGCATCCCAGAAGACTTATGGCTTCTTTTTGTCTGATGAGAGAGTGGCATTGACAAAATACAGAGTGGATGATAGCAAATCTTGCTTTTCTCTAGTGAAGATTTTTCTTTAGCAGGGTGGAGGGATTCAAATTGTGTAAGTCTATTTGGGGTGAGTTATCTGCAATCTCCCCCTATCCCTGGGGAGAATGGGAATGACTAATTGAAGCATCCCATAACAGTAATTGAGACAGATTGGAAAGGGAAATGAGTGATTAACCTTGAGCCTCCTCCTGATGCCATGCATGGTAATGTTAGAGTAGGTTTCTGGGGGGTGCCTTTAGGAGTTCATTTTCACAGAAGTCCACATAGCTCCTATAATTACATTTCAGAGAAATATATTTCCGCCCCAACTTAAGTTTCAGATACTTGTTGCTCTGTTTTACATCATGTCATTAATGAAAGCTTGTTACTGATGGCTGCAAACGAGAGATGGATTTGTTCAGAAGCTAATGAAGCTGAAGCTTTAGGGCTCGTCCATTGCTTGGGCCCCTTTGAAGGGCCTGGAACTGATTTTGCCTTCTTTTCTTAGACAAGAGCCCCTAAATCGTGTAGGCTTCTGGTCCCACAAAATCTGGATCTGCTTCTGCTAAAATTCCAATTATAAAAGAGTGATCTGGAATAAATTGAGAAATTTTCCAAAATGAAGGCCAACATTTCTTCACTTTTTAGGGATTCTGGAACTGTTTAAATTAAATAAATGCTTAGATTTTTATCCGGTTACATTATCTAGTTTTTGAAATTCTGGGAATTGAGATGAACAATATATTAGCTAATTACATGTTTTTGTGGTAGATTGATTACTTTATTCCCTAAATATAGTTGTTAGTAATGCTAAAAAAGGAAAAGTAGAAAAACACACCCTATGATCTAATAATATAAAAGTACCAGTTTATCTATTTCTGTGTACTGGTACAATAATTATAAAGAAGAATCAAATGGATTCATTTTAAAAAGGCAAATTTTCTGTATTCCGGCTTCTGATACAATTCATCATTGTACTCTTCAGCAGTAACTAATTTTGCGCTCCGTACATGGTAGGTGCTCTAAAGTATTGGTTGGATTTAAACTAAGTATATGTTATGAAATGAATTGCTTTAAAACTAAAATTAAATGCTAGCAGAACCTGTCTGGTTTGAAAAAAATAAAATAAAACACAGAATGTAAAGATAGTGGTTTGCACATTAATGGCAAGTAACTTTTATAGAGCAAGACTCTACTTTCTCAGAAATTACATAATCACCCTTTGGCAAGTATAATTAACATGCCATCACAAACCCACTACCATTTTGCTGGTTGATTAGTGAGGTCCTGGTTAACTTAAGCATCCAATGTGCCTTGTTTGAAAATCCACATATGATGGATTTAATAATGAAAGATTTAGGGTATTATTTTCTTCTTCTTCTTTTTTTATTACTGCTGTTGATTTTGTTTCTCTGCTTTTGATAGGGTTGTAGATTGACCTGGAGAAATTACAACTGATAGAATATACTCAGGTTCAGAGAAAATTTTAATTGACTAGTTATATACTTGTATCTGAAGCTCATGTCCTTTGGATGGTTGTCTTCCCATCAAAGTTTGCTCCAACTGCTTTCTAAGACATAAGAGGTTAGCTCTCTTTGGCTTATTTATATTTTTGTACACATATTCACACCACACACACACATAAATGGTTATTTGGCAAGCAGATATTTGTGTAGTATGAATCACCGAGTGAACTCTGAACGGCATAGTTTGACAAGAGCTAGGGCCAGTCTTCAAGCTATCAGAAATTTTACATCTCTCACCCAGGAGGAATATATCTAACTCAGTGGTAGGATGGCCTGGAGATATCAGTGAAAAAATACAGTCTCTTACTGCCATGCTCTTGGAGAGAATAAAAATATAGACAAGAATTACACTGATTTAGAGCAAAGTACTTAATTGCTACTATCAACATTCTCCATTTAAGATTGCTTTCTTCTGACCAAGAGGTTGTCAAGATTGGGGTTTCCATCTCTGAAGAAGCAGGTTTCTCCCTTTTCTGAGCTTCTCAGTCATCCAGGCAGTTTCACAGGCAATTGAATGAGATAAAATATTTGCTTCCTTTTAGGCTAGCTATCCTAGTTGTGAACATGTTTGTTGTGCAAGCAACAGCAATTACAATATTAAGGTTACTGAAGATCTTGTTTCTCAAAGACCTGTTTATTACTATGATCTTGCTGAGGCTTCTGATAAATCTGCATCAATAAAAGATGTGGTATTCATTGATTAGGCACAGCGCTAAAGCTGCAAATACACGTATTACATGTTTTAAAATAAAGATTGTCACTTTTGATAGAAGGGATAAGTAATTTTTGAGAACATCATAGCCATCTGTGTAACAAAGACTAACATGAAGTGTTTTGAGCTGTTGCACCAACATCTATCTGAACAAATAGGACCCTAATGGTTTTCTGAGATAGAAGGTAGAATGAAACTAATGTGGGGAGCATTCCTAAATCTGCAATTCTGTTAGACCAGTTCAGACAGTCTCCACAGGAAGCGGACATTGAGGTCAGAAGTTGGGTCAAAGCCTTTTAATTGTGAGCCTCCATGACGCCTCTGGGCTCAGGTCAATAACCTGAAAGGCTCTGTTTGTGGGCCTGGAAAGGGTATATTATGGGGGCTCAGGTGGCCTGCTAGACTGTTCTAATACTCAATTGTGAGAAGCAGATTATCTGCTTTGCAGATTATCTGATCTTCTATCATCAGCCTTCCCATTGGGCTTTCATTTGCCAAGGATGGGGCTAAAATGTGAAGTGCAGGAAGTTAGGCACAGTAGACTCTGTGTGCAATCCCATTACAAAACCAAATATAAATCAATCAACAGGCATTGCTTTGTTAAATGACTTTAGGCTTATTTAGTTTGGCATTTTTTCTATCTTAATCTGTATTCTCTAGAGTTGCATAAACCCCATTTATTTTACTCTTATCTCCTGGAAATCTTTAGACTAGAAAACAAATCTATCATGAAATCCATGCAAAATGGAATTATTGAAACACCTTTCCTTTTTTCATGTACTCTATAATATAGATATAGCATTATGATGTAATTGAATTTCTTCTCTGGAAATTCATGAAGTCATTTCCAGCCTAGGCTGTCCTTGGTGCCCCAGTACTCTTGCTTGATTGTACCCTTCAAAGCAGCTGGGTTCACTCAAAAGAAAGATTGGTCATCTCTGTGAGTCACAGTTTCTGTGAATTAGAAAATCAGCTCTATTGTGAATTATGTTTTATTGAAGACCAGAATATTATCATCATTCTCCTATGTTTTCTGAAACAAAGAAAGGAACAGAGGGAGGAAGATGCAGGGGGTGCAGGATAGAGAGAGAGAGAGAGAGAGAGAGAGAGAACACTAATGACATTTTGGCCAGATATAAATTATTATAATCTTTTCTATGGCTAAGCAGATAGTATCCCTGATAAACTGTTGATAAGAAAGTGGATATTTATGCCCTTCTTTGACATAAGGAAGCATCTCTACATGCTTGAAAGCAAAATCACAGACTCTTAAATCCAGATCTTTGTTCTCTTTACCAGCTCATGCCTCACTGTCAAAGTACCTACTTCCAAAGCCAGTCTTTCCCCCTAAAATACATACTCTTTCCAGTACTCCACTGGTCTTGGCACAGATGCTCTTAGAGAGAGCATTGCTAGGTACCAGTGAATAGAAATTTTTGGTTTCAACAACCACTTCACATAGTAGACTTTTTCCCCCCCATCAGTTTTGATGACTTATTTTATATTAGTAGCATGCTTACTTAACAATACTGGCATATACACCTATGAATTTAGAATTTTCTGGCAATTTAAAATTTTTTTATTATTCAACAGTTACTCATTTCATACCTACTTTGTGGTAGGCACTAGTCTAGGTACTTGGCATAATAATAACAAATAAATAACAAAACAGTTTTAGGTCTCTGGCCTGATGGAGTTTATATCCCTATTAGGAAGGCACAGACAATAAACAAGAAAATAAATAGTTAATTGAACAGTTTGTAAAAAAAAGAGGTAGGTGCTAAGGAGCAAAGGAAAAAACAAACAAACAAAGAGAAGAAAAGTTAGCTGGGTAAGGGGGGCCAGAAGTGCCAGGCAGGAGTGGGGAGGTTGCAATCTACGGAGCACGATCAAGTTGGTCTCATTGAGGAGTAGCAAAAACTTGAGGGCCATGAGGCAGTTAGTCATGAAGATTTCTGGACAACATGCCAGGCAAAGGGAACAGCCAGTGCAAAGGCGAAAGCAAGGTTCAGAAACTCTGTTCTTATGAATTGAAACTAGGATGTTTTTCCTAAGATCAGTCTTCCATTATAAAGCTCCTGTCTAACCCTTACTGTTTGTTTTTGAAATAATTTAACAACATTAGAAGCAAAGGCTTCTCTCAATGTATCTGTGTTACCAGAAATGAGAACATACTATTTTTCAGCATCAAGATATTCCTTTAAATGTCTTGTGTCTCCTGAGAAGTATAAATCATAGTGTTTTTAAATACTGTGCTAAAATAGCTTCATGTATTGAAACAAATTTAGTTCCTTTAGGAATTTAAATGAGTACATTTTACGTTTCATAACAGCCACACCCAGAGTATCTGTGTTATAAGATAGAGGGGAATAACATGTATTGAACACCTATTATGTGATAGATACTGTACTAGGTCCTTTAAATATGTTATCTCATGGAATCTCTACTGGTTCTGTGAAGTATTATTGTCCCCATTTTGTGTAAGTTTCAGAGAGATCAAGTAATTTACCCAAAGCCTCAAAATAAAAAATGAGAAGCCAGATCCAAAGCCAGGTCCATTAGAATACAAGGCCAGTGAATAACACCACAGCTTTCCCATTTTCTTAGGGAGAGCCTTGTGGTAATTTCTGCTTCATGTATTGCCCTCGCTTTCCACAGGTGACCAATCAATACATCCTATTGATTTTATCACCTGAATATCTATCATTGTGCATGCAGCTACCATCGGTCACCATATAACACTATGACAGTACCTTTGACTGTATTCCCTGTGATGAGCCTTTTATTCCCATGGCTTATTCATTTATGCCTGGGAGCCTGTATCTCCCTCTCTCCTTCACCCATTTTGCTCATCCTCCCAACCCCCCTCCCCTCTGGCAACAGTTTGTTCTCTGTATTTGTAGGTCTCACTCTGCTTTTTGTTTGTTTCTTTCTTCATTTGTTTTGTTTTTGAGACGCCATATATGTAAGTTTTACCATCAAATTGTCAAATAGGGGCACCTGGGTAGCTCAGTCCCTTAAGCGTCTGACTTTGTCTCAGGTTAAGACCTCACGGTTCATGTGTTTGAGCCTCCATCGGGCTCTGTGTCGACAGCTCAGAGCCTGGAACCTGCTTCAGATTCTGTGTCTTCCTCTCTCTTTCTGCCCCTCCCTTGCTCATGCTCTCTCTCTGTCAAAAATAAACATAAAAAAAAAAAACAAAAACAAAAAAACCCAACCTGAATAGTTCCTCCTGTGTCTTAGGGTAAAGTCCAAATTTTTAATATGGCACTTCTTGACCTGGTCTTACCTTGCCAGCCCTTATATTTTGTCCTCCCCTTGAATTTATTTACAAATCACATAGAATTATTTTTATATTATAACTTTGGGGGTATTCATTTATATTTCTCATCAGCCTGTTCCTTAAAATGTTCTTCTAGGACCTCCTGTTAAATAATGATCAATAAACTCTTAGGTACACTAAGAAGCCATAAATGATTTTAATAAAATAAACAATTACTTTGTGAAGCAAATGGAGCTCTCTGAGATGGCTGATTGATATTCTTTAAGACAGACCTACTGAAAGAACAAAGGGACTCCGGCAAAACCAAAATTTAGATGTTCCTAATAATAATGTTGAAACCAAGAGGAATTACTTGGGTTTCTTATTCATCATTTACATTGTTACATGTAACTGAGAATAAACGATAGTAAAACAACTTATTTCGGCAGTGTTGTGATATTTAATCCCAGCAAATGATATTTCCCTTTTAAATGTTTGATGACAAGTTAACTTGCCTCTCTGTTTTTTGTTTTTTTTTGGTTTTTTTGTTTTTTTTTTGCCCTGTTATGGCATCATCCTTTCAAAACGCTTTAGTAACTAATTAAGAAAGAAGTTATTCATGTCTTCTTTGAATAAATTAGAGTTTTTTTAATTAAAAATAAAAGGTAAGCTAGTGCTTTTATGAATCTCTTATTATTAGATAAGCTAGATTTTTATTTTATTCAGTGGGTAAGTAAGAAAAACATTGACCTGGCTTCTGAGTAAACTACAATGAAGGTTTTCAAATTTGGCTGTTAATGAGAACTATTGGGGAAGCTTTTTTTTTTTTTTTTTTTTTTTTTTAAAGGGTTTTCTCAGCTCCACCTTAAAAATTTAAGGAGTAAGCAGTGAATTCTTGAATGAGAATCTCTAGGTTTAGACCCAATAGATGCAGGCTTTTTTTTTCTTTTTTTTAATCTGACTCCTAGGGGGTCCTGATGCACATCCAGGTTTAAGAACCACTTGACCAATATATATTTTGCAATGGGAAGAGACGTAAAGTAGCCTGATCAAAGTTACCATCATCCATTTGAAGTAAAATACTACTTCAAGAGTACTAACTAAGTAACTAGATACCTGGGAATCAAAAGGCAGAATGTGAAATACCACTCTTAACCTACACTTTTTTCCATTTTCCTTATGTTTGAGCCATCCTGAACCATCTAGACTTCTCTGGTAATAATAGGTCTAACAATAGTAGCAATAACATTCATTATTCACGAATCCCTGTTTATATATGTAATTTCCATCTAATCCTCAGTATCCCCTATGACTTACATACTTTTATGTGGACAAAAGACGAGAAAAGTGACCTGCCAGATAAGCAAGTTATTGTGATCCTAGTAGGCAACGTGATCCCAGCTCAATCAGGCTGACGTCATAATTCTAATTCCTCTTACCCACTGTGCTCTGCTTCTGAACATACCATGTGCTTTTTCTTAAATCATGTACTTTTTACAGCTTCTTTTTTCCTCATAATACTCCCTTTGCTACGAATCTCTTACTTCCCATTCTTCTCTCTGTTTTTAAAAGATTTTAAATAATCTCTATACCTAACATGGGGCTTGAACTCACAACCCTGAGATCAAGAGTCCCATGCTCCGCCTACTGAGCCAGCCAGGCGCTCCCTTCCCATTTTTCTCTACTGAAATATAACTTGTTCTGCAAAGGCCAGACTCAACTCTGCCTTTTCTTTGGCCCCTTCTCCCATTGTCCTCACTGCCTTTAGACCAAAGAATTGTTCTTGACTTGTATACAAGGAGGGAAACAAACTCTTAACCATCTGTCGAGGACACTCTATAAGGTAAATAATACTATGTCTATGTTATATGTGGCTAAAATGAAGCTCAAGAAGGTGGATGCCCTTACCAAGAGTTCGCCAATATGCCGAGAAAGGCATTTGATCCCCAGTCTAACTTGCAAGCTCTTTATACCATGACGTGTCGTTCTGTCCTTTGACGTGTTCTTCATGTCATATCACAGCACATGTTACACTGGAAACAGTGAATTGTGAACTCCCTGAGGGCAAGCACATTAGATCCATCTTTGAAACCTAGTTCCAGAAAAAGCACTGCACATAATGTGCTCTGGAAGGTGTGTGATGAATGAATTTTGAGGTTCTTCCTGTAAACCAGATCTAGGGAATTTTTATGGCGCTAAGTACACAGTGGGTGAAATGTGGTTAACTTTATTTTCTCCTTCAGGTGTGCAGATACCTCACAAGTGATCAGGAAAAGGCCAAATTAACCTTTGAGGGCAGTTACTAGATCCTTTCTCTCTAGCAGTGATGTGATGTAATACCTTTATTTGCATGATGATTTCTCTCCTTTTGGAGTAACCATTTGGAAAGATAAATAGCAGAGAGAAAAGAAAAGCATGAAATGTAAGAAAAAATGGCTTACACTCATTTTTGCTTCTACAAAGCCAAGTTTTTCACCATGAAAAGTACCTCTGAGCTCTGTGGGTAAAAACAAAAAAAGGTTGAATGCTGGTATTTGTTTTGCATGCTTGAGAATTCTACATTCTTTGTGCCCTGCAGTTTTAATATAGAAACAGACAATTCTGACTTGACCTTAAGTGCCTCACCAGTGTGCTCAGGGGACTCCCTTTAGGAACAGAAGCTGACACCACCTTGCCTGAGCCTCTTTCAATCAATAGCATGGTGGAGTACACATGATACGAATAGGCAGACCGATAAGAAATAAAAGCATATCTGTTGATACAAATGGAGCGACAAATGGACCGGTTTCTATTCAAGGACTTTGAAGGGGAAATCAAGGAGGGAAAAGATGGCCAAATGTGAATGGATAGCAAATTAATTTTTTCTGAGGGATGAGGTGTTTTTTTTTTTTTTTTTCATTACTTATGTTCAGAAGAAAATGGTCAAGTTGTTCTGTCTAAAAGGAATTTGTTACTCTGATTCTTGGAACAAGCCTCTGGGGAGTGTGCATTTTGCGACTGTAAATCTACAGTGGCAAAATTGTGTTAATTTGGCTGACTAGAAGTATTAACCATATTATATCAAATCACTGCCAGAAATAATTCTCTGCCATGCCCCGTGACTTTATTTTAATTGATTTTTTTTTACTTTCTGCTTCTGTGATTTTTGTTTATTCTGACACATGTTTATTAAATGCATGAGGAAAATTGTTTTGCAAATTATTTTTAGTGTTTTTATCTTGTTTAAATTGGTGGGTTAACTCTTTTTCTTCAGAACTCCAACCTCTTTTATTTTCATACTCAATACTGCTGATTTAGCTTTTTGGGCCCCACTAATGGCATTATTGTCCACATCAGCAGTCTATACAATTAAGCTGTATGCTTAGTATCATTTGATGTTTCCCAAAGATTTGAAAGTCAAAATTGAATATGATTGATTGCTGCAAGATATGTTAATATTGGGATCCCTGAGCTATGTTACAGAATAAATCATTCACTGTAATAACAAAGATAATGCCTCTAACATTACTCATTGTATGTTCTATCAGTAATCAGGCCTCAGGAATAAGCCTCATTTGTCTGCTGTGGAGCCCTCATGTTATACAAATCACACGGTGAATGTTTCATAGAAACATCATTTAGGATAGAAGAATTTAGCTGTCAATATTACCAGCAAAGATAGATTCCAAAGAGGATAACCCCATTTCTTTTATCAACCTTTCTTCTCTCTATTTACTTTGATATTTGATGTTTAAACATGAAGCTGTTTTGTCGGTTTTAGCTGTATCTTTTCAAAAAACTAATAATAGTATATTAACCAACATTTAAAAAAAATTTTAATGTTTATTTTTGAGAGAGAGAGAGAGAGAGACAGAGCACGAGCAGGGGAGGAGCAGAGAAAGAAGGAGACACAGAATCCGAAGCAGCTCCAGGCCCTGAGCTGTCAGCACAGAGCCCAATGTGGGGCTCAAACCCACAAACCGCAAGGTCATGACCTGAGCTGAAGTCGGATGCTTAACTGACTGAGCCACCCAGGTGCCCATGTTAACCAACATTTTTTAAATGCTTACTAAGTACCAGGAACTGTACTGGGCATTTAACATGTGTACATTTATTTAATCCTTGCAATCACACAAAGATATGTAGGTACTGTGTTATCCCCATTTTACTGGAAACTGAGGCCCGGAGAGATTAGGTAACTTGAATAGAGTCACACAGATATTAGGTGGTAGGACAGCATTTGAACCCAGGATGTCTGGCACCAGGGCTTATGCTCTTAACTAATATAGCATACCTGCTGGGGGAATATGTGAGAGATGTGGTTCTACTCAGTGGCTCGCTTTTTCATCTTGGTGATATCAACCCTGAATAGTAAATCTTAATAGAAGACAGACTGCTAAGTCGCAGAATAAGTGCCCCCTGATAGGTATGCAAGACAAGGACTGGCATGGCTGGGTAGCTTTCAAAATAACTTGTCATCATTTACTTAACACTGAGATGCCTACAGAAAGCTTTAAAGTTCCAACACACTGAATGTTAATAATGGAAATAATTTTATAGACTGCAGTCTCTTTATTTTTACATCTTATTCTAGACACTGGAAGGGGTTATCTGTTGCTGATTCTGATTTACCCCGGATTATTTTTAATATTCATACTTTTGGGACAACTTTCCTTTTGGAGATCTCTCACCTGTGATGTAAATTGAATTTGCACTTGATAAAAATGTTACACAATAACACTTTAGTATCTAGTGGATTCATTCAAGAAGGAAGGGAGGGACACAAGTTGTATTTTTTATGGTCTTTAGGTCTTGCTCCTTTCAAGTTTTAGGCTGGACCAAAAGATGGTTTGTTCTCCTCGGTTAAGTCAGCACAGGGTTACTACCTATGTGAAAATAACAACTTGCTAATTTAATGTCAGAGCCTAGAGTGAATTAACTTCACATCACTGGTTGTCAACAGCTTTGGAGATTTTTGGCAGTTCTGGTTAAGTAAAGCCGTGTGTAACAGTACCATTGACAGAACATTTGTACCATTAAGCCTTCAAACTCTTATTCAGCTGTCAACACATGGGCACTTTCTGGAGCCAGACTCTCTCATGCTGTGCACTGCCTGCAGCTCGCCGGAAGCTCAACTTTGACTAAAAGGGTTGATTTCTCTTCTCTTACCCTTGTTCTCATTTAGTGTTAAAACTTGCTTAAAGTCTGTCTTTTATTCTGAAAAGTACACAGACATGTGTCATCTCTTAAACCGTTGTGATGTTGAGGTAAGGGGCTCCAAAGAAATGCTAGACATCTTAGTGAATAATTGATTAGAAAGGAGTCTGGCAGTGTTAATTGTGAGCTGCAGTATAATGAATGCCAAAACAGAAGCTTTCTGGAGGTTTCCAAAAATTGGGTGAAGTTTTTAATACTGAGCAGTAGGGTCAGTGTACTGACGTGGAATTTAAAGGGTTTTTTTTTTTTTTTTTGACTGTGATAGATTTTTAATTGGCTTTTGTTACTTGCCTTGTTCTTTGATGGAAGAGGTTCATTTATTAATTGGCCGTGCTGTTCTGGTGGTGGTGGTGGTGGTTTTGTTTTGTTTTTAACAGTTGCCCGTCTAAAGCCACTTTGGGGATATTTATTTATTGGACATAATTGGTAATGTGGGGTAGATAAAAAACCAGAGAACAGATTCAGACAAGCACAAATGTTGAATGAAGTGATAAATTCTGTAGCCAACTACCACCAACATAGCACAATGAAGCAGAAACTTTCATTCATGGAGCCTGTGACAATTTGATTTTCAATGGTTCTTTCCAAATAAAATTATAGAAAAGACCTCTCAAATTTTATCCTATGGATAATATTACAGATCATTTTAAAATTGAAGTGACATTCAGTGTGTCCATTCAATAGGGCTGCAAAAACAGGAGTTTTATGGGCCTGCACTAATTCATTACTAACATGTGGCTAATTAAGTTTACTTTTAAATTAATTAGAAAATTAAATAAAATTTAAAATTGAGGTCCTTGGTTGCACTAGCCACATTTCAAGTGTTAAATAACTACATGTGGCTGGTGGTTATTGTATTGAACAGTGCAGATTGTGGGACATTTCCATCATTTGAAGAAAGTTCCATTGGATACCACTGCACTATACAATAATAGGGAAAGCTAACATAAGTTTATGGTAGTGTGTGTGTGTGTGTGTGTGTGTGTGTGTGTGTGTGTTGTTTTGTTTGTTTCTGTTTTGTTTTGTGTTTTTTTGCCTGTCATTTTTTTGGCTTTGATTTTAGTTATAATTTAAAAATATTCTTTATGAAGACAAGGACTATAGCTGTTAGAATTGATGTGAGAATTTTGGTATTCATTTTTATGTCTTATTTTTATGATTTCAAACAGTTCACAGATCTATAAATACATTATTCCAGTAGCTCAGGAACTGAAGAAATACCTTGTAGATTAGCTCAACCTTGTTTTTAGTATGAGTACCCCAAAATAGCCTTGCTTGGTCAGAAGAGAAAAAAATATGAATATGGAGTCAAAGAATAAAGTTACTTTGCCTCTAATGAATGTATAACCCAAGAGCATTTTAAACACAGGGACCTCAGAAGAATTTTTCTTTGTATGATAAAAGAAAAAAGGCAAGACAAAGAAAGTCTAGGAAGAAATACAATGACTTAAGAAAGTAAATACTTTTAAATGAAGGCACAATAAATATTTTAAGTTGTATAAAGATGCTTTATTCTAAAGATAGTAACTGTCCACTACATAGAATTTATAAAATACAGAAAAGTGTAGATAACAAGATAAAATTCACTCAGAACTCTGTCAGTCAGCAATCATCACTTTGAATACTTTAATGTATTTTGTAGTTTGTCAAAATTATAATAATGTTGATGACAGAGACAGCAATGACCGCTAAATGTGGCTTTAATATGGACTGTGTGCTTTCTATGCATGTTACCATGTAACACTTAGCACAGCCCAGGAAGGAAGAGTTACAGGTCTTCCACTCCTTGTCCACATTTTCTGTTCAGAAACAGAAGAGCTCTGAAAACCAAGAGCAGAGCCAAAAGAGTTTGGGTCAGGGCAGTATCTGACTGGAAATGACATGGGGCTCCTTTTCTGCTTTATTTTATCTCATTAAGTATGAATACTAATGTGCTCTGTGGCAGAAATATGTAATGTGTTTGCTTATTGAGTGCTTCCTCAGAGCCCACTGGAATGGTTACTTTGTGTGTGTATACGTGTATATAAAAATACATTAGATACAATATATCTATGTAAAATGTTATATAATTTGAATGCATTTGCCCCAAGATATTTAGATAAAGTATATAAAGCTGTACTGAATTTTACTGAAGAAGACATAGGGACATTAAATAACTTGCTTAAGAATTCTTGGCTAGTAGGAAATGGAGATGAGACTCAATCAAACAGACCTCTCCGATTCTACAATTTGAGTGCTGAAAGCATTGCTTCATTTAAGTAAAATTGCTGTGTATTGAGAAACAGTAACTGTATACCTACCCTCCTTAAGGAGCCTGAGTAGGACTTTCAGATATTGATGTTGGTAACCATCCCCCTGCTTTTTAACACTAAGTGTAATAATTTTGAAGCATTGTTCATCAAGAATAAGAAAATTCTGATTTATGAAGCTTCTGAGCCTAAAGTTAATGATGTAGCTGTGCTTTAAGTAGAGATAAACTTTAATGTTAAATGCAGTCATAAAGTCAGCTACCATCAATTATAAGATACTAAATAATGTTTTGATGTATCCTTTTAAGTTTTAATATTAAATATGTAATATTTACTGTATCTTTCATAGCTAGGTATCCAGATAAAAATTTTAAGTAATAATATACATATAGATCCTTGACAAAAGGAAAGCGATTATCTGTCTTAGTATTGATTGAATTCATTGCTTATATACATGTAAGATAGTGTTTTGCTTTATGCTTTCTTTCTAAGAGTATAAAAGATATTATTAATGAACCATAGGTTTTGATAAAATTTATATTTTGTATATTTAGTAGATATTAAAATATAATAATGTGATCTTAATGTACAATAGAGATAGAACTACAGATTCCCCCAATACTTTGCTCAATTTATGGATCTCATGATTTCAGTTGCTGCCCAAGATTGACAGTCTGCTTGTTTTTTGTTTTGTTTTGTTTTTTTTTTTTGTGGTGGGGCAGTGTCCTACTTCATTGGATACTTATTCTCTGATGGAAGAAGTCTTAAAAAAGGAAATGGAAGCAGCTTCTACTGTGCATTGGCTTTTTTTTTTTTTTTCCTTAAACTGTACACTTGTCAGAATCTTGGGAAAGCAAGCAAGAATCAGTGACCTACTCCTCTTGGTGCTTTTGCTTTAGCAGCTCCATTTTAATTGACTCCATTCAAAGAATTCTTCTAAAGCCTTTCAAAATCTATCCTTACAACTTATTTACAAAACACAACTTTGACTTGGCTTGAAGTAAATAGCATACCTTTGACCTACATGAAAAGAAATCTTTGTCTGACTCTATCTGGCATTGGCTGTTTTTAGAAATGCAGTAATCTCTTAATCTATCAATGTTATATTTATTGTGGGCCAGTGATGTGTGGGCAATGTTGAAGGAGGTAAAAAGATAACTAAGGCACTTGCTTTCAAGAAGTTCAGAGGATTCATTTCAGTATAATAGTAGCAGCAGCAACATCACCGTGCTTTCTCTATGTCTAGCACCATTCTAATACTTTATATGAACCCGCTGAATCTTTGTATCAACCCTATGAAATAGGTACAATTCTGTACATTCTGAAATAGGTACAATTCTTCTGTACAATTTTCAGAAGAAGATACATGACGGTTTAATCATTTGTCAAGGTCGTACATGAGTGGAACTAGAATTTGAGCACAGGTAGTCTGGCTCCAGGATCCATACCAGTCTATATTTTCAAATGAGGGGAGGCATGAGCTATGCCTGTAGTGATGGATGGAGAAGATCATCCAAAGAGAGGCATCATTGTGAGCAATTCTGCTTGACAGTCATATAATAAATGGCCATTGTGTAGAAAGCATGACAGAAGTGGTAAGATACAGACACTGCGCTCAAGGAACTTATGGCAAGTTTACAGCCTTCCTGATGATCTATTTGAGAACTCTTTGATAAAAGAGTGTCATTTCTATTGGATGGTTTATTTTGCAGTTTTGTGGTTCATTATATTACTCATTGAATAATCAGTAAACCAAAAATATCCCGCCAACATTTTTCCCTTTAATATTTGCCAAGTGTCAGGTATTATGTGGCTGTCACAAGAACAGGAATATGCAAGATAGACCACTCCTCCCCCCATAGAATTTGCATTTAGTGAAGACAGTTAAACAAGTATTAACAGAAAATGTGATAAATGTTGTGATAGAAGAAGATAAGGAACTATGAGAATATGTAAGTAGATACCTTAATTCTAAGGGACCTCAGGAGTAATAATGCCTGAAAGATAAGGTATTGGTTAGGAAAAAGGGGTACAGGGAGTAGAGAGTAAAGGAAATATGTTCCAGGCAGAGGGAACAGCATGCACAGGGCCCAGCACAGAGAAATAACGTGATTCTTTCAGTGAATTTAAGAGCAAATGGGGTGAGTGATCTGATCAGGTCTGTAGACTCCTTCCCTACTAAATGACCTTGGGGGAAGTTACTCTTCCTCTTTAAGCTTCAGTGATCCCATTTAAACAGAAAGAAAAATATAGCCCCTCCCTCTTAGGGTTGTCATAAACATGAAATGAGATCCTGGTTCTAAACTACCAAGCACAGAGTAAGTGCTACAGACAACTTAGCTATTACTAACTTGGGGAGTCCACCTTGACTGCATATGGAAAATGGTTGGGAGCAAGGCTGGACTGGAGGTGTGGGACTAATGAGAAGGTGGTATGGTGATTTGAGGGAAAAAGAGCATTGGCCTAGAGTAAAGTGGTGTCAGTGAGAATGACAAAAAGCAAATACATATTGAAAAATTATTTCAGAAGTAGAATGGAGGGTCCTTGGTGAATATAGATATAGCAGGTGAGAGGAGAGGGAGTTAAGGATGACTACTAGGTTTCTAGTTTTAGACCATTAGGTGGATGCCAAAAGACAGATTAGAAGTCCAAATCCAACCTTGTAATGTAGTTTTGGAAAATCAACTCTATGGATATGGATGGACTATCTACTAGGTAGTCAGTGACAGAGTAGATTGGAAATATTTCTAAATTCTCGCCCACAATTTTTCAATATGACACACAAACTAAGAAAATCAAATTATAAGAGAAGTACGTCTTTGTGTAGATTGCCCTAAGGCATTCGGTAGATATTCACAAATGGAAAGTCTTCTGATTCTGCATAATAACTATGTCAAATCTATAATAAACTTAGGTAATAAATCAGGAGTGTCTAATATACTCACTAGTATTATTCATTTTAAGAAAAGATACACTTCTCAAATGAATCTTCATAGTCAAACCACATATAACTGACTTATTGAATGAGCTAGACTCTGAGGCACAAGCAGAGAACATTATTACATGCCCTCATTAGCACACTTCAGCTCTGTAAAATCATTCTTTCCTCTTTTTAGATAAAATTTTAGGGTGAATTCATAGTTTTTCCAGCCTCTTTCAGTTATTTAAAAAGTCCAGTCCACTAGAATAAAACATAGGAGAGCATTTTAAGTCACAAAAACATAACTATATATGAAAAGATTAATTAGATTCATTAAAATTAAAAACACCTGTTCAACAAAAACCACTGTTAAGAGAATAAAAGACAAACCATGAGAATTGGAGAAGATATTTAGAATAATCATATTGTTAGTCAGATATCCAACAAAAGGCTTGTACCCAGACTATCTATATAAGTAGCTCATACAAATCAATAAAAAAAAAAAAAAAAAAAAAAACATAGGTGACAATAAAAAATAGGGAAATATTTGAATGGACATTTCATAAACAAAGATATCCAAATCTTCAAAAAGCATCTGGAAAACGATTCATCATTAGTCATCAGGAACATGCAAATTATAATGAGATACCACTGCACATGTTTCAGAATGGCTAAAATTTGAAAAGATTGTCAGTATCAAGTGTTAATGCAGATGTCTAATAACTGAAATCCTTGTACGTTGCTGGTGGGAGTGGAAACTGCTTCAAGTACTTTGGGAAAATGTTTGGCAATATCTACTAGCACTAAACATAGGCCTACCCTGTGATTTAGCAGTTCTACTCTCAGATATTTACTCAACAGAAATGAGTACATATGTCCACCAAAACACATGTTCAGCAAGGTTTTAGCAACTTTTTTTTCATGATCAAATGGAAAAAATTCAAATGTCCATCCATCATCAAGAGAATGGGTAAATGTTCTGATATAGTACTTATAAAATATAAAATATGATTGGAAAAGATGAGCTACTGCCCCACCCAAAAACATATTTAACTCTCACAGACATAAGATTGAGCAAATGAAGCCAGACACAAAGAGTTCCTATATATGATTTCATGTATATGAAGTTCAAAATAAGAAAAATTAACCTGTGTTGATAAAAGTGAAACTAGTGGTAACTTTAGCAGGGCGGGTATTGACTAGGAAGAAATAAGAGAAGTCTTTCTAGATTACAAGAAAAGTTTTATATTTGTATCTGTGTGTGTGTGTGGCGGGGGGGGGGGGGCAGGTTACCCAAGTATGTGTATATATGCATGAGATACATTAAAAAATATATACTATGTTTGTTATACCTCAATAAAAAAAGAAAAAGCCTAATCCAGTCTAATGTCAAAACTTCAGTCTCATATTCAGTTAAAAGCTCCCCCTACGCCACCCCCACTACCCATCAACTCATAGCCAGTAATCTGCAGTAGGGAAGGGAGAATTGTACTAGTTTTCTTCTCTCATCTTTAGCCCACTTCCTCTCCCACTCTTGAGCCACTGTTTTTGTTCCCTCTAGGATCAAGCACATGGGGGAAGGAGGGACTAGGGAAGAATGCACAGAGCCTGATGTGTCTTTGGTTGTTATCAGGCTTTGATTCCTGCTGAGTATGGCACATCTCCAAAGGCTAGCTTTTTCTCTTGCTGGGGTGCTTCTGTGTATGTTTGAGTGATCTACTTCATTAGGAACATCCTATTTCAACATTGCCTGGCACAGGCAATGATCCTCTTACAACTCCAGCCACAGCTCTTGGCTTTTAATGATCTCCCTCTCTGAGTACAGTCCTGGGCAGAGTGACTCAAGACCAGTTTATTGGGACACTTGATCCAGAGGGAAACTGACACATCTTTGCCTTGCCAGTGGAACACTTATACTTTGCTCCCATCATAGCCTCCATCCCCTCCCAACCTCTCAGCTTCAAGTTTCTCTAGGAAGAGAACACTCTCTGGTATTCCCTTTTCCCCATCCCAAACACCAGGGGACACAGTTCTCCAGCTGCTTCTCGGAAGATCTCCTCACTACTTTGGGCAGGAACCCCCTTGGAGAGGCAAGTGGTTAATTATGTGCTCCAGTGATAACTCTCCCCAAAGAGAGTTACTTCTTACTTCTGCCTTTCTTGTTTAGCTTGAAAGTGGACAGTGAACCTATGGTAGAGCAAAATTGTTGACTTAAGCTAGAGGATAGATGAATGGTTCCTGCCCCAAAGAGAAGTACTCATTCTATCTGTTCCACCTTCTTTACCAGTTGCTTGAGTCTTTTCTGAATGAAATGAAGCAATCTGGAATATTAAATGTTTTGCAATTGTTTTTTACTTTTCAGTATTCTACTTCAAATATATTTCAGGTAGGCAAAAAAAGATTGAGAAATAGAGATTTTGTCAGACACATACCTTCCCACACACAAAGATTATTGGAACATTCTTGAGTGACTGTGAATAACTCTGTGAAGCTCTGTGTCCACATCTAAAAATAACAGATTAATATTACCTGCTCTATATTATTGTCATTAGGATAAAGTAAAAGTGAGTTATACATATACAGAAATAAACACATGCAAGTATAGGCATGTGCATACATATGTCTGTATGTATATTTCTCAGAACAAAGTAAGTATGCAATAAATGTTAGCTCCTTTTTTCTTTCTTCCTGAACTGTGTGGTCCCTCATTCTGTTTCTTTCAGTAAAACAGCTTTCTTCAGTTATAGGCTTTGGGTGGAGCAGAGAGGGGCAGTGCTCTAGGATTCATTACAAAGAATGTGAGTTTACTCTTTGGAACCTTTTTTTTTAATGTTTATTTTACGTTTGATGGTGGGGAGGAGGGGCAGAGAGAGAGAAAGGTGGGGGGGGGGGGAATCTTGAGCAGGCTCCATGTGGTCAGTGCAGAGCCTGACATGGGATCTCAAACCCACAAACCGTGAGATCATGACCTGAGCTGAAACCAAGAGTCAAATGTTTAACCAATTGAGCCACCCAGGCGCCCCACTCTTTGGAAACGTTTAATAAAGGCATGCCATATTTGAAATTAAAATTTACCAGATGTGGTAAAATAATTATTGGCCTAGAGTTAGAAATACCTGGATTCAAATCCCAGCTCCGCAACTTCTAGTCATTCATTTATTCAGTACATTTATTGAGGGCTAACTTTGTGTTGGGCATTGTTGTAGTCACTGAGAATATGGGGGGAAAGAGACAAATGAGATCCCAATCTTGTCAATCCCAAACTGGGAGCTTTGTTGGGCAGTGGAGATGGGTGAACAGTAGGGGAAACAGACAACAAAACAAATAGGTTTTATAAACAAATAGGTTTTGCGAACAAAATAAAGCAAGATAAAGGGAAAGAAAGTGGTAGGGGAGGGTAGATAAGGGTGCGCAGTGCATGAGTGAGTGTGTGAGTGCGTGTATGTTTGTGTGTGTTGTATGAAGGATTGTCAGGAAAGGTCTTATAAGAGAACTGAATTGAGAGAGGAAGATCTAGGAGAAGGTAAAAGAGGAGTTTGTAATATTACAGTAGCCAAAGGAACAAAGTGTTTCTAGAAGGAGGAAGTCAAATGTTGTTGAGTGATAGAGTGACATGAGGTGGTTTCACTAGCCATGGGACCCCTGGACAAGTTATTTACCTTCTCAGAGGAATAATAAATAATATATTTCTGAGGATTAAGTGAGATAATTTATGTAAAGCACCTGTAACATAGTAGACAGGTGACTGACGATTTCCTTCATATATTATGTGTGTAATAGGACATTTAAAAATTCATAGTGAAAGATATTTTTAAATAGTCTCAATTCAGTTTCTCACTGAGTTTGCAAAATGTTCAATTAACTGTGTATGTAAACCATAATATGGAAGTCAATACATTAAACAGATAATAGTTGTGGAACTGAAGCTTTGTCTTGTTTAACAGACCGTATTAGTAACAAGTAGTTATTATGATATGTTATATCAGGTGTTTTGTGTCATGTCACAGGTCATGTGAATTGCAGTGTGTTTAAATATGTTGGAATTTTTCACATCCATACTGACAGAAATCAATTGTGTAAAAAATAAGAGCTAAGAAAATCAAATATTTCAGCATTCATTGGAGTCTGTTTTGTTAAATTACAGTTCCTATGAATGATCAACAAATTATTCCCATTTTAAATCTAAGAAATAAGGAAATTGATTTGGTTCTCATCCGTTTCAGGCATTCCCTAATGTCTTTGCATTGATTTTTAAATATGCTTTCAATTTTACAGAATTTGGCTGAATAACATGACATGTGATCTAACCTGTATGGTAATGACAAAATGAGACCGTTATACACTCTTTAAAGTAATACGAAATTATGATATCTTTGTCTGGCTACCTCACAGTACTTACATGTCACCTAAATTATTTCATAAAGATCAGGCATTAAAAATTCTACCCAGAAAGTGTTGAAGAATGAGGATATACGTTCAAGCATGTGCATTGGAATTTACATAAATTTAAAGGATATGTTTTTATGCATTGTAGCTTCCTGCAGAAGAAATCGATATGCTTTTTGAAAACATGACTCTTACTCTTAGATGTTTAAAAGCATCTCAAACACCTCACAGTGAAGGAAATAAAGTCATTTTACTTAAAGTAAATCATTTTTCCAAATTTTCTCAAGCACATTTATGTTTGGTACTGAGAGAGAAGGAGAGTTCTTTTTTCACATTTTAAATACAAAACACACCAGCTGCTACCCCAGCTATTCACTAGAGAAAGGGAGAATAACTAAATTTCTGCAGCAATGTGTAGAACTAAATTTATTGAAATCCCAGTGAAAGCTTTTGTTGTGTTTGGTATAATAGGGAAAATTCCGTAAGATATCTTAGATTGCATTTTCTTCATGGTAATCTTCATAGCCCTAGTGCTCCCTGGTCAGTCTGTAAACATGCCTCATTCATTTGGAATGAGAACTCACACCTCAGAAGCCAGCCAGGTTTGGGGATTACAAGACATTTTATTTCAAATAACGTGAGTACTCCTTGTTCTAAACACGGAATCCACTGAATTTGGTACAGAGAGGTTAGAGCCTAGTGACCCCCATTAGTTATTTTTTCTCAAATATATAAGGAATGGATTTGTATTGAAAAGTGTGTGGCTTTGATAAACTAATGTTGGCCTTTCTTATATCTATTTTTCTGAGGCTTTTCCTCTAGTTACATTTCTGGTTCCATTTCCAGCACTTTTTTAACATTCATGTTTCACTTATTACAGGAAGTTAATTTGTGTATTGAGGGTGACTCACATTTCCTTTCAAGATTTCCTCTTTTCACCTAGCTTGTGTTTTCTAAGAGAAGACACAAGCAAATGCTTTTGTTCCTCTTAAGAAATCCCTGACAGGCCTGTGACCCTGGCTAGTGCTGTAGCTGTACATTTCTATACATAATTGATGACTTTGGGTTCAGCAGACAGCACCAGTACACAAGCCATGTAGGTTACCATACAGTGAAGGGTTTTGGGTCTTTGGGTTTTCCATTGCTGAATGGAAATAACTCCTTGCCAAATAACAAAAATTCCGGAAGGAATAAGTTTAGTAATAAACATTCTTTAGAGAACAAAGCATTTGCCAGCAAAAGAAGATTAGGGCAGTCTTAAGATCCTAACTTTGTTACCGTCTCCAGCCATCTCTCAGCTTAGCAGCACTGGTAATGTTTGGTTTTGCTGACATTTTGGTAATAATATTTAAAGAAAAAAGGCTTAGTGCTAAGGAAAGTTAAATTCCAAATGGCACCCGTTGAGGTATGCCTTAAGTGAATTGCCCTTTATGTTTCTTTGATTGGCTAGTGTAACTGGTTATCTTTTCATGAGGAATTTGTGAAATTCTTGTCCTGGGAGTGGCATTTGTTATGTCCTGTCACTATGCCTTATCTTTTGTTTCCTCTAAACACCATGAGAACACTTTCTTGTCTTTAGGTCTTTGTACAGACCCCTCTTCCCAGACCATTTTTAGGTACCCTCCGCCTCCACCCTTCACTTGGCCATTTCTACTCATCATTCTGGGCTTAGTTTATGTCATCTCTTTCAGAATCCCCTGTTCAGTTAGGGGAGGTAAGCAGCCTTTCTTTGCCCCATTATCTGGCCTTTGCCTTTTTTACTTTGCCACAACTAGACTGTAAAATCTTTTAAGGTAGAGACCATGTCACCTTTATCATGATTTCCCCAATCTCTAGGATATGCCTGACGTAGAGTAGATATGTAATAATTGTTTGTTGAATGAAACTACAAAGATTCTAATAATATAAAATTAAACATAAAAATAGGTTTTTTGGGGGCACCTACGTGGCCCGGTTGGTTGGGCATCTGACTCTTGATTTCCATGACTTATGATCTCATGGTTCCTGGGATCAAGCCATGCATTGGACAGAGCCAGCTTGGTATTCTCTCTCCCTCTCTCTCTGCCCCTCTCCAACTTGAGCTCTCTCTCTCTTTTTCTCTCTGTCTCAAAGTAAATGAATAAACATTTTTAAAAAAATGGGTTGTCAGGTTTTAGATGATAAAGCGTCAGAATTTTTCGGATTCCTAGATTTTCACTTTGTTTTTCCTATAGTAATATAGTTACGAATGCTGGAATAACAGGAAAAAAATAGGTTTGAACTGCAGTTATAGTTTGCATTGAAAGACTCATGAGACTAATTTGTAACTTCAAATGACCAGGTGAGTATAAATAAAACCCGTATTAGTTAAGATATAAACATAGCTGAAATTTTTAATTCAAGTTAAACCAAATTAAACCATAAAGGGGGACATTTATCTATTTAATTCTGAAAGTTTAGGCTCATTGATTTTGATTAACTTGTTTTTAAAAATATAATTTCTGAAAAGAGCAAAGAATTTTTTTCCAAATTCTAATATGTATACTTACCTAGTTCTAGATATCTGGAAGAGAGCATCATTTTTGTCATTATTTCTTGGACTACTCTTATACTCTCAGAAAACAGCATTCATAATGATCTTTTCCTTTTTTAACCAATGAAACATAAAGGATACTAAAGCTCTAAGGTACAAATGGCTCTTTGCTGTTTTTTAAAAATATCTTTTAATTTGAGAACATATTCCACAGCTCCCCCATTAGAATCACTCATCAGTTTGCAAAAGTTCATTTCCTAAAGTTTGTTAAGTCAGTTGTTGATTTCTTTGGCACATGGTTTTGTTTTAATTCCACCCTTATAAATGGAGATTGCGGGGTTGGGGGCGCTTGGGTGGCTCAGCCAGTTAAGGGTCCAACTCTTGATCTCAGCTCAGGTCATGATCTCATGGTTCATGAGTTTGACCTCCACATTGGGGTGCAGAGCCTGCCAGGGATTCTGTCTCTCCCTCTCTCTGCCCCTCTCCCATTCTCTCTCCCACTCTGTCTTTTAAAATAAATAAATAAACTTTAAAAAAAATAAAAAAATAAATGGAGATTAGGCCCACAGACTACTGTATAGTGTTACAGGCTGTAGAATCAAACCACTTGAGTTCAAATTCTGACCTCAAAAATTGCTGTATGACCATGGGCAAATTAACTAACCTCTGTATGACTTGGTTTCTTCATCTGTAAGTGAGGATAATGATTGTACCTATCCATTGGCTTTTTTTTTTTTTTTCCTCAGAATTACAAAACACTTGCCAAATGAAAAAAAACAGTGTCTGGCAGTATGTTCAACAAATTCTACCTATTATAGTCGTGATTATTAATGTCTTAGAAGAAAGAAGTCATTTGTTCCTTTATTCAAAAATATTAATGGAGCCCCCAGTATGTCCCAGGCATTTTACTAGGTACAGGGAATACAAGATGGCATAACAATAAACATGATCCCTACCCTCCTAAAATTTACAGCCTAGTAGAGGAGACACACATTAATTTAAAAATCATACAAAGAAATGTAAAATTGCAACTGTGGTTAAGTGCCACAAAGGAGATCCATGATACCAGGAGAAATGAATATCGGCAAGAAGGCTTCCTTGATGACTGAAGGAAACCAGGGTCTGCAGGTGGAAGGAAACATAGCCAGTTGAGGAAATGGACCTAGGGCCAGTGGCTGGATCAGGAAGAGCCAGGTAGAGAAAGAGGAGAGACAGAGATGGAGAGGTAGGCAGGGACAGATCATACAGGATGTTGTAGGCCAAAACTGGTCTTTCAAGACTAGTGGGAAATCAATAAAGGACTGCTTTTTAGTTTGGAGACTGGGTTGGAATTGCCCAAAGTATAAAAGGTAAGAGAAGGTGGAGAAAAATGATGTAGCAATGGTCCCAGGCTAAATTTTGAAATCAAAATATTTGCCATTGTACTCTCCTGACTCCTGAATCCCCTCTTCTCCCTGGGTCATGTCACCTGGGCCCATAGCTCTTAGGCCACTGGTTCCCATCTCCACATCAAGCTAGTTAGCCCAGCCTTGCCCATGAAAGTGCTTCCTGCTCTAAAACGTTACACCCTTCCTGCTGCTAATAAAACCTCATTCTGATAGAAGTTTCAGGCTCATATAAGTATGTAGAGGAAAAGCACACTGGTAGAATTGATTGAGACAAAAATGTGAGCAGCTTACCTGAAGAACACTGTTCTCAAACTTTTTGGGTCACTCTGCATTCTTAAAAATTTGTTGAGGACCACAGAGGACTTTTATTTATGTTGGTTATATCTATCGGTATTTATCATATTTGAAATTAAAGCTAGGAAATTATTCATTCATTTAAAAACAATAAACCTGATAAAACCTGACATATAAACATATGTTTTTGTGAAAAAAAGAAAAAAACCTGTATTTTTCAAAACAAAAAGAAAACTAGCAAGAAGAGTCTCATTGTTTCCCATTTGCAAATCTCTTTAATGTCTGGCTTAATACAAGACAGTCGGAGTCTCATATCTGTTTCTGTATTAAATCTTTCAATATAACATGTCATGTAGCCTCTGGAAAACTACACTGTACAATTGTGAGAGAATGAGGCTATAAAAGGCAAATAATGTCCCAGGATTATCACAAATGTCATTTATTTTTTTATCTCACCAACCTCCCACAGTGGTCTTAGGGACCCCTGGGTACCCAGACCATGCCGTAGGAACTGCTGCCCTTGAAGAAGGCCTTCAATACAAGAACGAAATGCATACAAGAGAGTAAAGACTCTCTTCTAAGATGGCATTTCAGGCAGTCTAAAAAGTGAACTGCAAAAATTCAGGCAGTGTGGCTCCGATCTGTTTCTGCTTTTCATCACTTCTTGGATATATCTGTTTGAACCCATTAAATTCTCAAAAAATTCCAAATGATTTTTAGTGTTCAGTGGAGACTCTTGTGGGTGTTTAGACAACATTTGAATTTCCTGAAATGTGATATTTTTGCCTTGGTTACTGGCATAAGGCTTATTCCCCATTCAAAGTAAATTGTGATTCCCTCATGGTTTCCTGTAAGCATCAGGTCACTTAGCTTTCTATGACATAGCCTCGCCTAGAGACTGCAGCTTCGCTGTGTTTATCTTTCAAGAAGAACTGATTTGTGAGGTATAGCTAGAGTAACAAGAGACTTGTTTATCTCTGTGGTCTCTTCCAGTTCAGTAATGACATGATTTTGTATTCTTATGTGGCACACAGGCCCTTTCTGAAGACAGCTAAAATGTTTGGAATTGATGCATGATTTAAAAATGAGTTTGGCTTTTCTCAAAGACAACCTTGAAGAACAATACTCTTTTAGACAAGTTTTGTTGCATTTGTCAAAAATTCATTTTCATTCCTTTTTTTTTTTTTTTTGAGAGGGAGAGAGACTGAGTCGAGCAGGGGAAGGGCAGAGAGAAAGGGAGACAGAATCTAAAGCAGGCTCCAGGCTCTGAGCTGTCAGCACAGAACATGATGTGGGGCTCGAACTCGTGACCCATGTGAGATCGTGAACTGAGCTGAAGTTGGATGCTGAAATGACTGAGCCACCCATGCACCCCTCATTTTCATTCCTTTTAATCACACCTTGTACCTATAATGTAAGTTACACCATCACTATTAAGTAAAAATAAATTCTTCTCTTTTTTAGTTTATGCTGATCACGTATTTCTACCCATTCAGTATTAAATACTTTGTTTTCATCCCCTCACAGTCATAAAAGTAGGGAGCGGAAGAGCCATACTGGTGGAAAAAGGCCACTAAATCTACGCTTTTCTTTAAATGAGAAGCTCAGCAAGGAGAACTGATGCTCTTGACGGCTACAATTTATCACCTGAATCATTAGGAATTTCTTCCTTTTTCTTTAAAAACATTTCTTTTTGAGTTTATTTATTTATGGGGGGGAGAAGGGCAGAGAGAGAGAGAGAAAGAGAGAGAGAGAGAGAGAGAGAGAGAGAGAGAGAGAGAGAGAGAGAGAGAGAATGAATCCCAAACAGGCTCCGTGCTGTCAGCACAGGGCTGGAACTCAGTAACATGAGTTTATGATCTGAGCTGAAACCAACAGTCAGGCACTTAACCTACTGGGCCATCCAGATGCCCCAGGAATTTCTTTCTTTAAGGAGAGACATACATATGTGATTAAAAAAAAAAATCCAGAAAAATGGCTAAAACATCATTTGCACCCTTTCATTTGAACTGAAATTCTTAAGTTTTCTTTTAAGACCTGTCACTCAAAGATAAGTGGTTGGGGACATGTTGGAGCTTGGTCATAGCCCACAAAAGAATGGCTCACAGGCTACAATGTGACCACAGATGTGCTTTCTTTGACCTGTATAGTGGTGTGTGTGTGTGTGTGTGTGTGTTGGTTTTGTTTTGCATCTGAATTTGAATGCATACACTCTTTGTTTTTTGTATTATTTTACGGTTTCCCTACCATTTCACATGTGGCCTGATTCATGCATTTGCCTTTTCTGTCTGGCTGATTTCAGCATTTGAACAAACATTGCTACAACAAGTAGTCACATCTAGGGAGAACAGAAAAATAGAGCCCAAGAAAATGACTGTACTGTGACATACGAAATTTTACTTTTCAGTATTTATTTTTCTATACAATTAAAATTTTTCCAATTACATTCACGTATTACATTATTTAATGTCAGCAAGAGTTCTTTGAGTATTAAATTATGAACCATTTCATTTTTCCTTGTATTATTTCTTTGTAATAAAAACAAAGGCCTTTTTAATAATAAAAAAAGAAACTAGCAGTATGAGACATGGTAACATCTGTGTTTTAGATCTATCTTTTCAGAAGGCTTTATGACACATTATTTTTAATAGATATTTAATATAAAATTATTTGACAAGAATATATAATTGTTAGGTTTTTTACTCTTGGACTTATGAAAAAATATTAGGACAGGTGAAAAATATCAATTAATTGAGAAGCATGCCTCAAAAGTGACATTTGTTATATAATTATGTTTAAACAGCCTAACATAGGAGTTAAGGTATGCAATTATAAAAGGGGTCATGTCTTCCTGAGGTCATCTATCAAAACTTGCTTTTTGCATTGTTCATTTTTATTATTTACATAGCATTGGTTTATCTAGAAACAGTATTTAATGTACATTTAAATATACAGAATCAGCTCCACAACTAATTTATCTAGTGAACTTTGCAACATTGGTTTATCTGGAAGGTCCCACAGCACCACCTAGTGCTCTGTATTTTATTTTGCATAATATTTTTGTCAATTTAAAAATTCTGATCATATTTTAATATCAAATATGGCACTGAAGTAAACATGGGGTTTAAGCAGTATTAAAAATAGAATAAGAGAAAGTAATACTTATATGTTCAATTAAAAACTTTAAGTGGAAATTTTAAATGTTGATTTTATAACAGAAGTATTATAAAAATGTACTACTAAAAATTTTTACTAATATTTCTAGTTCACAACCAAAGATACTCCTTAGAAAATTGTCACATCATATGTGATCTCATGGAGTTATTGGTAAGCTTTTTCATCCAAAACAGCTGCTGATTCCTTTTATTTTTTTAATTTGCTGCTCTATAATATATTAAAGGTCATTTTTCCAGGCTTCTTTTTGAAGTTCATGAATTCCCAGTCTTCATAGATTAAACTATACTAATTAATACCACATACCACAGTTCTTATCAATTTCAGACAAAATTGTATAATCTCTTTTCAAACTAGAATTTGAGGTATTTAGAGATGGAATGTTCTAAAATACTTAACACATTAAAAAAAAAAATGAGTCAACTAAAAGAATGAGGTACACTTATATATTCTTTCATGGAAAGCACTCCAAGAAGTGCAGTGAAGTGAGAAAAATAAAGCTATGTGCAGAATACTGTGTCGAGTACGATTCTCTTAAGAAAACTGTATACATTTGAACAATTTAAGAAAGACAGATGAATGAGTACGTAGAGGGATAGATAGATGGATGAATACTGATATATTATTTTCTTTTCTGGAGGGAGTCACAGGAAGCTGTTAACATTTCTGGAGGTGAGTGAGGTACTAGAAAATTTTACTTTTCAGTATTTATTTTTCTATACAATTAAAATTTTTCCAATTACATTCACGTATTACATTATTTACCATCAGCAAGTGTTCTTTAAGTATTAAATTATGAACCATTTCATTTTTCCTTGTATTATTTCTTTGTAATAAAAACAAAGCCTTTTTTTAATAATAAAAAAAGAAACTAGCAGTATGAGACATTGTAAGCATCTGTGTTTTAGATCTATCTTTTCAGAAGGCTTTATGACACATTATTTTTAATTATTGGAAGTATAAACTCCAATAAGGTAGAGAATTTTGTCAGATTTGTCACACTGTATACTTTACTTCTAGAATAGTATCTGGCACATAATAAATGCTCAGTAAATAAGTGTTGAATGAGTGAGTGAATAGAACAAATCATATTGTGTCCAAATCTATAGTAAGGAGATGTATTATAGTAGAAATTTACTCTCTCCCTCTCTCTCTCCCTCCCTCCCTCCCTCTCTCTCTCTCTCTCTCTCTCTCTCTCTATACGTATATATATATATGGTGTGTGTATATATACATATATATGGTGTGTATGTATATATATATATATATGGTTACATTCTTCTATCTGATGCCATTTAAAACATGAAAACTGATAAGTATTATTTCAAGATCCTTAATAACAAAAGCATTCAGTTATACTCTGAGATGTTTGTGTTATGGCCTTTTTTTGGTCTGTTCTTAATAAGACTTTATGCATTCACATTAGCTGTATTTGAAACTCGGTCATAATGAAATTCAGTCAAAATGTTTACTAAAGGGGGCGCCTGGGTGGCTCAGTTGGTTAAGCAACCGACTTCGGCTCAGGTCATGATCTCGCAGTTTGTGAGTTTGAGCCCCGCATCTCGCTCTGTGCTGACAGCTCAGAGCCTGGAGCCTACTTTAGATTCTGTGTCTCCCCCTCTCTCTACCCCTCCCCTGCTCACGCTCTGTGAGTCTCTGTCTCTCAATAATAAATAAATGTTAAATAAATAAATAAATGTTTACTAAAGAACACTGCTCTCACCATTTGCCTTTTATATTTCAGTTACTGATAATTCTATCATAGTGACCTAAATGGTTGCCACTTTAAAGTTCCTGCAATAACACTTGTATTAATAATAAAATGCTAATTACTCATTGTTAATTATACTCAATTCCTAATTACATATTTAAAATTTCGTGACATTTTATAGCTACCTGTTAGTGAAAATCCATTCACAGACATAACTGTATTGTTTTATTTTAAACATAACAGTGGGTTTTACTGATGTGGTGTGCATAGATTTTTTTTTTTTTTTTTTTTTTTATAGCTGTCAAAGTGTGTAGAAGTTGCCCTCTACTGGGCAACTAGAAAAATTATATTGACATAGATTTTCAATTTTCTTAAAGACTCTTAAATTCATTGGTGTAATTTACCAGATAATCACTTCTTGCTCTCTGGTACTTTTTACTTCCAAAGATATAGAAGTGGTTAGCAGAGGACATTTAAAAATAAATATCTGATATGAACATACTTACAGTCGTTTCTGAGTAGAAACATTGGCTATTCCTTCTTAAAAACTCTTTTTTTTTAAGATTTTATTTTTTTAAGCAATCTCTACACCCAACATGGGTCTTGAACTTACAGCCCCAAAGATCAAGAATTGCATGCTCTACTGACTGAGCCGGGCACCCCTCCTTCTTAAAAACACTTTAGTGGCAACACCCAATAGTGTTGATCCAGAAGTAATTGTGTAGGAATGAGTCTTTGGTGAAACATGAAGAGGAATTAGCTGTACATAATTATGTAGCCAAAAATGAGGACCCTCTTTGGCAATTTACCCTGGGAATTTGGGGTATAAAAGTCTAAGCACTAAAAAAATTTCAAGCTAGCTCCTTTGCATTTTCCTGGGTTATGAGATGAAATTCAATTTTGTAGACGTGATTTACTTGTATTAATTACTGAACTTTTTATACCAGAAAAAGCACATGATCATAATATGACAATGTCTGTTTACCAGCTGTAATAAAATGATAAGAGAGTGTTCTTCCTCACTTCATCATTGTTTTTTCCTTCTCCCTCTAGGAATTCTACCATGCTTTGGGTAGCACTGGCCTAGAGAGTTTCAGGATCTAGGATCCATCTTGTTCAGACCCCAGTATCACATTGTATGTTTTTCCTTTCCTGCCCACTGATACAAAAATAAACATGTTACTTAGGAGAAACCTGTTAAAAGTACATGTTGATGGTGGGGGGTGAGTTGGGAAAGATGACTCCTAAAAGTCAGCTTGAATATCAGAATCCTACTGCCTCTGCCTTGGTAGGGTTGAGAGGGCTTGCAGACTAAAGATGTTCATGTGAAGAGCAGGCCTTCATTAGGACCCTTGATAAGTTCCCCCACCTCTCCCACCTCATGCCTCTCTGAATCACAAAGTTCAGGGCCAGTTTTCTAAGCTGTAGGAACGGCTTTTAGCTAAGGAATATTATAAAAACCAGAGTAAAGCAGACCATTGATATATGAGACAAGGCAAGTGGAGTGCAGCTGTCTCCATTCATTGTGTCCATCATTACACTCGGTATTGATCGTCGCAGCTAGATCTAACGGCGGTGTGTGCTGTCATTTAGACGCATCCAAAAGGAATGGATGACCTGTGCCAAACCCATTCATTTCACATGTGTAGACATAGGCTGGTTTTTTTTGTTTCTTTGTTTGTCGTTTGTTTATGGTCAAGCTGTAAGTCTAAACCCTAGTTTTGATTACACTGTTCTTTTGAATGCCGTATTTAAAAGAAAATCAATGTATAATTATTCCATATGTTTACTTTAACATCCAGAGGCAATCATTAAAAGCCCTTTCCCCAAATCTCCACAGATCACTTTTCATTGCCTCCTTTCTCTATCCTCACTGACCTCATACTTTCCCTCTCCTCCAACCCCACGTCTCTTCCTGCTTTTGCAGAATTTTGCACAAATGTTCTCCCATAGCCTTGCTCAAAATTCATGAGCCTTTTTGGGAGGAAAGTAGCACCTGTTCTAATTTTATTTTCTATGTCTTTTTTTGCTTGATACGTATGATAAATAATATAGTGTTGAGTGATAGTTTTCAGGTCTTCTATATGTGAGTTTTTCTCTATTCAGCTGACTTATAGGAGGCAGCGTGAAGAAGTGGGCAGGGAATTCAAGCCACTTACTGTCTCTTTCCTAATGTTTCCAACTAACTCTGAGGCTGTAGGTGAAAGTTACAGCCAGCCTTCTTGGGCCTCAACTTTTGTAATCTGTAAAGTGAGATAGCAAATTATTCTGGAGATTCCTTTTAGCTAGAATTATCTGATATCTCTGGGGTGCCTGTGTGGCTCAGTCGGTTGAGCATCTGACTTCAGCTCAGGTAATGATCTTGTGGTTTGTGGGTCTGAGCCCCACACTGGGCTTGCAGCTGTCAGCTCAGAGCCCACTTCCACACCCTCTTTCTGCCCCTCCCCCTGCTTGTGCATGCTCTCTGTTTCTCTCTCTCTGTCTCTAAAATGAATAAATATTTTTTTAAAAAAAGAATTCTCTGCAATTTCTAACTTCTCAAAGAACTCCTAATCACTATGTAAACACATGATTGGGAGGGACCGTGGATTCTGGAGCTTCCCAGAATGCTTCCCATTCTGTCACTTCCTGCTTGGGAATTCTGTATAGTTCTTCTGTCCATATATCTCCCTTTTCTCCTCTGTACAGTGGGAATCATAATGGTGCCTTTCTCATAGGCTTGTGGTGAGAATTGAATGAGTTAGTACATATGAAGAGCACAGAACAGTTCTGGAATCCTACAGAGTAGGCATTCAGTAAATGTCAGCTAGTCTTCTTATTATTACAGACATAAGAGTTCTAAAGCATTTCAGAAAGTGTGTGTTTCTTATCAAATGGATATGCTATTCCCTGAAAGAAGCATTTGTGGATACACATTCATTCACTTGTTCAGCAAAAAATATATTGAATACCTCATACATGCCAAGTGTACTGTTCTATTAAAGGCATCAATGAGCCAAATGGTGGATACACATTAAATCTTTTAAGTCGATGGGTAATAAATATTCAGTGCTATTCTCATGGCCTGAGAGAGTTCCTTGAAGCATTCTTTTCATATATTCCTACACCACTGGCAGATTGTATTTGGAATCTTTGAACCCATTTTTAATTTATATTATAGATTTTTTTCTTTTGTAATGTTTATTTTTGAGAGAGAAAGAACATGAGCAGGGGAGGGCAGAGAGAGAGAGAGAGAGAGAGAGAGAGAATGAGACAGAGAATCCGAAGCAGGCTCCGCGTTGTCAGTGCAGAACCAGGCTCCGGGCTCAAACTCATGAACCATGAGATCATGACCTGAGTCAAAGTCGGACACTTAACAGACTGAGTCACCCAGGTGCCCCTATATTACATATTTTACATTGGTTTCCTACCATCCATTTCCTGAATATCTTTTTAAGTTTCCTACTTCCTCCTTTGCTCTATTTTTTCCTTTCTAACAATTTTTCCTCCCCTTGAACCATCTCTTGACCTCTCAACTGTTATTCTTATTTCTTTGGCTGGGGTTCTGCCTGCTTGTACTTCCTACAGCTTAGCCATAGTCTTATCTATAAGTTTCTCATTTCTCATCTATAAAATTGGGACAATCAGTTTACTTATTGGAATTTAAAATTAGGTGTTGTTTGTGAAGCACATAGCACAGCTTCTAGTGCATAATTTACATTAATAAATGTTGGCTGTTGTCATGATGGTAATATTTGGTGTCACCAAAGCAGTGATTTAAAGCAAGAAATACAGGGTGCCTGGGTGGCTCAGTCAGTTAAGCATCTGACTTCGCTCAGGTCACAATCTCACGGTTTGTGGGTCTGAGCCCCACATCGGGCTCTGTGCTGACAGCTCAGAGCCTGGAGCCTGCTTCGGATCCTGTGTCTCATTCTTTCTCTGTTCCTCCCCCACTTGTGCTCTGTCTCTCAAAAATAAATAAATGTAAAAAAAATTTTTTTTAAACAAGAAACACTACTAGCTCCTATGTATAAGATTCAGGAAACTTGGCTGACCATTGGGTAATGTGGAACCATCCTCCTGACATTTGAAGAGAGCTGGGCTTCTCGTATATAATGCTGGTTGTGCTGCTGCTGATCCTTAATAGACTGCCGCATGTATTCCCAGGGAAAAGAAAAGCACGATACACCAGATGGCAGCTGTATGCCCACGGTGGGGCCCTGCAGGCCAGATTGAACCTTGACAAATCACTGCTCAGCTATGAAAGCTTGTGTCATCAAATGAGAAATTTTGACTTACTTTCCTTTGCCATCTCTTTGGTCCGATCTATACTCTACAAATGAGCATTTTTAAGAGGCTTCTTTGGAAAAGTATTTATTGCATGTTAAATCTATAAGCGTAGAAAACATTTATATGAAAGGTTCTTGAAAAATGCAGAAAATTCCCACGTGCATCTCAGTTTAGGCTTTAATTGAATTTCAGATTGTCTGTATTACTCCTAATTTAGGTAGAAAAAAACAATAGTTCATAGTTTTAATACAAGTCTATGAGTTTACATAGTCTGAAAAGAGGATTTACTTTTTCAGCTAAAAAGTAAACAGAAAAATCATGAGTTTGAACACTGTTTTTCAACTTTTAACATCTATCACTCTATTCTAACTAGTGATGTATGTGTTATTTCCCTTTTCTGCTCTTGTGTTGATCTCTTTTCTCATACGGCTCTGGATATTAGGACCCTTACCTCCACACATTCTGCCTACGATTCAGCATCCTGCTATTTATTCGTCCCCCTTCTGCCTGGCCCTTCCCTTTGCTTCCATCATCTTTGGCAAAGAGAAGAGTCTTCAGATTAGAAATGGTAAAGTAAATATTGGCAAAAGGAAAGGAGGCCCAAGATAAGCAGACTCTATCTTCTGACCCAGACAAATTACTTCACAGGGTCCTGAGAAAACTAACATTTGAGATTGCTGAATCGCCATCTTTGAGAAATCATAAAGAAAAGGGGTAGAATCAGCAGCTGGGCATGTGCAAATGTCACTGCAAATATCAAAAAGGAGAAGAAAGTAGATTTTACACGCTATTAACTGGTAATTTTGTTTTCAGTCTAGAGAAAAATTAAAGAATGGGCAATTAAGTAGTGTGGTATAAGCAGTTACAGAGGAACATGCTGTGATGTTTAGAAGGTGGCGTGGGTTCACCAGACACCAAGTTATTAAAAGTAAATGCTTATTACACTTGCTTACCTCTTTTTAAAATGTAACTGCTGGGGCACCTGGGTGGCTCATTCGGTTAAGCGTCCGACTTCGGCTCAGGTCACGATCTCGCAGTCTGTGAGTTCGAGCCCCGTGTCGGGCTCTGTGCTGACAGCTGAGAGGCTGGAGCCTGTTTCAGATTCTGTGTCCTCCTCTCTCTCTGACCCTCCCCCGTTCATGCTCTGTCTCTCTCTGTCTCAAAAATAAATAAACGTTTAAAAAAAATTAAAAAAAATATATAACTGCTAACCCAAAAACAGTTTAGAGCAGGGGTCTCAACTACAGCCCGTAGGCCAAATTTGACCATGCCCATTTATTTACTTGTTAACTTTGGTCGCTTTCAAGCCATAGTAGCACAGTTGGCTAATTGTAACAGTCTGTATGGCCAGCAAAACGTGAAATAATTGTTATCTGGCCCTGTACAGAAAAGTTTGCCTACCCCTGCTGTAGACCCTAAATCAGTTCTTTTTGAATTTTAATGTGTCAACAAATATCCTGGAAGTTTTGTTAAAAATGCAGATGGCGACATGGTAGGTCTGGGATGGGCTCTGACGCTCAGCAATTCCTGACAAGCTTTCACTTGAGGCCAGTGCTGCTGGTCCGTAGACCACAGTACAGTCTAGCGAGGATCTAGATTTCAAACATAAACTTAGCAAAGTTTCCAGTTTAAAAAAAGAGAGAGAGAGAGAGAGAGAGAGAGAGAGAGAGAGAGAGAGAGAGAGAATGAATTATGACTTGGAAGTCAGTTCAGTTGGTTAAACTCTTACTTATTTTAATCATAGTGTCCAAGGAATGTTAGAGGATCAGTGTCATCTTGGAGAAGTTTTTCTGGTCACTTAAAAATGACTATCTAATTATCTTACTGTATACATGATGATGTTTGAAGGGAGCAATAATGAGCTTGATAGCTCAACTGTTGAGATGACCAGTGTGAACTGGGTTGGCCTGCTGAAAATTTCCTCTGTTGGAAGACTGTCCTCCACATGTCTCTCACATTTCTGTACATCTTGTGATTGGAGGCACTGCTGGACCTTTGTTCTCAACTGTCTTTTCAGGGATGTTTCTAGAGTGAATGGCCTTGAAAGATAGAAATAGCATCTCCCTCTGGAGAAAATGGCAGGTTTGCTCACTGCCTCGGAAAGATAAAGATAGTATTCCCCTCTAGAACAAAAGGTAGGCATGCTTTCTGTCCATTTTAAAAGCTTTGGATTCCCTAAACTCAGTATTCCTTTTCTGTAATTCAACCCACTGTAGGGCAGGCATCCATCTGAGCCCATTTGCCCTACTTGACTTGGGGGTGAGGGAAACTGATGCTCAGGCTGCTTGCTATCCTGTGAGTGATACAGTCCTGTGGCTCTGACCCAGGAGTCATGTGTCTTCTTCCAGCACCCACGAAATGATGGCCGGCTAACTTATTAACTTCACGGGATGGTGAAATCCCAGCCCCTTCACTGTTTTAGACACCCAATCCCTTTAGTCATGGCACCAGTTTCCAGTCACTGACTTCCCCTGCCTGAACCTGTCTCCCCCTTGGCTTGGTAAAACACTTCAAACACCTACTTAATATAGAAAATAGAAGCCCTTGAATGGAAGTTCCTTCAACTTTCTAATATCAAGGACACACAGGTTTGTCTTCATCTGTACCTAATGTATCCTTCTCTCCCATTTTACAATGAAGAGGTGTCAGCCCACCTCCTTCCTGAAGTTAAACCCTGCAGCTGTGCCCTGGGACTCTTTCCCTGCCCCCTCCTCCTTCAGGTAATACATACATTCCCTTCTATTCTCTAAAGCTCCACTCTCCTGCCTGCTTGGGTTCTTTTTTATGAATTTTGGAAATCCTCAATCTTCTCCTTTCTAAAATAAAGCAAACAAACCACAGAACAAACACCAACAAATTTCCTTTCCCTCATATTCCCTCAGGTTATAGCTGTATCTCTCTCCCCCTCTCTACAGCCAGACTTCTTGAAAGAGTATCCAAACTGTCTCTCTCTCTCTCTTCTTCCTTCTTAGTGCTTAATCTACTCCAGCTTAACTTCCACACTAGTCATTCCAGCTGTTTTCTGCTAGGCCTCCTCCGAGCTTCAATATGTATTCTCTATTCCTTAACTTCTTATCTTCTCTGTAATAGTAAGCCACCAACTATATAGTGAGGGATCACTCATCTGTAGCCACTGTCCACACCAGTCTGAGCTTCTGTCCCATATATCCAACTACTTAAAGTGTCTCTAATTGAAGGCCTTGTAGACACCTCAGATTCATCATGTTCCCCAAGAAAAATTAATCTATATATCCCAATTCTACTGTGGCTCAGTAATTGTTCCATTTTTACTGAGTGGAACAGTAAGTGTCCACTCTTTGGGCCAAAAAATCACTTCATTTAGAAGACTGAGAGGTCCTCCCTCCTTGTTTTTTATCATCACCTCTCCCTCAATATTTAGTTAATCTACCATCTACATTTCAACTGCTTCTTGAGTATATCTCTGTCGTGATCACTAAACTTCCATCACCTTAGCCTAAATCCACTCCTGCCTGGGTTACTGAAGAGCCTCCTCATTAGTCTCCCTTCTTTTAATTTTTCAGCCTTTTAAACTCTTCTCTAAAGTACACCCAGAGTGATTTCTACCTAAACACAGATATATATCATCAAGCCCTTGGTCCCAGGCCCTTCCCCTGTAACCATGCCTCCATAATTCTTTCAGTGGCTTCCCCTTGCTTGGAAATGAAGCCAGACTCCTTACCATGGATTATTAGGCCCTCCTTCTCCATCTGTAGCTTTATGTCTCACATGGCATTCCTCACACTCTGCCCTTTACTTCCAGTTTCTTGATGTTCTTCTTGCCTCCAAAGCCTTTGTACAGCCCCTTCTCCCCCCCTATGTTTTCTCTCTCTCTGTTTTCTCTCTCTCCCTCCCTATGTTTCCCCTTCTCCTGGGCTGTGCCTTCTTGACATGACTCCCTCCTATTCTGCTTTCAGTTCTCATCTGAACTGCTCTCATCTACCTGCTAAGCATTCTCATTGCATGCTGAGATTGTGATTGTAAACACTCACCATTTTATCATTATCACTTTTTTGTCTTCTGTAAAGCGCCAAGGGTATCAGTTGTGCATGTCTCATTCACCACTATTCCTCATCTAATGGAGCCTGACACCATAGTCACTAAGTAGGTATTTGCTGAATTTATCAGTGACAGATCAAAAATTTCAAAAGATAATAGGCCAAATCTAACCACACTTAATATATATAAGACCCTTAATTTTGGTTTGAAGAAACCTCAGTCTCTTGGGAATAAGATGGTAGAGGTATCTCTCAACAGAGGTGTTGAAGTTCCAGAAGGATGGATAGAGCCGCTTTCTATAATGGGAACTCTGTATGGGCAAGGACCATGGCGGAAATTAAAGATCAAATATGGACATATCATATCAGAGACATAGCTTGAAAAACCAAAAGTTATTCTAAGTGCATTAGTAACATAAACAATGCTCACCAGTGGTTGTAGGAGGAGAAAATAGGATAGAAAAAACAAAGGTCTTCCAAGATAGCCTTCAAAGACAAGCCAAGGAGTTTACAGAAACTATTTTCTAGAGCTTCATGTAAAAGTCCACTTCAAAATGACTGAAGTTTTTTTGTAAGTGTTTAGGAGACTTTGGACTCCTTTTCTCCTCAGCTCCCATGATGTTTGATACATGGTTAGCACTCAGTAAATGTTTGTTTAATTAAATGTACATCATTGAGAAGAGCCAGCTGTCATTTCTGCAAGGCCTCATAGGGTAACATGCTCAAATGGAGTCACCACAATCCAGAAATAGATCCACAGCTTTTCAGGTCCAGAAACTCACTGTGTTTAGCGCACCTCAATATGGGTGTATTTTAGGAGCCTAGGGTCAACTAGCCACTGTGTTCTGTTCCTATCAAAAAATGCTACTTGAAAAACAAAATTATGATTCAACATTTTCTTGGCAAACATGGACTCAGATTAGAGAGAATTAACTGAATGTTTTTAGTGACTGGTGTTTTCCAGCTCAAATAGTCTGATTCAGGTGCCTTTACTATAGTGTTCTGTGCCTAGTGAACAGACCAGAATGCTCATGTCAGCTGCTAGGATACCTTCTTTCCCTGGCCGAGCGATGAACATACCGAGAAATGCTTAATTGAGGGATGTTGAGGCATTTATTCTATAAAGGTCCAATTTTAAAGAGGAACATACAGGCAGAGGAGAGGAAAGAGGCCCTTACCCACCAATCAACCACAACTTTCTTTCCAGCTAGGCTTCTAATGCCTTTTTCTTTAGTTTATGAAGTTTATACAGTTATCTACTCTGACATTCATGTTTATCAGGTCATATTCTCTAGAGACCATGTATCTTGACCATTTTGTTTAAATTTGGATGTCTCTAAAATTCCCACTGCTACTTTATACTGTATTGCTTAGGATGTATTGGCCAGTCTAACTCATTCCATATTGGCTCAACATAATTTCATTCTCTTTAAAAAAGTTTATTTATTTATTTTGAGAGAGAGAGAGAGAGAGAGAGAGAGAGAGAGAAAGCATGAGCAGGGGAAGGGCAGAGAGAGACCACAGAGCAAGAATCCCAAGCAGGCTCTGCACCACCAGCGTGGAGCTTGATGCGGGGCTTGAACCCACGAACTGTGAGATCATGACCTGAGCTGAAGTTAGACGTTTAACTAACTTAGCCACCAATATAATTTCATTCTTAAAGGATAAGTTTCTCCGTAACTTTTCAAGATATCACTGTGTACTGACCATAGACAAAATGTGAAGACAACCTGGGAGTTTTAGTTGGCATTAATCCTTTAAAAAATAAAAGGTGATCTTTGCATTAACCTAAATTCAAGGTTTAGAGTACAGGAGCTGTCAAAGTAGAATTTTCAAAAATTGAAAACATATAGAATGAGCACATGTCAAACATTTACTTAACTGAGTAATAAGGGAGCCAGCAGGATAATAAAGTTGATTTCTAAAAGATTATAGAAGTGGGGATGATATAATCCATCAGAAAAGAATACCGAAATAAGTTTGGTATGTTAAGTACAAAACTGGCTAGTACCTATAGGGTAATAAGACCATAACCTTTGTGGTGGTTGTTTTTTCTACTAGACGGAAATTATTTCTAAATCTACTGGACAACACTTTATAAGTTAGCATGTAATTTCTGAGCCCTAATCAGTAGTAAACAAAAACCAAACAAAGGTATGTCTCTCTAGGTAATTGAATAATCCTTGGATTGGCCTGTGAGACAATGCACCAGGATGACATTTCCAAGTTTTGGTCAATTTTCATTAAGCGAATGCTGTGGACTCTTATATTTACCTGAATGAGATTATGTCTAAGAAGCCTCAAAACCCTACCCTCTGGGGAACACTGTTGTGGTGGAGGTGTGGCTAAGGACTTTTAGCCTGAAGAAACTTAGTGTGGGGACCCCAATGCTCCCTTCAGTATTATTCTTAAAATACAAGTTTGAGGAAGTAGTTGAAGAGTGCAGAGATTTTATTTATATCACTCCAAAGCAGCAGTTCAAAGTTCATCACAAGGCAGGAGGGGTGAGATGTGCCTTAAGTTGCTCCAAGAGGAAGACAGGGAGACAGGGGAGGTGGTGTGGGATCGGGAGGTGGTGTGGGATCAATTATAAGAAAGAGCTTCCCTGCTATGAAAAAGCTTCATCCAGGTCAATGTGTGTCTTCAGAACAAGAACATTGCCTCTCTGTGGGTTCTCTGGCAAAAGCACAGCCATCATGACCTCACCTCACTGGTGAGCCAGTGAGGGAGACCGAGGGGGTCACACTTCAGATGAGGACTGGACCAGGGTAGGTCTAAGATCCCTTGCAAAACTGAGTTTCTGTCATTCTGTAAACATTGAGTTATTTATTGCCCTTTAATTAAAAAATAAAAAGCACCTTTTCCAAGACTTAACGTTCAATATCCTGGAGACAGAAACCTACCATGTCAGTTTTTGTTTCTGTGCAATCACAATAGTTGTTGCAGTAAAACCTTTTGATAACGTTTTCTATGTTTAAAAAATGATAATTCACTTAAGTTTTGCCTTTTTAGCTAGTACTACAACTGAGAGCAAGGTGCATTTACAGTTGTTGTTTTTGTTGTTATTTGGGTTTTGTTTTGGTTTGTAATTTAATGTGACTAAATCTTAGTGTCTGAGATTTGACACTTTTTTTTTTCTTTTCCACTAAAGCCATTGAAATATATTCACCCAGTGAGTCACATCAGAGGTGTAAATGGATTTTCTGAAGGTTTTTTTTAAAGAGACAATCAAAGCCAGTCACTTTGTGACTTGACTTCTTCAGGTGTTGCAATCAGAAAGCTTAACACTCCCTCCCAATTGCAAGGATGCTAAAACTATGTCTTGACCTTGAATCTGCAAGCAGAGGGAGTAACATCTTTTGCTAGAAGTGCTCCTCCACCACCTCTTTGGTTTTATCCATTTGCATAGGATTTACTTGGAAAAGAGAAAAGAGACCATCAAATTGAGACTTCTGCATACCCAAGAGAAAATAACGTGTTTATTTGACTTTCCATCTTCCAATGATTGTTGCTGTTACGGTTTACATTTTCAGTTCACCCTTTTTACCATTGATATTTGTAAAAAACCTGACTTTGAAAAAATGTATCAACCGTGTCACACAAAGGCTTCTTTCTCAATTTGTTTCATGTCATCAAAAAGACATACTGAGTTTGAAGCTCCTCTCCGGTTTACTCTTAAAGTATAACCCTGAGGAAATAGGGTAAAACTGCAAAGGTTTTATTTACACCAGTCAGGCTCACAGGCTGTGGAGCCAGGGAGATGGAGATTGAATTCCTGGCACTGCCTCTTCATACTTCACTCAGTATCTCTGGGACTTAGTTTCCTTCCATAGTAGAGGGGGATAATAATGGTGCTTACCTCCCAGGCTTGTTGTGACGGTTCCAGAAGATAACATTCATGAAGTCCTCATTGATGTAGATCAGTGCTCTGTAAATGGTGGCTATTAGTAGTTTGATAATTATTATAGTGACTTCACTAAAACTTACGGTGCGCTTACTGGGATTAGCGGCATTGTGACTGATTCATTTCCTAATACAGTTGAAAAACAGATTTCAGCACTAACGATTCAGTCTTAGTTAATGAAATTGAACAACATTTTTGAGAAAGTAACAAGGAATCTTGAATCCAGAATTAGAAAATACATCCTGTTTGCTAGGAAATTTTTAATATTTTAGGAACAAACATCTTAAGTCTTTGGAAGAACTGCAAAGAAACTTTTGTGTGTTGGTAACTATACAGCTGACATATTAAGGCAGGAAAATCTGCAGATAATAGTGCACTGCCTTCCACAATAAAGTCATCTTTAAGAATTGCTTATCACCTTGAGACCAAGATCATACTGCAACTAATCACTCCATATATGTCCTAAACAGAACTCTGTGGAAAAACGTACTGGCTGCTGAAACCTATCACTGAGGACCAGTGGTGTAGTGGAATCAGTTCTGGATTTGGAATTGGGCAAAGCAGGCTCAAATCCAGGCTTTGCCTTTGGCTATTTATTTGCAGTGTGATTTCGGGCCATTTGCTTGACTTTTCTGAACCCCAGTCTCCTCATCTATGAAACGGGACTATTATGTACCCTACCTCCTTCAATAGGGAAGGGTCAGGTTTTAATTTTTTTTTTTTTTTATTAACATTTCTTATTTATTTTTGTGAGACAGAGAGACAGAACGTGAGCAGGGGAGGGGCAGAGAGAGAGAGGGAGATGCAGAATCTGAAGCAGGCTCCAGACTCTGAGCTTTCAGCACAGAGCACAATGCGGGGCTCTAACCCACAGACCGCCAGATCATGACCTGAGCTGAAGTCAGACGCTTAACCGACTGAGCCACCCAGGTGCACCGGGGAAGGTCAGATTTTAAAATGTGCTTGATAAGGGGCGCCTGGGTGGCCCAGTCAGTTAAGCGTCCGACTTCGGCTCAAGTCATGATCTCATGGCCTGTGGGTTCGTGCCCGCGTAGGGCTCTGCGCTGACAGCTCGGAGTTCGCAGCCTGGAGCCTGGTTTGGATTCTGCGTCTCCCTCTCTCTCTGCCCCTCCCCTGCTCACGCTCTGTCTCTCTCACTATCAAAAATAAAATAAACACTAAAAACATTTTTTTAATAAAAAATAAAAAAAATGTGTTGCGTGAAAGTGCTGAAAGCAAAATACTATTGATAGTCCTGTATTGTTACTCCTACTGTTACTATTCTGTGGGAAATTAAGCGGTCACCAGGAAGAACGTGGGTCCCCAAGTACTATACGACACCCTTGTGGCTCCACCTCCTCCATATGAGACAGTTGTCCTCAGAGAGGTGACAGTGCTCAGCCTTCCTCCTAGTTGAAAATTCTTATCCTGTCACAGATACCATACCTTGTTTCCTAGAAGTGTTATTACTGTTATTGGTGTTTCATAATTAATATTTTTATTTTCTTTTATCTGGATGTGAATGAATTGATACATAACAAAGGTAAAACTGGTTAGCTTATAAGCTAAGTCCAATTTATTCTCCATATGCTAAATTATTTACCACCTCATTGTACCTTTGCTTGACATTCTTCAGTAGTTTGCCATTGTTGATGGGATCAACTCTGAACTCCCTCTTCTGGCCACAAAGTCTTTGGTGACCTGGTCTCTGAAACGCCCACTTCATACTTTTCTTACCAACCTGCTCAACTTTTTACAGCTTTGCGAGTTCCCTTCCTTCTTTCTGGAATATCCTTATTTTCCTTTCTGCGAGATCAGTCCCCTCTAATTCTTCTAATTAATGGAACAGTGCTGCATGTAAGTGGACATTCAATAAATGTTTAAACGAATTGACTTAAAATCAAATGGCTCCCCCGTAGATGGAAACAGCCAGATACTTTCATTTCCACGTGGCCTAGTAAAGTCTGTAGTTCCTCCTAAAGTCTGAGTACATTCCATATCATTGAAGGACAGTAGCTCTTCAAAATTCCTTTGCTATTTTCCACACTTAGCTCTCCTAAACGTGCTGATGAGAGCCTGTTTCATAGACACCAATGGAGTTGATAAGCCCCAACACATATTTTAGCAAACAGATTAAAAATATGATACTTAAAATGTATTCCTTATTGCCAACTGCAAACGTTTGCTCAATAAAGAGGCATTTATTCTATTATTTAACAATAAAACAAGCTCATGGGTGAATCTTCACATGTGGTATATGACTAAGAAAGTCATAGTAGCAATATTCATATAAGGTAAGCCAGTCTCTCCTGGGCCACATCCAAAAGAATTTAGTTACTATAATGATGAAAGGATTTCATATAAATACCAAAAGGACTTTTTTTCCAGACGTAATGAAATGGTCCCAGACCTAGATCCTGGCCACAGTATAGTCTCTGTCTGTCTCTTTCTCACACACACACAATACACACAATACACACACACACACACACACACACACACACACACACACACACAAACAGGCTCTTTGGAATACTAAAGTTCCAAGTAGAATTCATTAATAAAAATATGAAATGCTTTTTCTTGTATAAATCATAATGAAGTGCTGAGAGATAAAGGAAGAACTAAGAGGTGCGAATAATCATCTGCTGCTCTAAAACTGAAACCTGTCATGTTAACTCCCAACTCAAACACCTAGTTTTAAAGATTTACCTTCAAGAAACCTAAAAGCTTGTATCCTGCCTCATTGACAACAGCCTCAAACTGTTTCCTGTCACTGCAGAAAACAAATCTTTTGCTCCTTTCTGCCTAGGGGAGGCAGAGGGACTGAGGTGGTCCTGTGTGGCTGAATTAGATGAAAGACTTGCCTTCCACCATGGAGACATGGAGTCTAATCAAGTGAAATGAGTTTTGAGATCCCAGCTCATTTCCTAGGGGAGATTGGTTCACATTACAAAATCACGACATCTCATTCATCACAACTGACGTGGTCTTTGCTCAGGAGAGGACCCCAACTGGGACTGAACCACCTGTCTTCTCTTGAAAGGGGGCACTTTATCCAAGTTAGAGTTGAAAGCCTTGGAGTGAGAAGGCTTGCCAGCTTCACCCGAGTGATCCATATATAACATGGAAGGCAACTTCAGTCTTAAAAGGGGCAGACGAGTTTAAGGAAGATTGGCGCTGGTACTTTTAGTGATGCCAAATATGAGTAATTATAATAGAGATGCTAAGGCATTGTGGTAGGGAGAGCCAAGACTGGGGCTCCCTCATCTTCATCACCTCAATTTTATTAAACGGAAGTGAGAAGGATCAACATTTCCATGCATCAGAGTTTAAAATGGCAAAGAAAGTGTCCTGCTTTCCAGGCTGATAAATGATCATCATCTCTTTCATTTCTTTCAGGGCATCGTTGTAACACCCCTGCTTCTGCTGCTTTTTGTGAGTATTTTGATGTTGTCTTTAATATCTTTTATTAAAAGCCACCTACAACCCATTAAGAGAGATCATTAGGAAAAAAAAATTGAAATTTGAACCCTTTTGCACCACTTTGCCTCACGTTTTGAACTGTTCCTCCAGTTGAACTGTACCAAATAATAACATGTAGACACAAAGAATCTCTGTATTCTCATGATCCACTGATTAGGCCTCTGACTCCTGGCTGAATCATTAATTATTACAAATTAATGACCTGTGATGCAGGGCACAAATATATATGTGCTCTTTATTTTTTTGCTGCTAAAACTAAAGTGATTGCTGGTGACCCAATGTTTGATAGAACCAGGGGACCAGAGGAAGCTTAGGTTCCATGGCTTGTAGCAACCGACTTCCTTACTTTGGGGAATACTGCCTCAGTTGTTTCATCTGTAGAATGGGAAACAGTGACACCTACCTCGTCTGTCTGCCAGGGATAATGAAATGTGCTCCAGAAATAAAAAAAGCTACTGATTAACTAAACAAAAATTGCTCTGAAAATAAGAAATGCTAATTAACTGTCATTTCTTTTGGCACTATGCATATGAGAAATTAGATGAAAGATTATAATAGAAATTAATGTTATCTCATGCTGAGAAAAGCATATGTAATCATGAATGATACCTACAATATTTTATGAACTGTGCATTTTTCATACACACATTTCCCAAATATAAATCACTCCACTCATCACTGAAATGGAGTTGGGGATCATTTCTGGGAGTGAAATGTAGCTGTTTGACTAGCACTATTTGTCAGTGAATTAAAACTATGGGGAAAATTTATTTAATTATAGTGTAATTACCCAAGTTGGAATTCAATTAGAGTAATAGTGTGAGGGACTTCATTTCTTACAAGCTGTGCAGGAAGTGGAGAGGAAGAGATGCCCTACTAAACAGTTGGATACTGCATCTTTCATGAAAGACATTACCTTCAAGTAATAAACCTCGCTTCCCCCATCCCTTCTGAAATGCTAGCTCCATGCTGACAAGGTTAAAAAGAGTCAAATCATCAGATCACTTCCCTCAGCATAACAAACCTCATTAATTTGGATTTCATCAGTTCAGAATTTGCAGTGAGTCACATTAATATCGAAATGAATATTGCTTTGCATTCATTCGGAAGAGAAAACTGGGCGTGTGCCTACCTGCTCACTAGATGTGAGGAATTAGGATCACCCCTCAGTGTTCTTCTAAGACCTTGGATCACGATTTGGGAGGAGCAGCCGTCAACAGGCACAGGATGCAGGCCAGCCTGAGACCACCACCTGCAGTGAGGTCGGAGGACAAGTAGAAAGCTGAGCATCTAATCCAATGCACAGTAAATGGCTTTGTAGTCTAGGTTTTCTCCATTGCAGAAGAGTAGCATCCCGTACTCATGTGATGCTTGTAAGACGAGCTGGGAAGAAGTCACAGCCACAACTGTGGGGCCGAGACCGAGGATAGCACTTTTGGGTATCTCGGGGTCTGGAATCTCTGGGACCTTGTTTCGGCTCATGACTACAGAACCAGATGAGTGTTTTTCTCCTTCTTCTGCCCATTTCCAGCCATAATGAGAAATGTTCTCAGCTCGTTAACATTATGACATCACACTGTTGCAAGCTTTCCCCTACTCTTAGACCCACAGGCTTGTGAGCTTTGGTTAGTTCAACATTTTAAAATGATAGAGCTACAAGAATAGTTAAAGAGACTCCAAGACCCTCAACTTCAAAGTTTAATTCTTCCCTTCTGAGCTAGCTAACTAAGCTGTCCCAACAGGTTCTGTGACATCATCATACAACATCAATAGACACGTCTATGTTATATGACCTTAAATCACATGAACAGTATATAACATTTTTTGTCTGTGTAGGTGGTCATGCATTTTACAAACCAAGGTCATTGCTTAAACACTTGAATTGCCAGGCTTCATTTACCAAGTAGGACAAAAACCTGAGCAACTTAAATTGGAACACATTCCATAAAAGATGTAGTGTTTTTTATTAGCACCCCTGGTATGGGCTGAATCATGTCCTCCCATGATGGGAGGTTGAAGTTCTAACCCCTAGGACCTCAGAACGTGACTTTATTTGAAAATAGGGTCATTGCAGATATAATTATTTGAGATGAGGTCACACTGGCACAGGGTGGACCCTTAATCCAATATTGGTGTCTTTACAAGAAGCAGAGTCCAACAGAGGGAGAACACCACGTCATGATGAGACAGAGGTTAGAGTGATGCACATACAAGCCAACGAACAGCAAGGACTGCTGGCAGATGTCACAGCTGGAAGAGACAAGAGGGATTCTCCCCTGTAGATTTCAGAGGGAGCATGCTCTTGCTTCCAGAACTGTGAAACAATAAATCTCCGTTGTTTTAAGCCATCCAGTTTGTGATATTTTGTTAGAGAAGCTGAGGAAACAAATACAGCCCTTGCAAAGTGAATTGTGTCACCTTTTTACTGATGAAATCTCAGTTCTCTGTATTCTTGAGCTCTTAGAATGTTCCACCTCACCATCTTGCTCCAACTGAAACCTGTCCTCTGACTCATGTTTCTGCTGCAGGTGCCTTTCATATCACTGAGCCTTGAAATGGGGTAAGGTGTCTTTCTTGCACCTCATTACCAATTCCAGATCATTTCCCATGCCTTCTCCACAAAATATTCTCATTCCTTTGAAGGTTAGGCCAATATGCCTATACTGCCTGCTACCACTCCTTGCTATAATTATCAGTAGAACCCCAGGTCACTCTCTAGGAGTCCAAAAAAATATTAGTACCTTCCCTTGTCTTCTTTTTAATAGTACACTTGGATTAATTCCTGGTGCTTTTCTTTTCTTTTTTTTTTTTTTAATTTTTTTTTTTTAACGTTTTTATTTATTTTTGAGACAGGGAGAGACAGAGCATGAACAGGGGAGGGTCAGAGAGAGGGAGACACAGAATCTGAAACAGGCTCCAGGCTCTGAGCTGTCAGCACAGAGCCCGACGTGGGGCTCGAACTCACGGATCGCAAGATCATGACCTGAGCTGAAGTCGGCCGCTCAACCAACTGAACCACCCAGGCGCCCCTCCTGGTGCTTTTCAATATTCACATAATTGATCCCTCCTAATACTCTGGCCTCTAAATTCTTGACCTCTTCTCCAGTAAGATTGCCTTCCACTTCATCTCAGCCAATCACCCCTATAGTCACACCCTTGACTTTGTTACTGCCAGTAATGGCATCCTTCCATACTCCTATTTTCAAATGTTTTCTCTTACCAATAGCTCCTGTCTTTGTGACCTACTCCCCAAATTAAAATCTTTTCAGACCTGCTAGAATGGCCAGTTTATTTACCTTATCGCCTTAGCAAAGCCTCTAACATACTCTCCCCTCACTCCCATCCCCTCACACCCCATCTTACCTAGCCTAGATCTCCTGGTCTGTCATTATGATTACTTTTTTGTGTATACCATCGACAACCTTGCTCATCTTTTACTGCTTTATATTTGCATGGCAAAGTGCCAGGCCTGCTAATACCCAACCCTATACCTTTTCTGCATATGTACCTGAACATGCCTGGAACACACGCTACCATGCTGACTGGTCTCATTTGAAATTCATGACCACTAACTGTGAGCCTGGTGATCATACTTACCTTCCCCTAATTAATCCTCATTCCCACTCTCTAGAGAGTCATTTCATACCTTCTCCTTGCTTCTCAAATCTCCAGTGCCTCTTCTCCTTTTTCATCTCAACTGATGCAGAAAAGAAACTAGCTGATGAGGAAATTAGAAGCAATCAGAAATTTTACAAGATCCCACCAACCTGCATCTACATTCTTTGTCTTTTCTCCTATTTCTGCAGATAAACTGTCTTTGCCCTCATCTAAGGCCAGTCGCTCCTGTTGTGTTATCTCTTATTGGCTACTTAACAATACAACTCAAAACAATTTCCTTCTTTGTCCTTTATTACCAAATTTTCTATCACTGGATCGTTTCTGTTAACATATAAGTATTCTGTAATATTACATATCTTAAAAATTAAATCTCATCTTATCATGCCTACATTCCATTTCTGTCCTTTGTTTTATAGAAAAATTACTCAAAGTTATTTAAACTTATTCATCACTGATTCAGTAATAAGTATTGAATTCTTCCTATATGCAAGGTGCTTTCCTGGGTACCAAAGATATAGCAATGAGCAAAAAGATACATCTTTGCTGTTGTGGAGGTTATATACTAGTGGAAAGAAACTACCAACAAATAAGTGAAAATACAATATATGAGTGATACATACTAAAGAGAAAAATAAAAGGAAGGAGAGGAAGAGAGAAGGAGGAAGTGCCAGAATGGGTTGGGGGAATTGCTGTTTTCAATAGGGAGGTCACGGTGGGACTTACTAAGAAAATGATATTTGAGGAAAGGCCTAGAGTGTTCCAGGTGGAGGGAACAACAAGTGGAAAAGTCCTGAGAGCATATATGGTGTCCTAAGGAACAGCAAGTGGGCCAGTGTGGCTGGAATGCAGTGAGCAAGGAGGAGAATAGATAGAGATGAAGTCAGAGCCATGACAGGGGCCAAATGATGTAGGTCCTTGAAGTCCTTTGTTAAGGAGTTTTAATTTTAATTTGAGAGAGATACAAAACCATTGAAAACGTTCTGATCACAAGAGTAGCATGTTCTGACATACCTTTTCAAAGGATGATTCTGGATGCTGGATTGAGAATAGATCGTCAGGAGATAAAGGTGGAGACAGGAAGACCAATTAGAAAGCTAGTACAATATCATGGCAAGAGACAGTTTAGCTTGGACCAAGGTGGTTGAGTAAATGGTGGAAAGTAGTTGGAAGTAGATCTTGAAAGACCTGAAAGATTGAATGAAGGTTATGAGGACACAGAAGAGTCAAGGATAACTAAGTCCATGCAATTGGAGGGGTGGAGTTACTGTAGAGAAGAAAGAGAAGGCTGTAGGGCTGGGCAAGTTGAAGGAACTCATAAAGAGCTCAGTCTTGCACATGTTTGGATTAAGATGCCGTTGAGACATCAAAGTAGAGAAATCAAGTAAGCAGTTGACTATATGGGTCTGGGATTCAGGGCAGAAGTCTGGATAAGAGATACACTTTTGGGAGAAGTCAACATAGAGATGGATTTGAAGTTAGACAGAATGAGATTACCAAGAGAGGATAGAGAAGGTATTAGTGGGCTGAGTTCTGAGGCATTCTAATAATAAGTCAGCAAAGACCACCAAGGATATCCAGTTTGCTTAGGAAGAACACCAAGAGATTTTTGTGTCCTAGAAGCTAGTAGAGAATGTGTTTCAAAAAGGGAGAGAGTGGTCAACTACTTCAAATGGTGGTAATAGTTTAGAGAATGTGTTTCAAAAAAGGAGAGAGTGGTCAACTACTTCAAATGGTGGTAATAGTTCAGATACAATGAAGTCTGAGAATCAGCCATTGGTTTTAGCAAGATGGAGGTCACTGGGGACCCTAACAAGAGCTATTTCAGCAGAAATGTGGAGGTAAATGCCTAATTAAAGTCAGTTCAAGAATGAATGAAAAAGAGTTAAAGGCAGTGATAATCACCAACTCTTTTGAGGAATTCTGCTATAAAGGATGCAGAAAATGGGGCAGCAACAAAGTTAATGTAGGATCTGTTTCTAAGTTGGCAAAATTATTAGGATATTTGCATTGATATTAATTCAGCTAGAGAAGAAACAATTCAGACAGAAAAAAGAAGGGTGAATTTGTGGACACATGTCCTTGAATAGGAGAAAGAGGGTGAACTCTAGTGCACAAAGGGAGAGTGTGGCCCCCTAAGCACAGATAGTTTATCCATAGTAGTAGGAGGGAAGCCATGGTATAAGGGCAAATACGCAAGTAAATTGGTTCCTGTAACTATAGGAGCTTGTATACATTTTCTTATTATTGTTTATATTTTCCCAGTGAAATGGCAAGTGAAGCTAGGGGTAGAGGACCAAAAAAAAGCAAACAAGTATTGGAGATTTGGTGAAAGAGGCCAAGATTTGAAATAGTTATGTGGGAGATTGAATGGAATGGGCACACATAATGGGATGCTCTAGCTGCACCAAGAACCATCCTGAGTCTTTACACTTGGCTTTAACTCAGCCTGGATTTTCCCCTCAGATCTCCACATGGCTCTCTCCTTCACTTTCATCTCTGGTCTCTAATAAAATGTCATTTTAGGAGACAGCCCTTTCCTAACTACTTCATATGGAACAATATACCCTCTCTCCGCCAATACCTCCCCACCTACCATACTTAATTGTTCCATTTAGCATTTATGATCACATGATATTTTAATCATTTGTCAGTTTGTTTATTATCTGTTTTCCCCAACTAGAACATGAGCATCACAGAGGAGCAGGGACTTTATCTGTTTTGATCACTACTGTAACCCCAATGCCCAAAATAGTGCCTGTCTATGGAAGCCACTCAAAAATATTTTTTGATGGGTGCCTGGGTGGTTCAGTGGTTAAACCTCCGACTCTTGATTTCAGCTTAGGTCAAGATCTCATGGTTAAGATCTCATAGTCAAGAAATCAAGCTCCCTGGCAGGCTGTCTCTCCCTCTCTCTCTCTGCCTGTCTCCCCCTCCCCCTAACTTTCTATCTCTCTCAAAAAATAAAAATGAATTTTTAAAAAATTTTTAAAAATATTTTTGAATGGATGGTTGGTAAAGGAAGGCTGTTTCTGTACTCACAACACATTACCAGTTTATCATAAATGATATTATAAAGAATACAAATGAAAAGTCAGATGCAGAGGTACATAGAGCAAGGTCTAGAAGGGTCCCAAATGCAGGATCTTCTGTCCCTATAGAGTTTGGGGTATACTAACCCCCTACATGTGGATACATTCACCAATGCAGGAACTCTCTGAACCCTCTGTGCCAGGAACTGGGGACAAAAAAAGCAAATATTATAGTAAAAGCTGTTCCCATCACTGCTATGACTCAGGAAGTTACAAGGTTTTAGAAGCTCTATGCCAGGAGGAAGACCGAACTTATATTTCTTTTTCTTTCTTTTTTTTTTTTTATTTTTTAAACATTAATTCATTTTTGAGAGAGAGAGAGCACACAAGGGAGGGGCAGAGAGAGGGGGAGACACAGAATATGAAGCAGGCTCCAGGCTCTGAGTTGTCAGCACAGAGCCCAACACGGGGCTTGAACTCATGGACCACGAGATCATGACCTGAGCCGAAGTTGAATGCTTAACCAACTGAGCTACCCAGGCGCCCCCCCTGAACTTATATTTCTTATTGTATCACATCTCAGTTGGACAGATGGATGAATGCATCTGTCCCAAGAGTTGGGTTAGGGCTACCTTTAAGACTGGTATTTCCTTCCCTGTTACATGCTCCACCTTTAGGCACACATTCCTTTGTTATAAAGCCATTTTGAAGGGACTGGCTTCATTTTCCCTCACAGTCTGTGTGTGGAAAGGTAGCATGGTATGTATGGTGAGAAGGCATAAAATTTTGGTTTGGTTTGCAGCCAGTTTGTTGTGTAGCAGTGGATTCTCCCTAATCCTTCTCAGCCTCAGTTTTTTTCCTCTGTAAAATGAGGATTATGAAGATTATGATAAGCTGAAATGAGTTAATTTATGTGAAAGTGTGCTGTAAGCTATAAAGAACCATGCAAGTGCTAATTATTTACATGTGACGCTTTAGAAAGGAAAATAGAAAATAATTCCAGGAAGGATGTCAAGGTTCTGCAGAAGCACTTATCTGAGATGTAGCAACAATCCAACTTGCCCAGACCTTAATGGTGGGCAGTCTTAAAACTTAAACCTTTAAGATTCTGTAGTCGTTTATAGTCTATAATTTTATAATCTTACATGTAAATAAATCCAGTGTTTACCGTGGCTGACAGTGAGAGCAATAAAACTTTCCCTGAAATATTACCATTTGTTTGCTTCTAAGATTCGAAGTGTTTTGATATATACTACCTCAATTCTCTTGATAATATACCTCTGATATTGGCAGGGGCAGAAATTATTGTCTTTATGTTATCAGTTGTTATGTACCAGTCCCTGGGGTTCCTATTGTAAGGACAAATTAAGCCTTGCCCAGCTTTCAAAACTGCACTTATACTTGTATTACTTGGAGCATTCCATCTTAATTTTCCTTACAAAACAATGTTACAAGTAGTTAAGCATCCGCTGGATTTTAAGTTCTCCTAGGCTAGGAACAAGGCATGCCTTATTCATTACCTTGCCCCCAGTGCCAAATATTCAATAAATATTTCTTGGAAGGAGCAAAATAGAAAGGTGGGTGAGTAATGAATGATTAGATCAGTTCAGATGGTAAATGGATGGTTAGAAGGTGAGGGTCTCAGCCTGATGCATAAAGTCTTACCTTGTATTTGCTCCAAAAAAGAATTTATAGTTTTTTTTTTTTTTGTTATTTTTTTTTAACGTTTATTTATTATTGAGAGACAGAGAGACATAGCATGAGCACGGGAGGGGCAGAGAGAGGGGGAGACACAGAACCCAAAGCAGGCTCCAGACTCCGAGCTGTCAGCACAGAGCCTGACATGGGGCTTGAACCCATGGACTGTGAGATCATGACCTGAGCCGAAGTCAGATGCTTACCTGACTGAGCCACCCAGGCGCTCCTATAGTGTTTTGTTTTTTTTTTTTTTTTTTCAGTAGTATTAAGCAAAACATCCATGGTTGTATTCAGTGTGTGAATGCCTGCTGTGCACTGTGAATATTACAAAGCTCAATCTGATATGGATCTTTCTCTCAAAGAATTTATGTGTTCATAGAGGAAATAGAATACATTCATAGATAATTAAAATCCAAGCCCGAAATTGTAAGTATCACAAGTATCAAAATATTTCAAAGGAGATTACTAAAATAGAAAACATTTCATTTAATAGAAGAAGTGAGAAGCGGGGGTTACAATGAATTTTGTTCTGGATGAAAACTTTTAATTTGAGGAAAAAGAGAAGGATGGAAACTCAAAGGATCTCCTGCTTACTTCATATTTTCTCATATGCATGGTGCTGATTCTCTGTTGTGTCTAACGTCACTTAAAAACTTGCATGTCTTTCCTTTCCTTGATATGGTTATTTACCAGCCATTATTATAGTCTTTGTTCAGCAGCAAATAATAGAGAATACTGAAGGAGAGAGAATTTTAAGCCTGGAACTGTAGTGTGGTAGTTAAGACGAAAAGAGACTGTAGGGCTGAGTTCAGCATTTAGGTGGTAAGATCAGGCAGCCAGTTTGAAGCCCACATGTACCATACTGGGACAGCCCACCAGGTGACGTGAAGCCCCTGCTTCTATGGACTTGTGTTCCCCTCCAGCCTCCTTAGCTGCTGCCCCACATCTGCTTCCCAACTACATCTTGTTTATTCTGAGGAGTGAAAGGAAACAATGTTTAAACTTCTTTGTTACTCCCTGTTAAAGTTAAGACAAAGGTCAGGGATAACTGTATTCACACCATAGAACAGCTCTGTCTAATTTACTGCGGTTGTGATCTAAGGACACCATATATTGGAGACCATATTCACGGTCTCAAACTCCATAATTCTGTAGAACACCAATTTATTTAAATAAGTTTATGCTTGGCAGGGGAAGGTCAGTAACACTTTAGGCTTGTGCGGTTAAAACAGCAGACCAAGGCCTCACTTCCACCATAGCCATAAAGGTCATTGAACATCTAGGTCTCTGGAAACATTTGGAGTCCAAACTTTGACCACTTCTGAAAGTCATGTCCTCAGAGTTATAGATCAGACCATCTTCATATGTGGGGATGGTCAATTCAATACTTTAGGATGTTTGATAAACATTCGTCTACACCCTTACCCATTCGATAGCATGTAAGCAACCCCTTAAGTAAGTGAAACGCCACCAGTGCTGCTGTTATCTCAACTGAGTTGATATGACTTGATTTCTTGGGGATCCAGCCTCTGTTCAAGCAAATATTTATAAGGCATTATGATAGTTAGACATATGCATACATGCACCCACACACACATAAACAGATGTACACTCACATGCATGCACACCACGTTCTGTTTCTGAGCTCCCTATACATCCCATTGATGTGACTGTCTTCTGTTACTTCCCATGTCAGTGGTTCTTAAATCCAATAGCCTTTAATTCCCACAGCACTGTATAAGAAACCTTGTTTTTCCAGGAGGAGAGGGGGAAACGGGAGGAGAGGTAGAATAATTTTTTTTAAGTTTCTTTATTTATTTTAAGAGAGAGAGAGAGAGAGAGAGCAAGCAGGGGAGGGGCAGAGAGAAAGGGAGAAAGAGAATCCCAAGCAGGCACTGTCAGTGCAGAGCCCGATGCGGGGCTCGAACCCACAAACCGTAAGATCGTAACCTGAGTCATAACCAAGAGCCAGCCACTTAACCAACTGAGCCACCCAAGTACCCCGAGGTAGAATAATTTTTAACAAGTATTTATAATACGTACTTCATAAAGAATCCCACGGCTACCTTTCAATGTATTATCCTCACTTTATATGAGAAAACTTAGGTTCAAAGAGGTTTTGCAATTGACTTGAGACTCTCTACAAGTAGTAAAGAACATCAGGTGCTTTCAGCCAGGCGCTGTGCCCCCTTGCACGTGCCTTTCCAAGTTGTGCTCACAAAGCATGCCTCCTAGGAGACACCTCTTATTTTAAGACCTGTTATCACCATCGATGATTATCTCTGGAACATGTGTATCTTAGGTAACATAGGAAAGACAAAAAAGAATAAGGCATAGTTATTGCGTTGAAGGAACTTAAAGCTTATTTGGGTAAACAAGAATAAATTAGAACATGGGAGAGATTTAGAGGAAAACTCTAACTGCTAACGTACCTGGTTCAGACTACATGGTGCAAGAGTTCGTGTACGAGGCGGGCCCAGCATGGGAGAGACAGATTGAGTGGCAACTTTCAAAGCTACAGTCCTCATTAGTTGCCCTTGTAATTGGCCATCTGTGATAGAAAATTATTCCACTTTTAATCCCATCAATATAAACAGAAACAGTGAATACAGCCATTAGTGTCATGTACAATAGTCTGATTACATTTTGTAATATGTTCCCAAAGATGGGTTGTGTATTTGACGGTCACACACGTGTGATGCGTAAAGTGACAAAACGTGAAGCACTTAAAGAGCAACTGTCCATTTGATTGCCCCAGTCGTTCACGTTGAGCCAGTCTTCCTACCTTGTGCCCAAGTGTTCCGAAAGCAGCTGAAGACAAATCTCCTCCTGAACCTGAGAGTAGCTCATCTTTGGGCTGTGTGTGGAAATCCCTCAGAAGTCGTTCTCACACAGAGAGGATTTTGTAAAGCAAAATCATCTGTGGGATCTCTTGTAAATGCTCATGCCAGCACTTCCCTCTCCCCTCTGATCTCGCTGAACCATAATGGGTCGGGGGAGTGCCTGGCAAGCTATTTCCAAATGCTCTAGAGGTGACACTAATAAACCTCTCTCCCTTTCCAGGATCAGTGACCCAGAGAGGCCACTGCCACTGCTGGTCTGGGACTTCTCAGACTTAACTGAAGCCAGGCAGGGACACCGGATGACCGCAGCACTGCCTTAGCCAGGCTTTCCCCTTGCCCCTTGGTTCCCTCTCCAACAGCAGCTGCCGCTGCTTGTGCTCCCCGAGCAGGTGGGGTCTGGCCAGAGTGAAAGGGAACAGCTCCCTTAGGCCACTCCTGCCTTTTGGTCCCCCGGCTTAGGGCACTCTTCTGGGGGAACTTAGATGTTTACTCCACTTGAGGGACTATTTAGCAACAATGGGCTCTTTGGTTCCCTAACCAAATAGACTGACAAGACCAAATTCTGTGGCCAAATTAGGAGCAAAGTTTGTTCCCAGATGCCTCTGAGTATCTCTCCCTCCAGCCTTCCATGTCCTGATAGCTCATTTCCCCACAGCCAATTTGCAGTTCCTTTAGGCACGTTTCACTGAACATCCTGTGTGGTTTGAGTAACCAGAATTTACAATTGTACACAGTTTCCGTCAGTGATTGGAAGGTAATCTTTTCATCTTATGTTTTAAATTAGCATATAATAAAAAGATATGTTTTACATAATTTATCTTTAAAAAATTGTTAAAAGCCTATTTTGTTCGTTACTTCTCAAAGAAAAATACCATGCATCTAGATATAAAAAGGCTCATTTCCTCTACTAAGTATGTACTTTCCAGACAGTAACCCAATTTTAGTTTTATGCATGCAGCTGAATCACAATTAACAATCATATTTTAATTTTGATAAAAATCATGGCCATTTTTACGTTGAGCCCATCAGCTGGTATAATTTAAGTCCTTGATTTTGTGTAAGTCATCAATGTAGTTTGCAGGTTTCTCTGTGAGAGAAGGGGCAGCAGTTGAATGAAAGAAAGGCTAAACTATAGTTTCTGGGGAAAGATGGAAATCTCAAAGGATTTGGGGGACTGGGGCCTGGGGACACTCTCCCTTCTTCTGTTTGGATGTTTGTCTTTGTGATGGGAAGGACACCGGTATTTATGAGGGTGTCTGTGTAGAGGCACAAGAAAGGAGAGCCACTAGTAAGTGACCCCCTTGCCCCCTCCCCAGGATTGGGTTCTGCGGGCCATGGCGGAGGGTGGAAATTGGGCAGGAAGTGAACAAACACCGCTCCCTATCCGAAGTGGCTTTGTCCCGCTTTTCTCACAGAAGAGATTTACCCTTCACCGTTCTACAGTATAAACTGTAAATATCTGTTCTTATATTTTCCCTGAATGCAGTGCTAATGAAAGCAAAGACCAATCATCAGGGGTGAATTATTTAATACAATAATGTTTTAATAGCCGAGAAGAGACACAAATAGTAGAGACGCCAGTGGCTAATGGATTTCCCTGGTAGGAGATAAAAGGCTGATTACACAGCAGAGCAAGTGAAGACCTGGTGCATTAATGACAATTTACAGGTCAGCTCACTTACAGAAGTGACTGAAAACACACCATCTGTTTTCTAACTGTAGGTTGATAACTCTGATTTTACAGACGCTCAGCGTCTCCATCAAGAATTGTTACTCATTTGTCTCTCTGAGCCTTGTTTGGCCCCACAATATTTTACTGGCTGAACCCCCAGATTCTTTCCAAATCAGTTTCTAAATTGAATGGATTGATAACTGTCAACCCTGGTTCCATTCAGCCTTTCTCTGCCAGGTTATATAATAAAGCCCTAATGCCCTAAGACAGCCATTGTATATATTGGATTAACTCTTTCTGATGCATTTACTCAGATACTATTTAGGTACCATCCTTGAGAGAGTTGAGAAAATAGTCACTCAAATAATCTCCTGTGTTCTGTAGTTCAGATCTGGAACCCCAGATGAGAAAGACTGTATCATCAATTACTGCTTCCCAAGTTTCTCCCACCTCTCTTTTTGTTTCTCCTTCTCCCTCTTCTTGCTTCTGCCTGCCTTCCAGTTCCCCATCTCCATGTAGGCACCACACACACACACACACATACACACACACACCCTCCCTGTCTTTCTCTCACAAGGGCAAAAAAGGGGGATCCCAGGTTTGGCTTCTACCCCTGCCCCCTTCCCCATTTCACTGCTCTGTATCTTCTGTAATAAATATGCAGCAGAGTGCAAGAATGACGTGTGAGGGCTGTGGAGTGACACTTCCAGGTTTAGGTCATGGCTCTGGCACTCTCTAGCTAGTGACCTTGTCTAAGTCCAACTGTTCTGTGCCACTGTTGGCTTATATGAAAATGGCGGTACTAGTAAGACCTGCCTGAAGGAGATGCTGTGAGAATTAAATTATTTGGCATACATTAAGCATTTAGAGCAGTGTCTGGCACATAGAAAGTCTACAAGTAAAATTGCCATTATTGTAATTATAGGAGATTGTTGGGAGGCCAGGCAATGTGATCCTCTTCTTGAGACTGTGAATTAAGCAGGGCTTTGTAATTTGTAGTTGGACGGGTGGAAAGAAAAGAAAACATTGTCAGGCCTCTTTTGCTGCCTATGTATTGTTGGCTAATTGAGTTCATTAATTGAACTCAAAATTGTTGGATACCTGCTATGTGCTAGATTAGTGGTTCTCAAAGGGTGAACCATAAGCTCAGCAGCACCAACTTCAGTGGAACCATATTGGAAATGCAAATTCTCAACATCCTCCCCAACCTTCTCTGAAGATGGGGCCAAGAAATCTGTGTTTTAAGAAGCCCTGCAGGTATTTCTGATGGGCTAGAGTTTGGGAACCACTGCCCTAGATGTAAAACGTAGTCACTCTGCTGGGCTCTGGGAATATAAATATAAATGAGATCCTGTCCCTGACCTTCTGGAACATACAGTGTAGTGAGAGAAACAGATTTGTACACAAGAGCAAGACTAAGGATTCTGAGAGGAACAGTGCAAACGCAGAGCCACAAAAGAGGGGGCGGCCGAGTCTGTGTTTGAGGAGGAGGGTTTGGAAAGCATTCCTAAACAAGTGATACGTGAATTAACCCTTAGAAAAGGACCAGAACTTTTCCAGTTGCGAGTGGGGAGGAAAGGTATTCTATGGCAAAGAGCGCGCGAGCACTTGGTGCTGGGTAGACATGCACACATTCCTCAACTTTTAGAGAGCAGCTCCTGGAGCCGCCTGGGTGGCCCAGTCAGTTGAGCGTCCAACTTCAGCTCAGGTCATGATCTCACAGTTTGTGAGTTCAAGCCCCTCGTAGGGCTCTATACTGACAACTCAGAGCCTGGATCCTGCTTTGGATATTGTGTCTCCCTCTCTCTCTGCCCCTTACCCACTCATGCTCTGTCTCGGTCTCAAAACTACACATTAAAAAAATTTTTTTTTAAAAAGCACCTCACCTCCTGGAGAGGAGGGGTTTTGTGTTATGTTCGCTGTTGGATTCCCAATGCCTAGAACATGCTCCTGCCTCACAGGAGGCACCAGTAACTATTTGAATGATCAAACACAAAGGTCCTGAATTTTCACATGTTTAGTTTTCGCTGCAACATTTCTTCTCTCCATGATATTAAAACAAATAAAACAAACCTAATTGTGAGTTCTCTGCTTCAAAGCATTGTATCTCTAAAAGAAATTAGCCAGTGACCGGATTGTTCATTTAACACACTGTATATTAAAATACGGGTTGGCAGTGTGAGACTATCACCTTTAAATCTGCCAGGGTAGCTCAATGAAGCACAGAGCACTGGCCTGATACATCCTTATCTTGCACCTGCAACTCTATCCAAATGGACAAATTATTGATGCTTCTTATAAACACACTGGTCTTCACAATAGAAACCATGACAGGTTCCTCATTAAAATGTGAAGAACAGAATATCCCTCGCACATACTTCCTTCTGCTTTAGTTAAAATCAACTCTGCATACAAAATGATGGGGTCTTGTGCTTTTCTGGTCATGCTCTCATATGTTACCTGATGCCAGATGCTCACTCTTCTTTCTTCTGTACTTCATAGCGTCAGAAACGTCCCCAAGAGCATCTCTGCATCTTCACATTGACCACCACGACAGGTCTGTTGCCGATTCAAAAGAAAGGACTCATGCCAAATTAGACCTCAGTACTGAGATCTCCTTCCTTTCAGAACCACTTCTAAGAGAGCCATCCTGCGGGATTTCTTCCCCAGCATCACTGCGTACCTAGTCTGGCTTCATGAACCCTGTTAGTTGCATCCCTGGCCAGCTTGCTCTGGCCTCTGATCTGACAAAGTGGGAAGCTCCTCTAACCTGTGTTCCCAACCAAGTAGACCAGAGATCACAGACCTTTTAGAGGACAAAGGGACTTTGGAGATCACCTTTTCTATTGCCTTCTAGGAACACAACCCTTCTAAACATTGAACATGGACATGGTCTATTATGTGATGGATGGAGAAATTAAAATATATAACAAATTTTAAAGCTAAAGCTGACGTGAATTTTCCTTTACCTCTCTTATCTCCAAATGCAATCTTTTAGATAGAATTGGGATTAAAAATAACCCCCAAATTAACTTAATAAATGAAGTGATGTTTTAACTTTTCTCTATTTGATCTCTGCGGTTACTGCTCTCCAGCAATACTTTTTTGTTAAACAAGCAAGCCTTCCAGTGTAGGAGAACTATGATCACAGAGTAGATTTGGCTGAAGACTTGCTTGAACGGGTTTGAGAAGCATAGCCAATTTCACATCATAAGGCAAGTATTAGAGGTGTTAATTACAAGTCATTTCTGCCTGGACCTCAGTTTTCACATCTTTAAAAAGAGAGAATGGGATTCCAAGTCTTTCAGGGGTAGGATTCTATTAAGTTTTAGGTCTTTCCCTCCAGAGCAGCATTAAGGAGCTAAGGAAGGGTGTGGAGGAGGGCTGAGGGCAGAGAACACGCAAAGCTCACTCTACTTCTTATACGCACACACACACCTCCTTCCTTCACGTGGTTCTCATCATGTCTAGATGCCCTTTGTTTCTAGGTGCATATTAGAATTAATTGTGTTACCAGTGATAAATAAGCAGTGGAAAAAATAATACCAGGTGATTGTATAACACCACTGATAATAAGAGGTTTTTAAAATATACTTAAGTTTTGTGTTTTTGTAACTTTAGAAAAAATACGGATACGGTTTTGAATGAGTGTGACACTTTTTAGCACCTTATATTTACAGATTACTTCATCTTGTTAGTCGTGCACAGCTTTATTATCTGCAAACTTATTATCTCTGCCAGGTATTGGGTCAATAAGCACTGGGTTTACAGAGGGAATATAGCTTGATATGGTTATTCATTAAGACATTTTAAAGACACATTAAATAACAGTAGAGTTGAGATAGAAAGGGGAACAGAAGAGCACCTGGGTGGCTCAGTTGGTTGAGCATCCAGCTCTTGATTTTGGCTCAGGTCATGATCTCACAGTCATGAGATTTAGCCCCATGTCAGGCTCAGAGCTGGGTGCATGGAGCCTGCTTAAGATTCTCTCTCTCCCTCTGCCCCACCCCCCATGCTTGAGTGAGAGTTCTCTCTCTCCCTCTCTCTCTCCCTCTCTCTCTCTTTCTCAGGAAGGGAGGAAGGGAGGGGAGGGAGGGAGGGAGGGAGGGAGGGGAACAGGGATATGTGAGATTATCTACCCATGAGATTCCAGGCAAGAATTGACAGGTTTTACTTGAAGGTTATCACCCTGAATCCTACTGCCTCTCTCCAAATATTGTGAACCTTATGGATAGAGCATTGAGCTGGATGCTTTTGAACTTGAAAACTTTGTTCTTTAAATTTTATCTTTCAATTCATCCAGTGCCTCAGTTTCTCTATAAAATATATAGTTTTAAAATTTCAATTCTTACCCCAGGAGCATCTTTAGAGTTAATATTTGTGGAAAGAAGGGTATATTTATTAAATACCTTGCACTTCAAAGACATAGTTGTTCTAAAATAGGGTGGAATTACTGGCTTTTAATACTTTGGCTTCTCATAAAAAGAGACCTCTAACATCCATGTAGCATGTAACACACCAGGAATTCTAGGTGTTCTTCACCAGTTTCACTTTTTCTGTTTGTCTTTCTTCATTTCTTTAGTTTATATTGGTTCTGGAGGAAAAGGTTAGGGACTACAGTTTTTGTGAGTTAAACTCACAGCCAGTGGTCAGTGCTGAAGCTAGTATTAAGTGAATGCAGGCCATTGGTGGGCAGAACATACATTCTTGGCATATTGAGTGCATATAGATTGGAGCCAAGGATGGGGACAGAATTTCATAAAATCCACCATGGTGTAGATAAGATTTTGGTAAGCTAGTTCATGCAGGAATTAGAAGTCAGTGAAAACACTGACCCCACATCATTTCATCTGAGCTAATGACTTCATTTATCTAAACGTTTCATTTGTTTCATTTGTTTTATTCTATGCCCTCATTCATTACTACCTCAAAGTCTTTCACAAAAATTATCTTTTAAGAGGTATTTCCAAGTTTAATTAAACATAGGAAATATAAAAATTGAGGTTTGGTCTGCAGGGGAAGGGTAAAAGTTCCAAGTTCCAGGGAGATTACTTGATGGCTTGAAAGAACCTGGCTGCAAAAGGGCCTCATAAAAGAGATAAACATCTATTGAACAGGCTATTGTTTGTCCATAGAGGTTTGAAAGCCAGAAGGAGGTTTCAAAAGCCATTACAAAGTTAATAGGAAGCTTGCAATTCTTGGTGGTTGAGACTAACAGTGAGTATAGGACTGTGTTTACAGATAAACACTACCTATGCTACGGACAGTAAAATCTTTATGAAGCCCAGAGTGCCATCATTAGTAAGGACGAACCAAAAAATGAGGAGGGAGGCAAAAAGAGAGATACACTGAAACTTTACGTTGAAAAATAATTTATGTTCCAAGAATTCCCGTTTCCTAGATTTTGTGTAAGAGTAAATTTTAAAGGTATAGGAGATTCATTGGCTCTGTTTTGAAGTAGAAAAGTTAGAAACTATTTCATTTGCATACATAGAAATGTGATCTTGATAAGAGAATAATGAGACACAGTATGTTTGTCTTAGGGATCTACAGACAAGTGAAATAGAAAGCATACAAACTGTGGATTATAGGTGAAATAGATTGCCATGATTATGGACAGTATGAACAAAGAATGACTTTACTAATCAGCAATGTATTTAATAATAAGCAATTCAAGTTAATTGCAAAAACATAGTTACCATTTTCCCTCAATGGTAGTTTCCCAATAAAAATTATGTATTAAATTACTCAGTCTATTGTGTGCTAAATTCAGAAAATTAAAAGTAACTTCACTTGCTGTTTGTATGTAGCTACCCAATTTTTGGTGGCTGTGAGAGAATTCACTTACTGTGCCATTTAACTAACAGCGATATTTGGTAACCACTTCAAAGTAATTCTAACTCCTCTTATATTCTTGTTTTGCAGCTTGGCTCATCCTCTTCTGTGCCTTTTACATCTATTTTTTCTCAGCTTTTTATGACTGTTGTGGTTCCTCTCATTATTGGACAGGTAAGGTCTCCCTCCAATTTCATCTATTCTTTTTTTGTGTGTGAATCAAATTGTGAATTCTCATGTAATGTCAGGACAACTGAGGCAAAAGATAGCCAGAGGAAGAGACAGTTAAAAGAAAATATAAGACCGTGAAACACAAGGTTTCATCAATCACAATATACCCATATTTTTATTTCTTTATTTAATATCAATCTGCTTTGCAGAGAGCTTTATATAGGGATGCCTGCACAGAATCTTGATTGTTTTAATTTATTATCTCTGCTTTGTAACTACATAGCTCGCTTAAAAATACTTAGTAAATCATTTCCTTATTCTCCTTCTGATAAAGTCTCAGCACTTATGACTATTGTTGGGGAAAAAGCATCTGGCTGGCTGGCTTCCTCACAGCTCTCTTCAATAGCAGTGATCATACTTGTGATCATGTAATTAATAAAATAAACATTTAATTCTATTAGCTCTTAAAATTAGATCTTAGAAAATTTCATTTCCTTTGTCATTCTTATTGAATTAGACTAATAGGAGAAATCCTTATATTTAACCTCTTATAGCAAGTTAATAATAAGCACATAATTGAATTATAACATGCAAATTTAAAAACACTGTAATGGAGCACAGAATTGTACTACTAAAATGAGTGAATCTCAGTGAATCTCAGGAAAACACTGTATGTTAAAAGTACAAATGTTGGTTTAAGAGCAACTAGACTCTAGTTCTTAGTTCTACTTTTTATTTGCTGTGTGACCTTGGGCAGGTCATTTTATCTCCTTAGCTCCAGGTTCATAATTTATCAGATTATATAATGATAGTACCTATCTCAAGGAGTTGTTGTGAGGATTAAATTAAAAGTGGATGCATAGAAAGTTTTCACCATAGAGCCTGGCATCGTCATTTTCAAATTCCCTGTCAATACTAAACAAGAAGCAACTCCTTGAAATATTAACCGTAAATAATTAACTATAAATAATTTGAAATATTAACTATAAATAATGTGTTACATGTACAGACATGTAATATTTACACACTGTCTTAGCTAGGTTCTCTGGGAAACCGTGTGAGACACAGGTTTCCATGCAGGAAGTTGGCTGGGGGAATACCCTTGGGGTGAACACCTTTGGGAAAGTAAGAAAAGTAGGACGGGGAGGAGGTGCAGGATGATGTAGTTCCAGCAAAGGCCTCTAGCTGCTCTGATCCCTCAGAGTCATCCTGTCTAAGACAAGAGTGCCCAGTCTTTATACTCTTGCACTGACTAGGCATTAGGTACTTGCTTCCCTCCACTCCCCGTCAGAGGTATAACCTTGAGAGAGTCTGCTGTCTTAGCAGCAATTCCCATAGAGGCACTCAACTGAGATCTTTGGGACAACCAACATGCCCTGCAGATATGGGAATAAACACTTCAATCAAACGTACAGCATCCACTACATGCCCCCATTTTTTTTTTTTTTTTTTAACTTTCATGCTATACTTAGAAAATGGACTAAGTTTAGGGTTAAAGGGAAAGACTTAAAAGTAGTCGAAGAATACCATTTAATTAAATATAGAATGAAGGGTGCCTGGGTAGCTTAGTTGGTTAAGCATACAACTCTTGATTTTGGCTGAGGTCATGATCCCAGGGTCGTGGGATTGAGTCCTGCTACAGGCTTCACACTGAGCATGGAGCCTGCTTAAGATTCTCTTTCTCTCTCCCTCTGCCCCCTCCCCTGCTTGTGTGCTCTATCTCTCTCTCAAAAAATTAAAAAAAAAAAAAAAAAAAAAAAAAAAAAAATATATATATATATATATATATATATATATATATATAATGATACTTGGAAAACTACTTCTCCTACAGTGCTGCTCACGTCACAGGTATTCTGGATAAATATTATGTCCCCTGCCTAGCCCAATGTGGGGCTCAAACCCACGAACCATGAGACCATGACCTGAGCCAAAATCCAGAGTTGGCCGCTAAACTGACTGAGCCACCCAGGCTCCCCTCCCTCGTTGCTCTTTATTGTAGCACCTTGATTCTTTTCTTGACCTTTGCCACAATATATACTTACCTTTTGTTTGCTTGTTAACTGTTTGTCTCCTGCATTAGACTATAAGCTTCCTGAGTACAGGAGCCATATTTGTTTTGTTTACCATTACATACACAGACCAAAGGCACCCAATAAATAAGTGTGGAATGGGTGAGCAAGGGAATGAATAGGTGAGAGTTTTGTGATCAGTAAGGGAAATGCTGTCTTATAGAAGCATAACAGAACCCACCTGCCCTTCTCAGCTCTAGAGAGTTCAAGCTGTGGATACTGTTAGTTTAAACCCATACTTGTTTTCTCGGTTCTGAAAATAATTCCATATAACCTGAGGATCATATATTCTTTTCTTAGTGGATCTTGGAAATATCTCTGTTAATAAATGTTTGGCTTAAAACATATGGACCAAAAAACCCTTTGTCTATCTTCTAGTACCACAGTCCTTTAATGGCTTTTTTCAAAGAGGAAAACGTTTACATATACCTGCCCACCTCTTGTATTCTAGTCTTAGGAATTAACAATCACACCCCCAGTCTCCAGCTTTAGTAGCCACCCTGCCTCCTCTTTGTCTGTACATCCTCACTCCCTTACATCCAGGCAGTCACTAAACGTCTCCATTTCTGCCTCAGAAATCGTTCAGTCTGGCCTCTGGGACCTCATTCACACTGCCAGAGAGGATGCCACCACTTTGTCATCTCTCATCTAAATTATTGCACTTTCAGAGTGTCTCTCTGCCCTAAGCCTCTTCTGATTCCCAACCAGTGTCTTCACTGCCTCCAGGATAACCCTAAAAAACAAATCAGATTATCTTGTTCTTCTCCTTAAAAACGCCCATTCCTTGTGTGACTCACAAAACCCTTCACAGTCTGGCCCCACCCTGTTTCCTCAGTGTCACCTCCCACCATCCCCTTCGTGATGGCACGTCCCGGGACACATGTGCTCCACTCTCTCACCTGCTCATTCCCCTTCACTGCTCTCTGTTTTTCAAAGGCTTATGGTTCCCATCTTTTCCACCAGCAAACTGCTATTCATCCCATAAGACTCAGTATATAGACGCCTTCTGGTGTGCAGTCAACCTGCTCCAACTCCCCTGATCTAGACTAAATGCCAGTTCTCCCATTGTACTTGATTCATAAATTCATCAGGAGAGATTATAATTGACCTGTGAGCTTCCTAGAAGCAGAGACTCTATTAGTATATTCAATAGCTAGTATACTATATATACTAGTATAGCTAGAATACTAATATTCAATATTAGTATATTCAATATACTCTATTAGTATATTCACACTCAATAGTACGGTGTGAGCTGTATAAAAAGATTGGCTGAAAAAAACTTTGAACTTACCTTCATGAAACCCCCGGCAGCTATTTTACCTAGATCTCCAGCTCTACTGGAGAAAAACACATAATTGGTCTCCTCTTGTTTCAGATTTATGACCCCAAATTTAAAATGTCACTTAACACTTCCTAGAAATCCTACTCTGCTTCTTTACAAGATTATGTCACCCTATCTTCTATTTTCAGGTCTCTTTTACTTCCCCTAATACTCTTCCACTTGCCCATTTCACTTGGGTTTCACTGACCTTTTGCTTCTGTTTCTCAAACATGCCAACTTTGATCCTGCCTTAGAAGCTTTGCACCAACTGTTACTTCTGCTTGGAATACCTCACCTTTCACCTTCGCAGAAAGACCTTTCCTTACCCCTCCTCCAGTGGCTGCCTGTTCACAGCAGTCACTCTCATATCATCCTACTTAGTAGGGATCATTATGTCCCTCTTGTTGATTTGTTTATTGTTTTTGCTTCCTATTTATCTTCTTAAATAGAATATAAGCTCTGTGATACTGGGGACATTTTCTGCTTCTTTATCTCTGTATTTGTTTGCAATCAGTTGATTCCCCTGGACTTTGTGATGTGATCTTTGAGGATCTTAGAAAGGCTCATATATACTTCTTCAGAGGAAGTAGCTGAGGCAAGGTGGTCTCATTTCTCAATTATAACTAGAGACGCCACATTATGAAAGTAAATATTTCTATTTAAATGAGATTTTTATCATTTTAAAATTAGTCTTTTTTAATCTAAATTTTAAAATGAGATTTTTATCATTACCTTTTAAATAAACAATGGGAAGAAGAGGGAAAAGAAAAAGACCAGGAAGGGTGAGTTGAAAATATTTTCCTTCAACTTTTAGTGATGATAAAACTTTATCATTTAATTTTTTACTTTTTATATTTCTTAGAGTTAATTTAATTTTATTTTGTGTGTATGTGTGTTTTCTCCATACAGTACTTCTTTTCGGTTGAAATCATTATTGACTGACTGCAATGTGTCTAGAAATAAATACAATGGTGTTATTGTATATTTCTTTTTTCTTTATAAAACCTTCAATACATCTAAATCCTTGTGACAAATACTTATTTCATGCATTATATTGAGAGAGTTACGAATAAATGTTAATGAAACAGAATACCCACCACCTCTGAAAAATACTTTTCAAAACAGCACACTAAACCCCATTTTTTTTCTGTAAACTTTTGAGGTTGGCTTTTCATAGTCTTTGGCTAAAGCTGAAGGTAATGTTATTAATGCTAGTAAAACTTTGTACTTACAAAATTATATTAGATATGAACTATTTTCATTACTTCACTTGAATGGCTTTGAGAGAAAAGAAGCTGTTACATTATGCAGTGGGATATACTGGTAAACAGTGTTGTGATAGAAACATCAGCAAACTGGGACTTGGAAATAAGAACAGCCATTATTCACCATGTACAGGCCCTGTTTCTGAGACATTTGTTTATTTAATGACTTAATCCTCCCTGTGACTACTACTATATCCAGTTTACAGATGAGGCACAGGAAAGTTAAGGAATTTGCCCAAGATTATAAAGAAGCTCCAAAGTCTATAACTTTAACCATTATGCTGTTGTTTCCTGAGGAGGCAGAGGTGATATTCCTGCTCATATCCCCCTCACTGACCTTTTAACATTATATGCAAGTTGTTTGGGCTCTCTGTGCCTTTGTTACGGACTGTAAACTGAGCAGGATAATATCTGCACAACTTCTCTCGTGAGACGGAAATTAAATAATACTTAAGTAGATGATGGGTGTTTACTGTTCCCATGTATTTTTATTGTTTATGCTTTTTAAGAAAGTATACAGATATTATTCTTAATCTACTCAATATTTAATGAAAATATTTTTAAAGAAAAGTGTTACATAAATTGGATTCGATTTTGTATACCTACCTCTACATTTCAACAGACTATTAAAGAAAACACAAAACACTTTATGAAAATATATGGATTCAGTGGAATCGAGGATAAAAATTGAAGAAACAACCTAAAGTCACCTTGAAGCAAAATAAATCTTTAAAATTCAGACTTAATATGAAAAATTATCCGTCATATATCCCCACTCAAAAATCAATTTATAAGTATAAAGACAGAGTAGAAGGAAAAAAGCATGAAAATACCCTGGAAAAAATTGGAGAAAACTAAAATGATGAATATTACACTTCTCTGTTATCTCAGTATATTAGCATTCTTCACCTAAGACATATCTTCTCAGGTTTCCAGCTTAGAGGTCATAAAGTAATTGATATGTGGCTTCGCTTATTAGAAGTACTGGGGGTCAGATCTGAGTTTCCCTTTAACCCTTCCTGGTGTTTAATTTAAAATAAAATTAGTCAGTCAGAGAAAGACAAAAATCATATGACTTCATTCATATGAGGACTTTAAGAGACAAAACAGATGAACATAAGGAAAGGGAAACAAAAATAATATAAAAACAGGGAGGGGGGACAAAACAGAAGAGACTCATAAATATGGAGAACAAACTGAGGGTTACTGGAGGGGTTGTGGGAGTGGGGGATGGGCTAAATGGGTAAGGGGCACTAAAGAATCTACTCCTGAAATCATTGTTGCACTATATATGCTAACTAATTTGGATGTAAATTTTAAACAATAAAAATCAAATCAAATCAAAATGAAGAAAGTGAGACAATAAATAGCTCCTTGGGGAAGATGTTTTTCCTTCCCTCTCCATAGGGAAAAGCAAGTCAATGAGGTTTTGTCAACTAATGTTGAATGTCTGAGTTTCTTTGAGCTGTGTAGAAGGTACAGATGAATTAGAATAAATTCTGAAGAAAAGCTACACCTGGCCACTTTAGGAAGATGCCTTTTCCCACCTCATCCTGACTTTCCCCACTCCCCCCTCTTCTGAGGCATCTCTGTCAGGTTGGGTTGCTATCTCTAGCAAAGGCTTGTTTCCTATAAGGTTATTAACTGTTTCTACAAGGCAAAGAAATTTGGAGAATTTTAAAATGACATGGATTCTTGACAAATGGAGGATGATTCTGTCAAAAGTATAAATGGCTGAATGAAGAGAAGAGGAGGTTTCTCGAAGTTTATATCCAAAGCATATCTTTAAGGCATATCAACAATACTTCACCCAGTAGTTTATGAAAGGTTTTAACCTTTTTCTTGCTACATGGTACAAAAGCAGCTGCTTTGTGAACTTAATTTTAGAAGAAGATAGAAAATCTCTTTGGAGCCTGGCAAGATATAATATGGTTTACTTAGGAAACACAGACAAATATCACTATAAGACTAAAAACAGTGAAAGACAATCTGTTTTCCCCTAGGGTTATTGTTTCACTTGTGGGTCTGTCTAATTTCCAACTTTCTACTTGTTTTCTGTATCGAGATTAAGTAACCAGCGTTAGCACATTGATGTGTTTAAAAGAAAGATATTTTGGCTTAGGAGGATGCAGGACTTAGGGGTCCATGTTTCTTGACATATTGAAAGAATCCCACTATACTATGAGACTGTAAGTACTTTGTATTGAAGAAAGACATAATAGGGGCACCTGGGTGGCTCAGACGGTTGAGCATCCTACTCTTGATTTCTGCTCAGGTCATGATCTCACGATTCCTGGGTTCAGGCCCCACGTTGGGCTCTGTGCTGACAGTGTGAAGCCTGCTTGGGATTCTCTTTCTCTCCCTCTCTCTCTCTCTGCTTCCCCCCACCATCCTGCCCCTGCTCGGGTGTGCGTTCTCTCTCTCAAAATAAATAAATGAACTTTAAAAAAAAAACTTGAAGAAAGATGTAATTAGGTTGACTAAGCCAAATTGCAGCTTATAAAGTCGATTGATTAGAGATTTTTCTTCTTGGTTTTTAAAATGGCTTTGACTTCAAAGTTATACTTCATTCATATTTATCTTTTTATTTTGTCAGAGAGGTCAGTGGTGGGAGGAGACACTTCTACTTTGGGAATTGGGATCATACATTCTATAACTATTGCAGAGAGGACTTTTGTATCTTTAAGCACTGTATATGCAAACAAGATTGGAGGACAGCATCAGTTTCAATAGTTCTGTGTAATTTCCATTTATTTTATTTCCTAAAGGAGTTGAGTTGTAAAAAATTTGAGCAACTACTAGATTTATGCTACCAAACACAACAGATTATAAAATGACCTTTTAGATGAAATCTCTGTAGTCTTCTAATAAGCAACCACCTACATGGGGACATATCTCAACATGGGGCCATCTGGGGAGCTCAAGCACTATTTTCCAAAATTTGTGTTCTAATGCATCAGTCATAACACTCTGTGACAGAACTGCTCTTACTTCTGTATAACTTACTACATTTTTTAAAAGTAGTCTCTATGCCCAATATAGGGTTTGAACTCACAACCCCCAAATCAAGAGACACATGTTCTACCAACTGAGCCGGTCAGGCATCCCTATACTGTACTGCATGTTAACTTCATAGAAAGAAATGAACACCAGATCAATCACTGTGGTTTGGGATCACATCTACAAAAAGAAAAAAACATAATTTTTTAAAATAAATCCAGCTATTATTTTAATTAAAGATCTGTTTTTTAAAATATTTAACCACGATTTATCTACATATATATAAAAGACTTTCTCTTTCATTCCCACCCCACCCAACCACCGAGGTTTTGTACCTGTACTTGATTCCAACTGGTCTCCCTTTATTAATACTGGTATTTCACTTACAGAGTCCTTGAGAATGGATGAAGTTGATCTAATAGCCATTTGTCAAAAGGTTCTCTTGAGAGTAGTTTACTCTGTTCTTGAGTATCCATGAAGGTATGCTCCATTGCGAATTAAACCTTTTTAGCCACAGAGCAGAAGATGACAGAACCCCATCAGCATTGTCAGGAGAAGTTCCCTGACCTCATTATTGCTAATGGATCATGGTAATTCAGCCTGTTGTGAAATCTCATGTTCAATTATGCAGGATAACGAGTGACTCGAAACTTAATATGTCTCAACTATAGTCCTCCTTACAGGGTTTGTTCAGCTTTTTTCAAAAGTGTACGATTTTAAATAGAGTGGTTCACTTTTATATCCAGGCAAATGTTATCCAGTTTCATATCCAGGCAATATTCAGCCTGTCCTGATTTTAAATCTCTGATTTGATTTTTAAGTAAGAGAGGATTGCTGTGTAACTTTTGTAGGAAACTTAGGACAGGTTTATTCATTTTTAAGTGTTAATTCTGGAATTCTAAAAGCATGCAAATGGCATTTGTCTTTGGATTCACAAAAACTCTAGATATTCGGAGTTTGAATTATTTAAACTCCCACAACACATGCACTTTTGCTTTTCAAGCATGAGTTATAATTTAATTAAAAACTTCTGGTGCATTGCTTGCATTTTAAATATTAATATGTTCCATGGATCACTTTCGATTATCTACTGTCTTGAAATTCTTGAAGATGTCAGATTTTTAAGATTCCCAAAGTTGCACTTGGAATTGTCTGTTGAGGCCAAGGGGACTGTGATAATTACACACATCCATTAGGATCAACAGAGGAGATAAACTTTGGGGAGGCTTAATGGGCATGTCTCAGTGACAGCTAGCAAAGAGCATTTGGCATGATTAAGGATGGATTTGAATGCAGTTGAAAATACACTCTCATTATGGACACCAGTGGTAGTTGCACTACAAATGCTAAATCCCCCAGAAGAAGGGTGATGTGGCAGGGAAGCTTTGAAATCCACTGTGGCCATCATCCAAATTACTCTCTTTCCTTTATGTCTTTCTGCTGTCAGAATCACTTTGTGATGCCCAGTTCAACTCTCTACATCTTCGAAAAGAGGCAACCTGTTGATCTCTATGTTTCAGATCGTCCGAAGGTACATCAAGGATTGGCTCGAAAGAAAGAAGCCGCCTTTTGGTGCTGTCAGCAGCTGCGTGCTCCTCACGATCATCTACACAACCTTCTGTGACACATTCTCTAACCCAAATATTGACCTGGATAAATTCAGCCTTCTTCTCGTACTGTTCATAAGTAAGTTGGAAGCCGAAATATCCCTGCCAACCCCTCATGCTTCTCAGAAGCAGAGTGTAGTGATCTGTGTTAATTTGATTAGCAAGGAATACTGAGCTTCGTATTATATATGCTCAGCGGCTTTATCATAGGTATCTGTTCTTTAATAAGACATCAGTTATATATTTATGATTATGACTTAATGCCCTTTGTTTTTTGTGTCTGATTTAGAGTAGTTGATGCCAGATGAAAGAAGCCACAATATCTGTCAAATTCAAATGTTAGATGGAGCACTCTTTTGCCAATTTATTTTACTGTAACTTTAAGCTAATCTTGCCCTTCATTGTGGGTTACAAGTAGGATGTATAATATCTGATCCTATTATTTTCTAAGTATAATAATTGGCTGTATTAGTTAAAATATGAATATTATGGCATCTTTTCTATTCAAATATATACCCAAGGTAATATCATGTCATTTTCAGAAGCAGCAGACTATGAAACGCAAGTAACTGCCAGGATCAAAAATCAACCTTTTATTCCGTTGATCCTGTAATACCAAAGACAACTTTTGTAATTATAATACCTAAGAATCTTTTGTCATTAAAATCAATACAAGTTATTCCAAAATATATATTATACACTACTGCAGCTATGCCATTTCCTATAAATACTCATAGCAAAAACCAGCACTTTCTAAATCGAACAAATTAAATCAGCATGTCTTAAAGAGGGTTTCAGATTTGCAGAGTAGTAGAAATCATAATTTATATCTGTGGATACGTTCCTTCAGGAAGAACAGGTTGAGTCCCACTAACCTAAATGATTCTATCAGTTTAGCAATGTATGTTTGTCTTTCTAGTTGAGCTTCCATAAGTTTCAGATAAGACTAAGCAGACCAGTAAATATGCTACAGATATTTTTATAGCCCTAATTTAGATTCAATCTTTTTTGTTTTTTTTTTTTTCTTCAGTATTTTCTATTCAGCTGAGTTTTATGCTTTTAACCTTCCTCTTTTCAACAAGGTAAGTGATACAATATCTCTGGTGGTTGTTGGTTTTCTAAGTGACATATAATGCTATTTACTTGGCTTCTATGCTGCTCTGCTGTTCTGGCTTTTCTCCTACCTTCTGGACATTCCGGCTTGCTCCTGCCACCCTCAGGTTGTAGACCTTCCCAAAGAGCTTGTCGGTGGCTCTTGTGTCATCTATTCACGTCACGTGCTTAGGCAGCCTCCTCCATTCTGCTGGCTCGAGCTGTCAGCTTCCTGATGATGGTTTTCAAGGTGGGACCTGCCATTTGGATGTTTTTCCTCAGTTCCAGCACTATTTATCACTCACCGTTTAGATATTTTCACCTGTCTTAACAAGACCTCAGTGTCAAGCTATTCTAAATGGAATGAATTTTTCCCCCCAGTACTTCCCCTTTCTCTCTCATTTGTTCATTTTTAATGGGATCACCATCCACAGAGTCTCTCAGACTGGAATCCTTTGCATCCTTATTTTTTAAATGTCTTGATCCTACCTGTGTAATATTGTTTGTGCTCCTAGAGCCACTTCCCTAATTCAGGCTCTTGTTGCCTCTTTTCTCCCTAGACTATTGCAGTGGATATCTTATAGGTATCTTCATTTCTAAAGTGAACTTGTCTTATGCATTTCGTACTGTTTCTAGTCACTCAGAGTTCTGAGGATAGCTCTTATCGGAGATCTTCGATGATTCCAGTGCCTATAGAATGAAGTTCATTTTGGGGAGCTAAGTGAACCACTACCAACATTCATGCTGTATAAGCTTCAGGTTGTGGTAAAATCTTTGCTGTATCTTAGAGGAACCTCAAGCATTCTCATTTCTGTCCTTTGCTTAGGCTATCCTCATTAAATTGGTCTCTGTGTCCTGGCCCATCTTTCTTGTTCTTCAAGGCTCACCTCTAATGTAGCTTCTTACACTAGTATTGTATATTCAACAGACATTACTTAAGCCCTCGGTATGAGAAAGTTACCATAGTGAATACCACAAAGAAGAGATGATTCTGATCTTGCATGAGTTTGCAGACTAGATATACGTACTCTTAGTGGATGGACAGTGAGCCATCCTGAAGTCACTTCAAGAAGGCACTTCCAACGAGAGTGGTGGAGCAAGGCTTCATGGAAGAGATGGGATTTGACATGAGTTATAAAGAATGGCTAAGTATTCAGCAAACCAAGATGCAGAGAGGAGGTTCTTGGTGGGGAGAAAAACAATAATGCAAATGTGGACACACACACACACACACACACACACACACACACACACGGTGGGACAATGGGAGTAGAAAAAGACTGAAAAATAGGGGCACCTGGGTGGCTCAGTCAGTTAAGTGTCCAACTCTTGATTTCAGCTCAGGTCATGATCTCACAGTTTGTGGGATTGAGCCCCTTGTTAGGCTCTGCACTGACAGTGTGCATCCTGCTTGGGGCTCTCTCCCTCTCTCTCTGCCCCTACCCTGCTCGCATTTTCTCCTTTCTCTCTCTCTCTCTCTCTCTCTCTCTCTCTCTCTCTCTCTTAAAATAAGTAAATAAACTAAAAAAAAAAAAAAAAAAAAAGATTAAGTAATAATAGTAACTAGAGGGTCAGACTTAGGCCAGACTGCCAGGTGATGGCAGTAAGTTGCCATGAGGAGAAGGGTTGTCTTTGAGGCCTGAAACAGTGTCAGAGCCGTGGAGGGTTCAGGCTTCACATTAGGCACTTGGCTCTTACAGCACTTGGTACAGCATGAGGCTGGCTGATTGTAAACAGTCAATAAAAATTTATTGATTGGTGTAATTTGAACCATTTTCCCTAGCTTGTGGTTGTGATTTATAAAGTAAGAGTAAAGCCTGGAGCCATTAAGGCACCGAGAAAATGGGACTTAATTGGGTAAGTCTAGGAGTAGGAGCTATTTTAAAGTTCTTTTGTAAATGATTTGTTATGTCATCCTAGAAAAGATGTTTGCCTTTCCCCAGCTGTTTGTTTCCTGATCCTTGTGGCAGAAGTAATAATCAGATGCACTTATTCATTCTATCCCATCAGACTGGGGAGGATGCATATATCCTGTCAGTGACTGAAAACATCTTGCAAAGCACAGAGTGGCCACTACAGGAATTGCTGAAGGAGGAGTGGGACTGGGAATGGCGTGACAAGTGGTTGAATTAAAACTGAGAATTTTCAGTGTGGAGTAGACTGGATTTTCATAAGGCCTTGGGGTTTTAAGACCCTTTCTTTCTGCCTTCAATGAAGTTCTGTTGCATTTTGAACCTGCCTGACCCACTGTCAGAATGCACATTCTTTGATAAACAGCAGAATAGGGAGTGGCTGTAATCCTGCTCCTCAGTAAAATGATTATATACCCCCAAAGCATTCCATTAGAATTTGGGGAATTTTCAATTGAACAAAATTTAGAAGATGGTTTTTACTTTTTTTTTCCCCCCCTTCACTATAGGAGACTTCATTGTGCCTAAGGATTTTATTGGAGGAATGAAAGATACCAATGGTTATTGAGCCCTGCTCTGTGCCAGGCACTGTGCTAGGGACAATGCATATGTTCTTTCATGTAAGTCTGACAGCAAAGACTGTGATACTCTACATTTTTATTGATATTTTGCTGATGAGGCCCCATACATAAGAGTAGTTTAGTTTAATAACTTGCCTAAAATCAGATTTTAGTAGTTTTTTTTTTCTTTTTCAAAGTTTATTTATTTTGATAGGGAGAGAGCACAAGCAGGGGAAGGGCAGAGAGAGGGAAAGAGAGAGAATCCCAAGCAGGCTCCGCACTGTCAGCACAGAGTGTGACACGGGGCTCGATCTCAAAAACCATGAGATCATGACCTGAGCCAAGATCAAGAGTCGGGTGCTTAACCAACTGAGCCACCCAGGCGCTCCAAGATTTTGGTAGTTTAATAAAAGATGGCAAATAGTACGTGTAGAATTGAAATCCATTGCCATTGGCCATTTGCCCATACTTTTTCCACTGCACTAAACTACTTCAGTTACTTTTAAAATTCATAAGTGCTTGCTTTGGTTAGGGAATTGGTAGATAGTATTTAACTGGATTCTTCCAGTTCACTCACACAAACAAATTAGTCAAAGACACCAGAGGTTTAAACTCAGGCCCACCAGTTTATACTCTATTGAGTTTCATTTTCTCTTCCTCCTTTTTATTCATTTCTACTTAAAATTAGTAAAAGTAGCCTGTGGTTTCTTTTTCATCTATTTCTTACCAACTTACTAAATCTAAAACCAGCCCCGATATCAAGAGACAAAAATCTCAACATGGACGTCAGTCTGTCTTTTTTTTTTCTTAAGTGTATTTATTTATTTTGAGAGAGAGAATATGGGGGGGAGGAGCAGAGAGAGAGAGGGAGAGAGAGAATTCAAAGCAGGCTCCGCACTGTCAGCTCAGAGCTCAATGCGGAGCTCGATCCCACGAACCGTGAGATCATGACCTGAGCCCATATCAAGAGTGGGACATTTCACCACCTGAGCCACCCAGGCACCCTCCTGGTCTGTCTTTTTTTGTATACTGCATGCTACTGACCCCTGATGATGTAAGGTTAGCATAAACCAGGAGACACCCAGCCTGGAAAATTCAACTTTCTTACAACACTCCTCCCACCTGGTTAACATTTCTTAGATTTACTGACCTGACGTGTTAACCATTCTAGTGTCTGGAAAGTACACTTCTACTTTGAGTATTTAAAATAAATTTGAGAAAAATAAATAAATAAAATAAAATAAAAGAACATTTGAGAGTTACTATGCTGTGTTCTTATTTATCTGTCCACAAAATAATGTCAGGATTAAAAATTCCAATTCTGGAGTCAGACAGACATGAGTTCCAATCCTGTTTAATAACTCTGTGATTTCTGTCATTCCTCATTTATAAATGGGGATAGTATTAGTGCCTACCTCGTAGGGTCATTTGGTGAATTGGATAATGCACTCACGAAGTCCTCATCCTAATTCCTAGCATACAGTAAGTGTTCAATGAATGTTAGCAACTGTCGAATATTTATTGTACCAAACTAATTTATCTATACTGTTTCAAAAACTAACGATGGAAGAGAAGAAATTAGCATTTCTAGCTTTGTAACACATTCTCTTTGGCATTACACTGTCACAGATGCTGGGGAATGAGAGCTGATTCATCACACCAATAGCAGCTGTCCATAGTACCCTAAGCTTTCTGCAACTTTGGGAAGCTGTCACAGTATGTAAAAAAATGTTGAAAAGGTTGGAAAAAGAAAGCAGTAATTATGAGCCTTTAAAAAAATATGTAAAAGTTTGGAAAGCTGATAACTAGAGTAACAGAAACCCAGAGTATCACTAGAGTGACAAAAGAAACCATAAAGAAAGGGGGGAAAAAAGAAGCAAATATTTGAATATTTGTATAGGTGTTTTCACCCTTATCAGTACATTTTTAATTGGATGTCTCAAACGGCCTCTCATTGTAGCCAGGATGGAGGGATGGAGGGACAGAGGTAGGGACGGAGCGTATAGTAGGAAGGAGCTAGGGACGGAGGGAAGGAAGACAAGTATTAGTATTAACAGTAAGTCTTACCATTTCACACGTGAGGCACTAAGCCACAGAGCTCTGGGTAACTTGTTTAGTGGCACACAGCTAATGACAGATGAGGTCTTCTCCTAAAATTAAGTGAAGATAAAACACAAGTACAGAGGTTAACAAAGGAAAGTATTTCACATGGAAGTTTCCTCCTCTAAAACACAGTGGGCTTACATGGAACTCCCTCAGAGGACCTTTTCTGCTCCACATTCTGTGATTCTACTAGTAAAACCTTCTGACATGTTCTCCTTCGTGAGTACTGCAGAGAAAGGCAAGACAAATATTATGTGGAAAACACTGATTGAAAGCTCTGTAAGAGAGAATAAAAAGACCAATTGGGAAGAAAAGGAAATAAACAGCTCAAGGGAAGCCGAAGTGATCAAAAGAATTATAAAAACGGGATAAAAAGAAAATCAATATTAAAAAGAGAGAAGGTAGAGTTAGAAAATAAATAGTAATGGGATTCCTTTCAAGAGTATGAGCGGACACAATAGAGATGTTAATCACCGAAAGTAATTGTAGTCGTTGCCACTTAAACTTAACGCACATTTATTTAAGGGTGCTTCATTTTCCTGGGTGGCGTCTTCTGCCATGAAGTTGCCCCTTGACAGGGCATGGCTGAAGGAAGGTTACTGACCAAGATAGCTGCCCTCATCCACCAAGTTCTGTGGTGGGTTTTGTTTTCGTTTCTTTAATTTCCTTTGCAGAAAGCGAACTTGTCTCTGATTCAGAGCAGCCTACTTGCTAGGTGTGTATGACTCTAGAGAAGTTAGTTACCCTCTTTGTGCTTCAGATTCCCTTTTCAGAAAAGCAGCCGATGATAACACCCTCTACCTTATAAGGCTGTTCTGAGAAGACGGAAATACTGGGAGTAACGTGCTCTGGAAAACGCTCTGTGCTTCCCGCTGTGGTGATTTATGGGCACCATCGTCTTCCTCATCACGAATGGAGGCTTCAGTGAGCACCTGCTCTGTCGGCTTTCCCCAAGACCCTTGATGTAGAGCAGTCAGTTTCTTTCCAGAGAGAGTATTTAGGGAGAATATTGGTTTTTACCCTTAAATGGTTCACTTTTATGTGCTGACACCCCCTCCCCGCTGACGCACCCTGTGTCCGTAGAATGACAGGGCGGCGTTCCATCTCCCATCAGGCTGGAAACCTCCCCGTGCAGGCCTGGCTTCAGGCACCTTACCCGGAGCAGGACAAGTAAGCAGGTCTCGCCACGCCGTAAGTGCTGCTCTGACGAACGTCAGCCAACGCCAGGTTAAATCGGAGCCTTCTTGGCCAGAGAGATTTGACACACTGGGAACATGCGATAGCCTGGAAAAGAGCATGATATGAAGCAGAACCAAGTTCACTAAAGGAGAAGTATATTGCCGGACTCTCCCGGAAAAAACCAAACTGCATAGTCCACATGCAGCAGCAATGGGTTGGCAACAAAGGCAGCAACAGACCAAAAAGGCCTTTGTAGCGTGACCAACACCATAAGCATTGCTGGAGAACAGCCCCAAACTAGGTGGTTTGTTGTGTCACATGTTCCTCAAGCACAGGTGGGCAGTCGTTCCTGTGGAAAGTTTCTATTCGTTGTGAACTGACTATATTTCATACTCCTCAGTCTGCCCATTTCAAGTTTTTCTAACTTCTTAGGTTCGCAGGCTTCAGTATTAGCTCAGACTCTCTGGATGAGCAAAGTGCCTCATGCTTTATTTACAAAGAACATGAAATCTCTGACATAAATTGCCTCCACTTTCCCATTCTCTACAAGAAATTTTTCCATACTTCCTGCTCAGCTTGTCTTCTTTAGTGTCCAGTTCATGGGCTGGGAAATAGCCCCTCTCAGGCTAGCCCCACAGCCTGGTCCTCTTAGGCGTCTCTGGAGACCTGGTTTCATCAGTTGTTTCTACCCACCGCGTCATCCCTCTCTCTGCATGGTCATGTTCAAATTCCCATGACCTTTTCTTTCTCTTCCCCAGATTTCTTGAAGACATGGTGCCCTGTCACTAATGCAAATTCTGTTCACTCAACTCCTTGGCCTCCTCCCCAGACCCCGTTGGGCCACCTCTTCTGTTCCCTATTTCCATTAATGCCCTCATATTCCTCTTAGTCCTATGTGCTCAAAGCTTATCATTTCTCTTTCATTCCTCCTCCTCTCTCAAAGCAACAATAATAATAAAAATATCAGCTAGCAGAGGTACCTGGGTGGCTCAGTCGGTTAAGTGTCCGACTTCGGCTCAGGTCATGATCTCATAGTTCATGAGTTCGAGCCCCGTGTCAGGCTCTGTGCTGACAGCTCAGAGCCTGGAGCCTGCTTCGGATTCTATGTCTCCCTCTCTCTCTTTCCCCTCCCCCACTCATGTGCACACGCACGCTCTCTCTCTCTCTCTCCCTCTCTTTCTCTCTGTCTCTCAAAAATAAATGACAACCTTAAAAAAAATATCAGCCAGCATGTGTTAAACACTTGTGATGTGCCAAATTCTTAACAAACATTGGTATTTATCCTCCCCTCAGGAGCCGGCAGTATTATCCCTATTTTATATATAAGGAAAACGGTGGTCTGGATTGAAATTCAAGTGCGTCTGCCCCCAAAGTGTGTGCTTTTAAGCTGCCGGGAGGAAATATTTCACAGAAGTCAACATTTGACAAGTTCTTTTATTTCTGTCTTCATGTCTCTTACCACCGTCTCTGCAGTCACTGTGATTCTTCAGGCCCTTACAGCCTTCTGCTTCCTGCCTAGCCTCATCATTGCCAGTCTTATACCACACTGAGTGGTTACTCCTCCCATCTCCTTAGCCCGTCTTGTCAAGTCCACACTCATGGTCACAGCCATCGTCCCTTCATACAAGTCAGCCTGAAGACTGCTCTTTGCCAGCTGCCCCTGGACTCCCAGATTTCAGTTTCACTATCCCTTACCTAAAATACACACCGCCACGTATCTAAACCTGACCTTTGAAGCCCAGCTCAATTGTAATTTCCTTCAAGAAGGTTCTCTGTGTGCTCCATCATTATCCCCCATTCCCTGCCAAGCTTGAGATAATCTTTTTTTTTGGTGCCATAATCCTCCCACCCCCTCTTTTTTTCAATCCCCCTCTCTTAAAAAAAAAAAAAAGATAGATAGATAGATAGATAGATAGATAGATAGAGAGAGAGAGGCACTTGGGTGGATCAGTCTGTTAAGCATCTGACCCTTTGTTTCAGCTCATGTCATGATCTCACGGTTCGTGAGTTCGAGCCCTGCATTGGGCTCTGCGCTGACAGTGCAGAGCCTGCTTGGGATTCTGTCTCTTTGACCTTCCTATATCTGTCTCTGTCTCAAAATAAATAAACTTTAAAATATACATATACAGGGGTGCCTGGGTGGCTCAGTCGGTTAAGCATCCAACTTCAGCTCAGGTCATAATCTCACAGTTTGTGGGTTCGAGCCCTGCGTCGGGCTCTGTCCTGACAGCTCAGCTCAGGGCCTAGAGCCTGTCTCCCTCTCTCTCTGCCCCTTCCCCATTCTTTCTGTCTCTCTCTCTCTCAAAAATAAACATTTAAAAAATTTAAATATATATACATATGCATATGTATATCTGTGCTCCTTTCCTTCATGCATTGACAGAACCTCACACAGCTGCTTTCACATTAGGCCTACATGATGAACAAAGGAATCAAGGAATATGTCAGCCATGTAGTTCAATGTTTAAAAAATAAGAGTGTTATCACAATATAAATATGAAAATAAAATGTGGAAACAGTAAGGTCATCTTATTATACTCAAGTGATACACATCTGTGGAGAATCCTCCCCTGAGGTGAGACACCAAAAACTCAGTTTGGGAAGTTGTTATCCAAAAAGAGCTGGAGGTAAGACTAGTTAGTTAGGAAGCGTGAGCACGCATGGCTTTTCAGAGGGGAGAAAACCAAAGGCCCATTTCCACATTCTCTTAACCTGTGCCCAGGGGACGAGGAAGAGAAGGCCCTTCTCCCCTCCAGTGAGTATATAACAAAGAAATCAGGATACATGGATGGATTTAGAGAGGATTTTTCTCCCAACAAAAGTTATATGCGAGGATGAGGTTACTAAGGAAAGGGGTGAGATTGCTTTCTTTAGAGATCCTTAAAAATTGGTTAGACTGTTAGATCTGCAACTGTACACACAAAGTCAGGTTCTGGAGCATTTTCCATTTGCTAACTCATTCCATTTGTCTCAGTTCAGGGCAGGGAATGAATAGACTTACTGTACCTCAAATGCTGATGATTCTGCAGGAAGGAGTAGTTTCTAACATATCAAGCATAATGATAATAATAATATAATAATAATATTAGTAAAATGACATTTCTTTTAGCATCTGGTTCTCTAAATCTTTTTTTTTCTCTAAATCTTTATATTCTAAAATGGAAAATCTGAAAATTGATATTCACCAGTACTGTCCTCCATAACATTTAATGGATTTTGGCTAAGTGAGATTTATTTTTAAATGCTTGACCTATTACATACCAATAGTAGAACACGGCCGTTAAGAGCATAGGCACAGAAGCCAGACTTGATTTAAATCCTGGCCATGTCACTTACTAGCTCTAGGGTCCTGGGTAAGCTACACACCTCCTGGGTGCCTCAGTGTTCTCATCTGTATGTAGGATATTGTGTCGCCTACCTTATGGGGTAGCTGTCTTCAAATGTGCACATCTTAGAGGAATATCTGATACACAGTCACTGCTCAAGGAATGAAAACTTACTATTTTTGCTAAAACATATGATGTTTCATTTTTGTTCATAGCATGTATTCATCAAAAGGTTATGTTTGCTGCCAGAAAGGTATGCTCCTTCTTGAGGGAAGCAGTTACGGAGATACATTAATGCTTTCGAGCCACTGGAATTACTGTCAAGTGATAGCCTCGTAACTTTGCTAAGGGAGTTCCCTGCTGCATGATTTTCACAAAGCCCTGCACCACAGCCTGACTATGTATGTGATCTTTGGAGACCTCCGCCACATATTTTTGTAGAGCAACTCTATTTCTAATAACCAATAACTAGATACAGTCCAGCTGTCCTTCCATAGGTGAATGGTTAAACAAATTAGGCTACATACATATCATGGGATACTAGTTAGCAATAAAAGGAACAAACTTTTTTTTTAATGTTTATTTATTTTTGAGAGAGAGAGAGAGAGCCCTAGTGGAGGAGTGGCACAGAGAGAGGGAGACACAGAATTCGAAGCAGGCTCCAGGCTCTGAGCTGTCAGCACAGTGCCCGACGTGGGGCTGAAACTGCCGGACCGCGAGATCATGACCTGAGCCAAAGTCGGATGCTTAACCGACCGAACCACCCAGGCGCCCCAGGAACAAACTCTTGATACACACAACAACTTGGATGGATGTCTAGGGAATTATGCTGAGTGAAAAAAGCCAGTCCCAAAAGGTTATGTACCATATCATTCCACATACAGAACATTTGAAATGGAAAAAATTTTGAACAGTTTGGGGTTGCCAAAGGATAGGCATGAGGGATGGGGAGAGAATCATGGGGGAGCTGGGAGAGGTGGTGTCCCCCACATAGTTTTAAGACCTTTTTTTCATGGGTAAATGACTCAGGAATGATTCGCTAAAAACAAATTCAGACACTTCTGTACATTTGGGGATAGAATCACTTCTGTCACCAGGACTGATCAAAAGATGTTAACATGAAGGTAGGTACTACATCTGATTTGGGATGTGTTTAAGTAGGCTTTTTACGCATATATTTGTAAAATACTCTTTTTGCCCCTAGGAATAATTCGGGTTTCACACCAGCAGACACTGTGGCTATCATTTTCTGTTCTACACACAAATCCCTCACACTGGGTAAGTGATTCACAGAGTCGAAAACCAACTTTTTAACCAATATTACCCTCAGTTACATCTTACGATTTTAACATTTAAGCATTTCTTCAAATTAACTGGAATGGAGTATTATACACTGTGTTAGATAAAGAACAATAGCAAGATGAGGACGGGTCATTGCTCTGAAATACCATTATCTGATTGGACCAGTTTTTGAAGGCCTAAATTTAATAGTGTGGGACTTAACGTAATTTGTAATTATGTTTTTGATTCTCATAAAAGGTTTTCAGAGTAGTGTGTTAACATTAAAAGCCGGGGAAGGAGGTAGTAGGGATGGGGGAAGGAGAAGACTTTCTTCTGAAAAGGAATGGGCAAAAACTTAGCTTTGGAAAGCTCTAGAGTTGCCCCTGGAAAAGTTAACTTACTTTTTTGGAAGATTGGAGGAAGGTAGAAATATTCTTATCCTAATCTGGTATTGACATTAGTTTAAAGTCCATTTCAGAATGTTACTTCCATGAAGAAACACAATGTGGTGATCATTAACCCAATCTGATTAGTGCCTGAAGTGAAATAAGTATTTATTTAATAGACAAAAGTAGATCAAGAAGAAAAGTGCTGTTTTCTACTATGCTTTATCCAGTGTATTGGCATTATCCCAATAATCTGTCCGGGCAACTGAATCCGTGTTTTTAGTCATTAAAAGTCATAAAGTAACCAGGAACTTTACTGACAGCTTCATTCACAAACTCCTTGAGGTAGTAGGCACATTGTGGTAAAAAGTTGTATTAAAAATTTCTTTATATTTTGGCATGTGACTCACTTAAAAGAGTCACTTAAAAGAGTGAAAAAGCATGACAATTCTCTGTATGCTCATGTCAAAAAGGTTCAGTCTGTAAGTTAGAAAACAAAGACGTTCCATAATGTTGTTACTAACCCCATGCACGTTTGTTTGATAGAATCTATTGTCAGTCTTGCCAAGTTTGGAAAATGACTTCAAAATTGGACAAACTAAGGAACAGTTGCTATCTAGGGCTTCAGCTTATTTGAAGAAGTGATATACAGTTAACTCTTGAACAATGCAGGGAGAGGGGCCTTAGGGGCACCAACCCCCTGCACAGTCAAAAATCCATGTATAACTTTTGACTCCCCCAAAACTTAACTACCAATAGCCCACTGTTAACAAGAGGCCTTACCAATAACACGGTCAATTAACATAGTATTTTGTATGTTATATGTATTATATACTGTAATAAAATGAGCTAGAGAAAAGAAAATGTTATTGAGAAAATCATAACGAAAAATACATTTACAGTACTATACCATATTTATTTGAAAAAAAATACACATGTAAGTGGACCCTTGTAGTTCAAACTCATGTTGTTCAAGGGTTACTGTATCTAATGTCTATACGTTGCAGTATTTCTGTTAGGTTTTCTTCATAATATTATCGAGTTGAAGTTGAAAGCACTTTGGAAGTCACGTTCCAATCCTGAATTTGTGACTGGACAAATCCCTTAACTTCCCTGAACCTTTGCTTTCTCATCTGTAAAATGGGGCAGAATCATATTCACGTTTATGAAGTTTATTATTAAGATTAAAGTTTGTTAAGTAGCTGGCACAGTACTTGTACATAATCCATAGTCAGTACATGGCAGAATGTGCCATAATTGCTGTGTATGTAGATCACTATGGAGGAAATTCTACAGCCCACCTACAGAGCCGGGTGCGCTACCTGGCACACAGCAGACACTCTTTCAAGCAGGAGCTGTTATTGTTTGTTATTATCAACTGTATTAATTATGACCATGTTACCATTTCCACGGTTCCAGTCCCCTGACCCCTGGTCCTATAGATTTTCATGTAATGGGTGTGGTTTAATTTTTGACTTCAGAGAAATCATCTTGCACTTCTTTCCCCACGCTGTTATTGCGCTGTGATGTCTAGTGTTCCAGGGCTCCTAAAAAGTAGGTAGGGAGTCCAGAGGCCAGGGCCACCAGACGCCTCAGATGTCCAGAGCCAGAGATCAAATGAGCCCATGTCCGGTAGAGTGGATTAGAGGAGATGCTGAGCTGTGGCTGCACCATACACACTCTGCATTTCTGCAGTGGGCTTGTAAATCCCATACACTCCTTGGGGTTTTTTTGGTCAGAAAAACCAAAATGGATTTTTTTTGTCTCTCCACGATGTTCTTTTGTGCTGGAGCTGGCTGTATTGAGCAAAGAACTCTACCCAAAGAGCCTACTGAAGCCTGACCAGTATTCTTTTCTTTTCGATGAGCAAAATACCTACCCATTGGATATTTGTGTGTGTGTCTTTTTATTTTTCTTAATCTCAACACCATATTCTTCTGTTCCTGATGCTTTCTGAAACCTGATTTTCAGGCAAACGGGTATTCTGAACACTAATCAGAAGTAGCTGTTTTGCTAAAAAGGGTTGGGTTAACTCGGACAAAATGTCTGCATATGCACTTTGTTTTTGCAGTGCTCTCCCATGAAGTAGACCCTTAGATACTACAATAAGATACAAGCTGGTATCTAACTAACCATGTAGTCTAAATCCTCAGTTACTTTCATAACATGATGGCCTTAAGCTTTTTTGGAATTGTGAGACCTGAATACTTATCCTCACTCTTCCAGTGAGGCATGCCCAGGCTTCAGTTTCCTTACCTCTTAGATTAGGTAATTTGACTGACTATTCTGTCCTGGCTTGATCATATCTGGCTGCCTTCCTGAAGTCTCCTAGGTAGCATTTACCTCTTTGCTACTTCCCTTATCTCAGGGGGGTGACATGGATTGCCCTTGTTCCAGCAACACCCTAGTCTTTACCTGTAGAGAAGGGTGTTGGCTCAATTATCAGTAGAATGGCCTATGAATTTACTGTATCCGTTTTCACAAGATGCAATGCACATTCCCTTCTATTGGGGACCTGACATCACTTACAGAGGATCTGCCGTGACAATGATAGTAATTATCCTAAGGGAGCTTCTTCTCTCCATGGAAGTGGAAGAACATCACACTAAGTGTGAAAAAATTCACATTCCGGAAAGCGAGGAACATATTTCAGATCATATCACTCAAAATTATACTATCTCTCACCTCTCACACAAAGATAAAATATAATAGATTATAATATATCTCTTTGGCCCTGAGAAAGTTTATCTGTCCCTCGTGAGATCACTACCAAAGTATTTCTTCTAGTGATTTTACACACACGCAACAAATGTGCACACACATCTAACACCTCAGATAGAATACATTCAGTAAGGCTTATGAAATACCATTCATTATTATATGTAGTATTTGTATTTAGGAATAAATCATTGTAGACCAAGTGGTACCCAGGTAACTAATGAGCCACAGATGAAAACCCTCACTTGAGGAGCCTTCTGAAATATTCTCTTGTACATACCCTTTCAATTTATTTTATTGTTCTTGCTTTTGCCCTGTCTCAATCTCTTCAGTGTACTTGCATCTACGCAGATGCTGTATTTGATTCATTGCTTTTATTAGTGCATTTGCCATTGATTGATTAGTTCTTCGTATTAGTACTTTTTCTATTGATTGATTGCAGATGAAGTGACTATTTGACCTTTAATTATGAGGCTTCCTATTGAAAATGACATTGAGCTATGGCTTCACATAATCCATCTGGAAAGCCTGACATGATGCCATTCCCTGGAGTTCGTTCAGGAAGAAAGAGGAGGCCTGAAGGAAGCACCGAGCTATCACTGTGCCTCATCTAAAACAATACTCCGGGGCTTGCATGCTGCTCTCCTATAGTTTTAGCTCAGGGTTGGAGGTAATTTTATATTTGTCAAGACAGCATCCCTTGCAGTGGGTTGCCTTAAAAGCTGTGAACTCTCCCAAATTCTCCTCTAGTTTGATGTTGATATTTGTAGAATAATGACAAGGTATTTTACGTAGCAGAGATTGAAGAACGGTATATACCCTGGTTAACAACGGCTCAGTGCACAGTCAGTCAATAGATCTCATCAGAAAGAAATTCGATCCAAGATACTCTGTGGAATTAGTAGTTTACTTCTATTTTATTTTATCTTTTTCTCTTGAGTATTCAAATCACTTTGCTTATCTAGAGTTCCAATACATGTGAAAAACATTCTCAAGACACCTCAAAAGAGAATGTTTCAGGAGGTTTGAGATCCCTTCATATAAGTTTATATTAGTTTTTAATGTTTTTAAATAGCAAAATGAAAGCACATACTCCCATAGCATGTCAACTGACTATTGACAGTCAGTTGTGAGATTCTCAGTCATTTATTTCTAGAAGCATTTCTGAAGTGGAAGAATGCTATTTAAAGTTTAGAGAATCATGATGAATGCTTATTAAAAGCCCACCATATGTCTTACCGTTTATAGACACTATGGACAAGGGCGAATCAAGGCAGGGATTCCCTCACACTGTTTAGACTTCACTATATGAATCTATGGTTGCAGTTGCACAGCTGAATTGTGACAAGAAACTATGCATTAAGCAAAAAGAATATAACTTTTTGGTAGACCTGGGATTCTGCAGAGTGGAGAGAACACATACCTGATTCTAGCCTGGATTCCAGTTCCATTGATCTCACCAAAAGCTGGAACAAATCATGTAACTGCTGCGGGCCTCAGTTTCCTCATCTGTAAAATGAGAAGATGGACAAAACGATACCTGACATTCCTCCCAGGCTTAAGTTTCCATAGTCTGTGCTCAGTGACTGTTTCCGTTCTAGAACCACTGCCCTGCTGTGTGTGAAAGGGAAAAGAGCTTGCGAACGGTTGTGTAAATAATGTTACATTATTGCAGGAAAAGAAATACAGCTTTTGCTTCTTCCAAATACGGCTTTTGCTTCTTCCAAAAGAGGTTAAAAAATACCTTCACCCTCCAAAGAGTTTCATAGAAGAAACAAAGTCTGCAACGGATCTTATTTTCAGTTTTCCTTGGAAGCTACTGGAGAATGCTACAGGATTACCCATAACTTGGGCTGGAAAGATCACTTAATAACATCTGCATTATTTTCTCAAGAGGAAATGGGATTGAAATATAAAAGTTTTCACTTCTGCTATTCTTTTCCCCTAAAGCTTATCTGTGATTCTATTTGGCACACAGAGACTATTATCTTTTTTTTTTTTTTAATGTTTATTTATTTTTGAGAGAGAGAGCGAGACAGAGTGTGAGCAGGGGAGGGGCAGAGAGAGAGGGAGACACAGGAACCGAAGCAGGTTCTAGGCTCTGAGCTGTCAGCATAGAGCCCCACGTGGGGTTCAAACTCACAGACCACAAGATCATGACCTGAGCTGAGGTCAGATGCTCAACCGACTGAGACACCCAGGCGCCCCAACAGAGGCTATTATCTTAATAAAACTTGCCCCACAATTGGGAAGCAAGCTTTGAGCTCATTAAATCATATGACCTGAAAACCTTGAATATTAGCAGGTCAGTAACATTATTTTGCCTACAAAGAAATGAGAGCATGGAAAATTTTACAAACTTAACCCCAGATCATATAACTAATAGAGACTGGATGCCCAGCCTCCTGATTTCCAGAACTGCATTGTATAATAAGATATGAAAGCACTTGGAAAACCAAAAAGTACTATACTGATTCCAAATATTGTAAATGTGCATTCTCGGTGTGAATTTGAATTATTTTATTAATTGCTTAAGGAAGAAAATCACTTCTGATCACATTGCTAGTTATAAAACAGTTTTAAATACTTAATATCTATAATTGTTCCCATAGGCATATATTTCCATGCGGCCCAGTCAGAAACTGGCATTCATTCCTTCTACCTTCTATAGTAACAAAAGGTTATATTCTATTTAAAGTGAGTCTTGATGAGCCAGCCTCTCCATTTCACGTGAGGCATCACTGTCTGACCTTTTTCTTGCAAACTAAGAGCCACAGTGCTGTATGACAGTAAACTATAAAGTGGAAAGAGAAGTCCAGAGAAGAGACAGAAAATAGAAGTTTGTGTCTGGGTCGTAGCCATAAATATGTATCTGTCCTGTGGTTTGCCACTGGAGTTACAGTTCCATAAGGAAAGGCAGTTCGGGGACCTCTGCATTTGACAGATTCTTAAAGATGCCACTGAAATTATAGACAGAGTAGATTTTGCTACTGCGCTGAAGAAAAGTGAGGGAGTGTCTGTCATTTTGTACCATTTTTTGATCCATATAAAGAAAGAAATGTAAGTGCTCAAAGTGGTATGCTTATGTTTCTCAGAGGTTTGTGGATTGTTTTGCTTTGAATTTTTGATTCTGAATTTGGTGTCTGAAAATCGTTGCTAATACATCTAGACTTAGGTAATAAAGATTTAAGAAGTTCCCAGGTTCTAGGCGGCAAGTATGAAATGAAAAATAGTAAAACTTCTTTGTTGTTTTGTCTTACTTAGCTTAGCCTGACCCTCAAGTACCATTAATCTTAATGATGTGCCAGGAGCTGTTCACCTGGAGATCAGTGCCCTGCTACCCACATTTCCCCTCCTCCTCGTTTCCTATGCCAGAGACTGTCAAACGTGTTAAATTAACAACCTACAGTTAGAGATACATTTTACAGTGTCATCAAGTACACATTGCTTGTGTGTAAAAAGTTTTACAAAACCCCATTCACTCTTATTTTATATGATGCATTCCATATTCTATCCAAGTGGTAGATAAAACCCATTACATTGACTTGCAGTTCCTTAATGGGTCATAACCCAAGGCTGGAAACTATTACCTTATACCTTTTTGGTAAGATTTTATTCCCTTCCTCAAATAGTTACCATATAGGCTTAAGCGTCCACTGTCTTTTTTCAGTTGAGCTTTAACCCAAATTTCTGATACCATGTGGAGACCAGAGCTAAATTAAGACTCAGAATAATTCTTGATTTATGGTAATATAAGATCACCTGCATTTAGATTTTTATTAATCCAGCTTATGTTACAGAGTCTCTGTACCTTTTTTTGGATTTACTTTTTAATTGTGTCTCTATTCATCATGTTTTCAATAGTAGTGGGAATAAAAATAACAGCTAACAGTACTTGAGTACTTAATAGGCAAACACTGTGCTATGTGCTTGTTACATGAAGTAATTTACTTGAAAATACTTTTGTGTCCAGTGTGGGATCATGTAGGCACTAGTTAGTTCAGAGTTCAGCTCTAGGGACAGCCAGTTGCTCTAATGGAAAATTCTCACCGGAGTGTTCGGCTACTATTTTATCAGAAAGGAAATACTGCAGAGGCAGCTATAACACATGCTTTTGTGATCTGTATCTCTGTCAACCAGAGATTTTGCTAATGAGTATAATGAATTCTGAAATGGGTTTGTATTGATGAAATTACTGACTTGTTACTTTGCATGATAAATGTTATAAATGCACTCTGACTAATAAGTATACTGCCTGAAAACTTTAGAGACACTTCCTACTTGCCTCAAAGAACCTAGCAAACCCAGTAGCTTGAATATGAAATCCTCCGGGCTGTGCTGGAGGCTTATCCCTACGTGGTTCTGTGCCCCACTACTATTAGGAGGATGTGTGGTTGCCTGAGGCTGACTGGAAGGGTCATGGAATCCTGTGCTGGAACGTAGCCGTGTGTGCTTTGAGAGGGGCTAGTGAGAGCGCTTGAAAGGTCAGAGCCAGGGCCTTGAGTTGACAGGATAGGTTGTATAAACTGTTTCTATGTGTGACTACGAATATGTGTTGAGTTAAAAACACCTGTATGTGTGGCAGCTTACTTTCATTCAAACCTGCTGGCAAGCTTGTGGGGGCCTAGCTCATCTTCACCCATTCTTAAAATTCTTGGGTGGCTCAGTCGGTTAAGCGTCCGACTTCGGCTCAGGTCATGGTCTCGCGGTTTGAGTTCGGGCCCTGCTTCAGGCTCTGTGCTGACAGCTTGGAGCCTGGAGCCTGCTTCGGATTCTGTGTCTCCCCTTCTCTCTGCCCCTTCCATGCTCATGCTCTGTCTCTCTCTGTCTCTCAATAATAAATAAACGTCTAAAAAAAAATTAAAAAAAAATTTATTTCTGTGGCCACTACACATTATCTGCCAGAAAGAATCTGGAACTTATGCGTGACCAACCTGGTGGAGGTCACCTCCCAAATAGTCCTTTACACACACCAGCTCACATCACTCCCGCAATCATCCTGGATAAGGAAAGTGAGGCTCCTAAGTGATCAGCAGCTTGCCCAAGTCACATGACCCAGGGGGCAGAGCCAGAACTTACACGAGGTCTCGCCCTCAGCCGCTGTGCTGTGCTGCAACGACAGTTCTACAGAGAGTATTGTGCTCTAGTACCAGTCCTGTGGGCTACTAGCTATGAACAGTTTAGGCTAGATGATCTATGGGGCCCTTCTAGTTCTAGCATTCAATAATTCTCTGATTTTGAAAGGTACTCAGCTTTAGAATCTTGAGCCCTTCAGAGGGATACCTTAAGATCAACATTTCAACAAGGGTGGCCCTCTAAATTACAGCAAGTCACTTCCTTTGAAGAAGAAGAAGAAGAAAAAAAGAGATTACTGCACCTCATCTGATTCAGAATTTTTAAGAATAAGACCCTGAAGTCCGATTTTTGAAACACACCAAAAAACAGTATTTTGCACACGAAAGTTTAAGAGGCATCATAATACATGCATCGAGAATCACCTCTCAGTTTCCAGAATGCTGGCTCACCTGCCCAGACCTTTAGGGAAGTGTTTGACATAGTAGAGCATTCAGGCAAATTTTGTGTAAGTGCTTTTTGATGGTAATGGAAACTAGTTTGGGTCAGCTTGGCTTGGTTGGTTTGGGTTGTTTGGGTTTTTTTGTTTGTTTGTTTGTTTGTGTTTGTTTTTGACTTTAGTCTGGCCATGATGTGCCCCAATTGTAGATACTTTTTATTTCATTATTAGCCAAAAGGAGATACTTAGGACACAGATGCTCATGACATACTCCCAAGTACTCTAAGAAAATAAAATTTTACAAACAACTCAGTAGGCTTGGACACTGATTTCTCAAGGCCACTCACTTTCTCGTTCCATGGCTCCAGTGTGTGATATTGTGGTTATGTCTAAGAAGGATGAAAACTTGCTCCTGTTTTCCCAATCTGTACTTATATTTTTGCCTGAACTTCAAAGGCCTTTTGATTTCCCTTTGTATGAATGTGGTCAAAGCGCAGCTTTTGGATGTGGAAGTATGCCAGTATTTCACAAGGCATAGCCTGATCAGAGGAAAACCCTTCACTCAGCAGCCACACCCCCAGTGCTCACTCCAGAAGCCTCCAGAAGTGAGGCTTGCTTTCTTTAAGCTTAAAGTAAAGTTTAAGCATATTGAAAATAATTTCAGCATGCCTGGTAGTTGAAGGTTGTCCGTATAGAAGTCCCTTGATGAAAGGAAATAGATATGAATTTCCCCCCCAAAATCTTACAGTGTAATTCATACCATGGAAAGATTCAAAAAGAAAATAAGAGGGGAGGAGAGGGGAGGGGAGGGGAGGGGAGGGGAGGGGAGGGGAGGAGAGGAGAGGAGAGGAGAGGAGAGGAGAGGAGAGGAGAGGAGAGGAGAGGAGAGGAGAGGAGAGGAGGGGGGAGAGGAGAGGAGAACCACAAGCCCTTATCCAGAATCCGTAGACAGATGAAGGCCAGTGGAGTCTTGGCCACACCCTAGGTTGGAAGTTTCAGTTCCTGTGGCAATCCTCAGTAGCTACCATTCTCAAAAGTTGTAGGAATGCTTCTGACATCACCCTGGGTGTTTCAGTGGCAAGCCCCTTCCCCGCCCAGTCCTGTAAACTACTAAATCTGAGCTCCACAATACTATCTCATAGTGCTCTTTCTAACCATAATCGAAACCCTAATCACAATCATTTGGGTGGTGCTGACTCTATGCCAGATGACCGTACTAGGTACTTGACAAGCCCTGCCTCACTAAAACCTCCAACTTTGAGGTGGCCTCCCTTTGAGACAGTTGTTTTAACCTCCTTTTCAGCAGATGTGGAAACTGAGGGGATTAGGGTTAGATCACCCGATCATATAGCTGGCAGAGGGCATGATCAGGATTTAAAACCAGGTCTCTGATGTCAAAGACCAGGTCCTTTCCATCATGCCACCCAGGATTCTAGAAACACCTGAGAATGATGTGTCAGCCATCCACCGCTCGTTCAGTCTCGGTGGCAGGGTGGGAGCAAGAGGAGCCGTCGTTTACCTGCACCAGCTGCACTGCCGCTGGACTGGGCTTGCAGTGGCACTGAAAACTACGTACCTTACCTTACATGCTTTGAAAGTCAACTTAGTGGCATTAAGTTAGTGGAAACTTTTAATTCCCAGTTTTCTTTATTTCCAAGTAAAAAACCACCAGTCATGGAAGTAGCTCTAAAGAGATTAATTGTACCCGTTAATAACCAAATCATGCACCCTCAGTCATATACACGCCACGCTTCTGAGAGGGAAACGGCACAAGAGGTGAGGGGAACACGCTGTGGCGTTCTGGAGCTTGTCCTTTGTGAGGAGGCCTTCGCCCCGTCCAGGAGAGCTGACAGCGGCCCCTGGCCCAGTGCTTCCTGCTATCTCTACACTCGCTGTCAGTTGCCGAGGGGTTTGGTCTTTACTATTATTATTATTCATATTTAGAAAGTTTGCCTGTAGCAGTCCTAAAATGTGCATCACAGGACAGCAGCTGTTTACCGTGTTTGAAGTGAAGACGCTCACCCAGGAGATCTCATTCACTTGAAGTTCATATCTCTCAATCTCCACTTGCAAACAGAGACCTGTGAATAACATTTGTCATTTCAGAGTTGCATCTCTCCAATTATTTATTGGGTTGTGTCTCTTCCAGAAGTTCCCTTAATTGAGCCAGACACTATAAACCGGTTTGTGTGTATTTAATGACAGCCAGCTCCATGCTCCTTTACAGTGAGGAATAAACGAGCCTGCAGCTGCAAAACGAGGGGGACACCCACAGCCTCCTTGTCCCCATCTACAGCCCCATCCAGACAACTCCAGCCAGAAGTTAGAGTTAGCTGCCCACTTTTTAAAGCCATGGGGTACCAGGGGGGTTTTTGACAAGCTACCTTGGGGGCAAGAGGAGACGTAAAATTGGACACAGCTCAGAAGAGGCCGAGGCCTCAGAAAGCCAGCTCATTTGGAATGTCATCTCTCCTGAAGCTGAGCATGGCAACGATACTGTAGCAGCGACATTTCTCAGAGCTGCCCCTGCTGCACGTTCCCACCATGTACTGGTTCTCTGTGTGCTATGACTGGTCTACTCTGGTGCAAGCACTCTAGTACTGCTAGAGCAGACATTCTAAATATTAATGAAAAACAAACCCCTTGAGGGGAAGGAAAAAAGAAAAAAAAAAAAAGAGGTTAGAGTGGGAGAGAGCCAAAGCATAAGAGACTCTTAAAAACTGAGAACAAACTGAGGGGTGATGGGGGGTGGGAGGGAGGGGAGGGTGGGTGATGGGTATTGAGGAGGGCACCTTTTGGGATGAGCACTGGGTGTTGTATGGAAGCCAATTTGACAATAAATTTCATATATTGAAAAAAAGAAAAAAACAAACCCCTCGACACTGGCAGTGAGTGCAAAAACAGGAAGCAATGGTGCCGATGAAAAGGTGCTTTTGAAACACAATTTTCTTGATTCGTTCATTCACTCACCAAGTGTTTTTTAGTGCCTACTATATGTTGGGTCCTGTTCCAGGTCCTATGGGCTGCAGCAGTGAACAAAGTACAAAAAAGTTCTTGCCCTTACTAGCTTCCTTTCTAGTGGGATTAAACAGACACTTAAGCATAGAACATATCCGATGATGGTTAAGTGTTATACAGAAAAATAAAACCAGGAAGGAAAATAAGGAGTGCCAGGGTGGAGATGGGAAGGTTTTAGGCTGAAAGAGGGTGTTGGATCGAAGACCTAAAGGAAACAGGGAGCAAGTCACATGGGTATTTAGGGGAAGGAGATTCCAAGTGGAGGGAGCAGTGAGGGTGTGGGGCCTGGGGCAACACTATGTGCCTGGCAAGTTGGAGGATGAGGAGGGGGCCGGTATTCAAGAAACAGAATGAGTGAGGGAGAGAGCTATAGGAGACATGGTACAAGGGGTAGGAGAAGGGCGAGTGATATTGTGTAAGACCTTGTTGGCCACTGTAAGGACCTACATTTTACTCAGGATGAGAGTGGAAGTCATTGGAAGGTTTTGAGTACACTAGTAGATCTTGAGTAGACAAGATCCAGCTTCCACTTTGAAAGGATCCCTATGGCTGCTGTGTTAATAAAAGCCTGGGGTTGGATGGATGGAAGGGTACAATAGTGAGAAACAGGAAGGCCAATTAAGAAGCTTTAATCCAGATAGGAGTTTAAGGTCAAAGGCAATTCAAAGGTGGGAGTGGTATTGGATTTTGGACATATTCTGAACACAGAGCCTATAGGGCTTCCTATAAACTAGATATGCTTATAAGAGAAAGGAGAATTAAAGATATTCTAAGGTGTTTGGCCTGAGGGTCTGGAAGGATGGAGTTGCCATTTACTGGATTCGGGAAGATGGCAAAGGAACAGATTTTGGTGGCTGAAGAGGGATGTGGGGGCAAGTCAAGAGTTCCATTTTGAACATGTTAAGTTTGAGATCTCTTAACATCCAATGGAGAGTTGGCCTTGTAAGTGTGGGGCTTTCATCACATAGAGGTTATTTTAAGCTCTCAGACTGGATGAGGTCACTAAGGACTATGGAGATAGAGGAGAAAGGAGCTCGGAGGACTGAGCCCTGAGGCACTCCAGAGGTTAGAGGGGATATGAAATTATTTTGATAGTAAAATGATCTGAAATTCTAAATCAGCCAAACATATTGACATCCAAACTTGCAGGCCTGTTTTCTTCTGCCTTATAAGGCTGAGGGGAACATTAAATCAGAAAGTAGATATGAAGACACTTTGAAACATTAAAGGGAGAAGGCTCCGCTGTTTATCTGCTAATGCTAGGCACTGTATTAGGCACATAAGTTGCCTTTATCTCATGTAAGCTTCACAGTAGCCCTGCACAGTAGGTATTATTGAGCACACTGTCCAAGGTAGAAAGTTCTGCTTCAGTGAGGTCAGATATTTACCCCAATCCACATAGACTAAAGAGCAGAGCCTACAGCATACAGGCCCATCTGTGCCTCCAGCATCCTCCAGAGTCCTCTTGCTCCCCCCTTCTACCAGACCTGGCTTCTCAGCCCAGCTCACATTAGAATCATCTGGGAGCTGTCCAATAACCGTGATGCCCTGACCTCGCCCCACAGCGATTACTTCTGAATCTCTCAGGATGGACCCAGCATCATAGTTCCTGACAGCCACCCAGGTGATTCTAATGTGTAGCAGGGGCTGAGAACTACCGCATCAGACTACTTTCTGCGTCTATGTGCATTTATGCACTACTGTGTTTCAAAAAGACTGCAATTTAGAGGGCGCCTGGGTGACTCAGTCAGTTAAGCGTCCGACTTCAGCTCAGGTCACGATCTCGCGGTTTCTGAGTCCAAGCCCTGCGCTGACAGCTCAGAGCCTGGAGCCTGCTTTGGATTCTGTGTCTCCCTCTCAGCCCTTTCCCTGCTCGTGCTCTGTCTCAAAAATAAATAAACATTAAAAAAAAATTTTTTTTAAAGACTGCAATTTAAGATTATCCCTACTGATTTGTTGATAAAAGTGGCCATTTGTCTGTACTGACTTGTGAAAACCACAATTCTCTTAGATGTGTGAAGTACTCAGAGGTTAAGGAGAACTGAGGGGATTAGACAAACATCATTATTTCCAGAAATGGCTCCAAGGGCTTTCTTAATTTCTTCCTCTGCCTAAAAGCCTTCTAAATGAGGCCTTAACTCTCCAATTTTTATATATTCAGAATAGATAAAGAGCAGGAGGAGGTTAGTAGGACATCACCTAGCTAAGTTAAACCACAGAAACCTGAGTGAACATTTTTAAAACAGTTGGATTTAAAAATAAATAATGCTAATTTCTAATCCCCAAATCAAAACTGCCTTGTTTTGTGTCAGTTCTTTAATTCTTTTGTGTCAGAAGACATCTCTTCTGATGTTGATGTTCATCATAAACATTGTATCATCAAGAAGAAAATTACTGCCAGAGGGTGATTAACAGCCATGTTGACAAAAGAAAGAATGTATCTTAAAAAAATAATGTGCATTTGGGTCACAGCTGATCACATATACCACTTAACTAAGACTTGAAAGCCTTCCAGAAGTTCCACCGTCCACTGTTAAGAGCATTAACAGTGCAAAATTTTAGGGAGCACTAAGTTTAGAGGGTGGCGGGAGAATCCACGAAAGCACGTGTCACATCCATCTGCTTCTCTGATGTGCCTCAGACTGAAAAGATTGGAGTGTTTTTCTTCATTTATATAAAAACACATCTAAAAACTTCTGTAAAATTAAGCAAGCCTTTCCAGAGCCGGAGTTCGGTGAGTTCTGTTCTGAACCAGGGGCCACTTCTGTATTGGTGATCATGTTAAATATATTCTGATGACCTTGTGTTATATTTGTCATACGAAAGTCTCAATCTATTTTTGATGTTTTCATGTCCTGTGAGCATGAATATTAGCCAGATATTCTCGTAAGAAGACAAAAGACTCTTCCTTCACAGCCTAGAAAAGGAAAAAAAAGTCATGTCCATCTACTTCCTGCCCACCTTGTCTCCATAAATATGGTGACCCCATCCTGGAAGACACAGCCGGCGTTTGAATGAAGCCTCCCTGGCTCAGTTCTTTAATTCATTCTTGAATTCCCTGCTTGCTAATTACTCCTACAACGCTGTCAGACAGGTGAAGGTGTACCTAATCTTCCGAGGCAGAAACCTTCAATTGGTAGAGTTAAATGTTTCATTGTCAGCATCTGGTGAGTCGGCTCAGGCCATTCATTAAACGTCTTTTCCAATCAGAACGTACCTGTTTCAGAACAGAAATAACACCAGCTGCTCATTTTGGTCTTTTCTTGCATCTTTATTTACATAAAACTTTCAGCAAAGCGATGGGATTACAGCCCAGGTAACTGAAGACTAAAACACAATCTATTATTTTCCTAAAGGGCCAAAAATGATCATAAGCCACCTTTCATTTGAAGCAAGTAAAAGGCCGGTCACATAGGCACCTTTGTTGAAAGGCGTACCTCTCTTTTCCTTTCAGACTTCTCTTGTGTAAATATTATTTTTCTTAGGTTTCACCCTCTTGTTTTCGATGTTAATATTATCAAGCATCTCTTTTCTCTGGGGTTCCTAAGTACCCCAACAAATAAGCATTTCAGGCATTGCAAGCACAGAGTATGGTTGAAGACCACAGACGCTGGAGCCAGTCTGTCTGTATTCACATCCCAGCTACGTCCAGTCACTAGCTGTGCGTGGCCTTGGGGAAATTTGTACTGATTGCGACCTCGGTTTCCTCATCTGAAAAGTGGAAACAAGAATGGTAGCTTTACTCACACCGGAAACATGAGGAGTGAATGAACTGATGTTTGCACCCTCTCAGAATGGTACCTGACACATAGTAACCTGTGTAATTATCTTCTGTACCCTGTAGTGCCTTTCCAACACACAAATGAAGGTCAAAAATGTCCATGAACTCAATGGAGCACCTGGGTGGCTCAGTCGGTTAAACATCCGATTCTTGATTTCAGTTCAGGTCATGATCTCACTGTTCGTGAGTTCGAGCCGCGCTGACAGTGTGGAGCCTGCTTGGGATGCTCTCTCTCCCTCTCTCTCTACCCCTCCCCTGCTGGTATGCACGTTCTCTCTCTCTTAAAATAAATAAATAAATAAACTTAAAAAAAAAAAATCTATGAACTCCAGATATGACTTCTGAAGTTCTGTACGAGGTGGGATTGTTGAAAGACTGAAACATGGTACTGCTCTCTCTTTTCTAAAGCTTTTGATTACTGGAAAGGTGGTTCCTTTTTCTTAATAATGGCCTTAGATGTGTAGTTTGTAACCTTGTATTTGTTAATTGTCCTGCTCTTGCAGACCTAATTCTCCCTTTTGGATTAAAAAAATATATATTCTTGAATTACGGTTTTGAAAGATCAAGGATAAATGTCTAAAGTTTCACATCAGAAAAGACATCTGACATTTAAAGTCTTCCTAAGTGTGGAGGGGAGGGTGGCCGGAGAGCAGCGTGAGCCCCTGAGAGGAAAGCAGAGGGGGTGTTTGAGGCCAGTTTGTGACGCACGTTTGCTGACGTCTCCTGTGTGGATTGTAAAGTGTCCCTTCCCCTCTCATACGCCAGCTACAGAGATAACCCTATGACATATTTTGGGCTTCAGAGGTTAGAAATTAAAATTCCATTAGTAGATATCTGTTAAACTGGTGCAGGATTGCCGTGTTTTTCTGCCAGAGGCCTAGCCAAGGGGGTTCGTCAGAGATCCCGGAGCTGCTGTTGTTGCCTTTGTATTGAGCAGTTTGGAAATGTTCAACATCTGTGTGGGTTCCGTGAACCCACTGGGGCAGTGGGGAAAGTGCGAGAGAGCTCCTATCTGCATATGTTATTTAGTCGTACCTCATTTTGGATGCCTCTTTGTATAAAAAGGACACAAATGTCTTCTTCTGTGTGTCATAAAGCAGCAGTAGGCTTTCTGATGCTGTAGTGGGGTAACGCCAAAGATAATAGGGCAGGAGATTGCAGTTAAGGATGGAATGACACAAAAAGACCAGGGAGGAAAGTGAAATGTAAATCATTGGCAAGGGTGAGGCAGTGTAATCTGCATATTAAAGTACCTTGGAGAATTTGCACAAAAGACCAGTTATTTAGATGGGAGTGAGGAGAAGATCTGTGACATCCTGTCCGCAGTCCTGAGGGAATCTGCAGGAAGTTGACTTGCCAGCCTTCAGAACATTCCAGATGGGTTTGGAAGGCTGGGGGGAGGGGATTGGGGGAGGAGTTCTAGAATAGCCAGGATTGTAAGCAGAATAGAATTCTGGGGGCTGTGCAGACTAAATAGCAGCTGCTCCAAAAGGCCACACCTTAGGGTAGCTCTTGACGGACCTAGCAGGCCTCTACAAGCCAAGCCATAACCATTCAACCTCGAAGCAGATGGCCTTTCGTTTTACCCCCTCCAAACCAGAGACAAAAATCGGAATAACACAAATGTTCACTGAATCCATTTGCCTAACAACTGTTTCCCTAGACAGCAGTGCTGCATTTTCTCGCTGCCATGTGTCATGATTTTGTGACTGCGTGGAATTTGCTCTTTGCCTTGATTTGGCCTGGTATCCTCTATCTTCTCTCCCTATTAAATGAGTAACAGCATACACTCCTTGAAGGCAGTGGAAGGGGGCGATTGCCCATTTATTCCCTGCACCTAGAAGATTGTCTGACACGTAATGGACTTTGTACATTGTTTCACTTACTGTCTATTAAAAAAGACAAAAGCCCCAAACCTACAGAGTAGGTACACTTTACAGATGTGAAAACTGAGGCTAAATAACTTGCCCAACCAAGGCCACACAGGTGGTAAGTGGTGCACGTGCTGACCCAGGGCTCTTTGACTTCTGTGTCAGGCTTCTTAACTCCTACACTGACCTGCCTCACGTAGGTTACTGGATATAATAAATTATAAATGGCTGCATGAAAATGACAGCTATATTACTGAAAATTAGCTCGCTTTAGGTAAATCTCACCTGAAAGCCTTTTCTAACCAAATTCTAAAACTTGTTGCACTTTATCATGGTATCATTTTGTGCTCTAGAAATGGCATGTAATTGCTCCCTTGTTTAGTAATTGGGATAAATTAGTGCCAGTGAGTTTGACGTTTTGTGAGTACTTGTCTCTAAAGAGAAAGACTGTGTGTGTGTGTGTGTGTGTGTGTGTGCACGCGTGTGTGAGAAGGGAACACAGAGATTGGCATTTAGTGATGTGGGAGAAGAGTGTCTTAAACAGCGACTGCGTTCCTGGGTTACATTATGACTGGGGAGACCATCTATCCCAATGACTTTTAAAGGCAAACATGGGCTTTTCTGAGAGATTCACTGAGGAAGAGATAGAATTCAATAACAATGTGTAGGACATTTAGATAGTAAACTTATGGATGTTTCTAACTAAGAACAGACTAAACAAAAGTGGGAAATCACCATGACGACGGAAGAGAGAAGCAACTGGATTCCAGATTTGCCAGCAGCTTTCTCCAAACCTCAGTGAAAAGTCTGAGAAAGCATTTAAATGGAAAACAAGTCATGTGAATTCAGGCGAATGAACCCCTGAAAGACAGGAAGTGATCCAGGTGATTGGAATACACGCTATCTTTGCTAAGTGGGAATGTGAGTGTCATATTAGACTTCGAGGGACGCAGAGGCTGTTTTCCAACATACTTCCTCTCCTACTCCACAATTTAGTACTCATTTCAAATTTCGTGTTCCTCAGTCAGTCCAGTTTCTTTCCTTCCTGCAATAGCAAGTGTATTTTGTCCTAGGAAATACAGTCCTCTCCCCAAGGAGTGTGTGAATGCACTCTCTTTGCAATCTAGCAAAGCAGCTAGTATTTATTTGTTCCATATCCTGTCTTCTTAAATAGGAAACATTACTTTAGTATCTATTCTTAAGTAATCAATCATTTATTAAGTACCAGTCCTGTGCTGAAATACTGCAGGAGTTTAAAAGAAGAATGCTATACTCTGCCTATGGTCAGGGGAAAACAAAACCTACACCAAAGAAAATAATGGCAACATAAGCAAATGCTAGTTTATCTGATGCAGGAGGAAGAGCATCTTCTTGCCTCAAAAGACGAAGAAATCAGTAGGGAGGCCACCTTCACGGTAGAGGAAATATAAAGCTGAGCCTGGATGAACCCATAGGATTTAGGTGCATAGAGAGAAAGGGCAAGATCCAGCAGAGGCTGGGCTTTCACAAAGACAAGAAAGTGCTAGACCTGAGCTGAGAACTGCAATTGACAACTGAAAGTTTGGTTTAATGGAGTTGGCATAGCTCAGTGATTACAAGTAAATAGACTGAGGTCCAGTTCCTCCTCTACTGAAATGCATGATGCATGATGTCAGGCAAGCCACTTAACTGCTCTCAACCTCAGTTCCCTCATGCCTAAATGGGAAAATTGCCCCCACTCCATAGGGCTGTTGCAAGGATTAAATGAGATAATGCAGGCAAAGCACTTCGCACGCGGTAAGCACTTACAAAATGGTGCTGGTAGTAACTGTTTTTCACTGAAGTTGAATAGGTAGAGAACGTGATGAATGGGCACTGGACAGTCATTGTAATTCTTGAGCAGGGTATTGGCTTTAATTAATGTGGGTTGTAGGAAGATTAATCTGGCCGTGGTTTGGAGGATTGATGAAGGGAAGACTCTGAAGATGGGTTATGTCAGGAGGCTATAAGAGTAATCTCAGCTTGCCTTTATGAGGTACGGAATTAGGAAGGTGGCAGTAAAAACCGAGGGGGAAGGGGAGTGGCAGGCGGAGGAAAGAATCTACAGATTTCGGTGGCTTGATCTAGGGGTAAGAAGAGAAATGGGGTTGGTCGAAGATAATTCCCAAACTTTGAGTTGTAGAAACTGGGGAAGCCAGTGACAGAACGGGTTACACTCACCATGCTGACATTTGTCCCTCTGGTGGAGGAAAGCTGAGGTATCAGGGCAAGAGCTACAGGAAGGTGAGCCCCAGGAAGGCAGAGGCCTTGGCGGTGCTACTGACCTTATATGGTCAGCACCTAGAACAGTGACTCACACAGGGCAGAGGCCCAAAAAGTATATTTTAACGAAGGAATGGATGGATGGGTGGATGGACGGATGGTGAGAACATTGTGCACCTACAGGTAAGTAAACTGAACTATGATATGAAGTAGATAGTTTTTATGTCGCAAACAATAGAGCAGCCTTCTGCCTTCAGTGTGGGCTAAATCAAAGTCCGTGTTTAATCTGGAAAGATAAATGTTTCCCAAGGAACAATTAAAAACTGCCCATCCAATAGAACATAGAAACTGTTGAAGCTTGAACACTAATACAAAGGGAATTTTCTAATTCAGAGAACATAAAATAAACATATTTAAAATAGGAAGGAAAAAAAAACTTGCTCTTGTACGTATTGTTTTATCCTTTCCATCCTGGGTATAGGATAAAAGAAACCCCTTACTCGCTTGTTAGAAGAAGAAAGCCCTCACTTGAAGTTCCTACTTGGCAGATGTCAGTTGAAAGCCCTGCTTATGGAATGTGCCGCAGTGTCAAACTCTGTTGGATAATTTTAGACGAATGTGTCATGTGTGACATGGAAATATGGCATGCTGTACATTACTGATTTCCCAAGTGTTTGGAGCAGGTAGTAATGTGCTGGGAAAGTGCTCTTTATCTATCCACACAGTGTACTTGTAGAGCAATGGGAAAATGCTTTTGGTGGAAATTACTTTAGTCAGAAAAAGAATCCATTTACAATATGCGCCTTCTAACATCTTTCAGACAATGCATTGTATTAAAGAGGCATTTTTTGATTAATGTTTTATAAACATTTTTCAGCATGACAGCTTAAAGCCCCTGTAAAATTGTAAATGCAGGCATAGTGTTCGCTTCCATAAAGTCAAATGCCATCTCATAAAGTCTAGTTGGATCCTGTCAACCATGGTGACACAGAATCAGTACCTGGGAGCATTAAAATTAATTTGCTTCATTTATATTACTGCAGTGATAGCAAGATGAAAAGAGTCCTATATTTAAATTTTACTTTAAAAAGAAAACTCTTTCTAGTAAGTTTGTTTTTTGTTTTTTGTTTTTTTTTAATTATTGCCATTTTTTCCCCCTACTTAAAGAAGATAATGAAAACGGAGTGATAGTCTGCACGATAAATTTATGGTGGGATCTGGAAAAATAGAAATCCACTCACTCGACACACTCCTTTTGGGCACCCACTGTGTGCTCAGAGATGAAGAGGAAACAGCTGCTGACCCTCAGCTGCCACCTTAGTGAGGGCAGCTCCTAAGGACCCACAGTGGTAGTACTCGCGGTGAGCACGAGGCTGGAATGTGCTGCGGGTCAGGCGAGCACAGAGTGGAGAGGACCTGAAGGCCAGTGAGCGGCTTTGAAGACGGCATCCCAGAGGAGGCGACTTAAGAACTGAGGGCCACTGGAGGAGAGGGCTCGAGAAGTGGGTGAAGGGCATTCCAGGCAAAAGGAGCTCGAGCGCAAAGCCTGGGGGACAGCGCTGGGGCCTGGGCACGTGGCAGGGAGGGCGAGGAGGGCAGCGCGGAGCTCTTCCCGGCTGGAGCACAGAGTGAGGAGTGGGGGGAGTGTGAGACACACAGGGACGGGCAGGGGCCAGGTCATGAGGGTCCTTGTGCACCACACCTAGGAGTCTCCCCTGTGTGACAAACTCCCGAGGGATTTGATGTAACCCGATTTTGTGCTCACTCTGGCCACAGAGCGGAAAATAGCTTCGACAGAACAGACCTCAAGTCAGAGAGACCTTCGTGTGGTTGTGAGACATAGTGTGGGAATGCAGTGGAGAACCGATTGCCCTGAAGGAAGTTTATGGGGAGGAGGTGTGAGCGGTCACAGGGGTGCCTGGGAAGCCACTCAGTGCGGGTTATGTCACATTCCATTCCCGGCATTCCTCGCTCTTTCACAGAGCAGTTAATCAGTTCCATGAGTGCTAACTGAACGAACGAATGATCGAGCGAGTTATTAAACAAGTGAGTAAAGAGGGTGGAAGGTGGTGCGCGACATAGGTTTCTGGAACAAGAGCCACTGCTGGTGTTCTGATTTGGCTTGAAGATTGCGTTCTGCCAGGTTCGTGACCAACTGACAGAAATCGTGGCTCTTACAGGTTCCTTACGTCTCTGTTGAATTTTGCGTTGCCATCCTAATAGTGCCGGCAACGTGACACAGATGCCCTGGAACTGACGTACTGAACTCACTGCTTCCAAGCGATGGCCACCATAGCATGAGACACTCCAACATGCAAAAGTGAACCCTTGCTCTGCTTCTCCCAATTTCTTTCTACACTGACCTTCGAGGCAATGAAAATGCAGAGTGAAGGGTCTACTAGAGTTGGGCGGGAGGCTGAAAGAACAGTAGGGAAAAAGAGAGATGGAAAGATGGAGATAAATAAGAGATTGGAGAAAAAACTCGAATAATTGAAATAATTGAAAAGGAAAGTAGTAATCAAATGATTGAAAAGTAAGGTGGATTTTAAGACTGAAGGAAAGAGAGCATCTGGGTGGCTTAGTCATTTGAGCCTCTGACTTTGGTCCAGCCATGGTCTCCTGGTTCGTGAGTTCGAGCCCCACATCCAGCTCGCTGTTGTCAGCTCGGAGAGCCCTCTTTGGATCCTCTGTATCCCTCTCTCTCTTTGCCCCTCCCCCATTCGCTTGCTTGCACGCGCTCTTTCTCTCTCTCTCTCTCTCAGAAATAAACATTAAAAAAAAAGAGAGAGACTGAAAGAAAATGAAGATTTCGGAAATGAATAACATATGACCTGAATTGCTGGGGTCCCCCTCCCCTCACCAAGAGACGGAGCTGCACATCCGCCATACGAGAGTAAGCAAGGACATGTGAAAGGGACTTGGGTCCTGATCTCTGGAAGCTAAGTTTTTTTCCTCTATTACGTCATGTTCAATCATATTTTTAACATTAGTCACTTCGAGTGATAGTGATAGGAAATGTGATTAATGATTAACAAGGGGGTATTGCAGGCACATAAAGTGAGAAGAAATCCCCGTTTAACCCAACACATGTCCGTGGCAGCTGCTAGTCATCACGGACCCCTTCTCTTCGTGAGGAGTGAATATGTGCACTACAAGGCAGCGTAAGAAAAGCGTCTGTACCACCAGGTCCATCAGGAAAAAGGGAAAACACTCTTTCACGTAGGAAAGAGTAAACAGTGTGGGGAAACGCGAAAGGGGGAAAGGGGACCGTGCAGACAAAAAAGGAGTAATAACCACAGGTAGCAGCGGGAGCTGGGTGAACAAAGGGAAGAAGTGGGGGTTGTCAGAGCCTAGAAGCTTAGAGGAGGAAACGGGGGCTGAGGCCTCTTAGGAGGGGCACAAGGACCTATCTGCTGGAGCCAACCACTGCCGCTCCCTGAAGGCGCTGTGGCCATCAGGAACCCCAAGCTCCTCCTCCTCCAGCCTTCCTCTAGTGCCCCGGTTGGCAGAACCATCCACGGAGTCAGCTGCCAAGGACGGGTGATGTTTGCAGAGTCCCAGCCCCATCCTGGAGCAGTGTACAGAAGGGTGTGTTTGAAGATTAGATCTAGGAGCTGAAGAACCGGCCCAGAAGAGAACTTCACACAAATGGTGTGAAGGTAGAAGGTCACTTGTACACTGGAAGCTTCCTGCGAGTAAAGGCTTGGCTCCATCTTTCTGTCCGTGTGCCCTTGACACTACTGGGGTTGTCCTAGCCATCACCTAGCTCCTCGAGCATGTGAAATCACGGGAACATCCGGTATGGGTGGCAGGGGAGTTTGATGACGTCTTCTGCTTCTGGGAAGCATCCAAGGGGAATGAATTCCAAAAGAACTTCTGGACTAGAAAGCGTTTACATACCAAAAAGTTCCATTTCTGCCTAACGAAGCTGCTGTCCCCATGGCATCTTGAACTGAAGACCTTGGAGGCCTTGACCCTTACCTAGCCCAGAGAACTGGAACGCGAGATTGCCTGGGTTGCAGTTCAGACCCCCCCACCTGGAAAAGCTTCCTGACCACGAGGTGTCTCTTTCCTCATCAGTAAAATAGTGTAAACAATAGTTTTCATCAGCCTCCCAGGGTTATTGGGAGGCTTAATTCCATTAATATGGGAGAGCACTTTGGCAGCACATGACATGTAGTAAGCACTCATTGCATAACAACAATTCTCATCGTCATTACTGCCACATCTCTGTACCTAATTCCTCACACTAAGGTGAACCTCTGATGTGCCTTGCCCTGAGATGCCTCCTATCTCAGGCAAGGCCTGAGGAGATGCCTCCTTGCAGCGATTATTTGTTTATTTATTGCAGCAGCAGCCCCGTGACTGTATCTCTGGCTTCCCTTCAGAGCCTACTTAAGCTTGCCGAAGAAAGACACGGAGCCTGAGTCTTTGCCAAAAAAGGGTAACTCAGGTGATTTAGCCCAGCAGCCATGGTCCTCGAACTTTGGGTCAGAATCTTTGCTCTGATCATTTACGGGGACAAATGTCTCTGTATTTCTATTCGTTCCCTTCAGCCCTACTTTGACTCCACCTGCACCCACCGGCTACTTAACATCATCCCTTTGGGCCAAATAATCTCTCCTGGAAACAGGAGGAGAATGTTCCAGTCTTTTCTCATCGCAAGAACTTCCCAGGACTGTAATATCAGATGCTGCTTTTCAACTGTCAGTTGATTAAGTATATTTTTTTTAAATTTTTTTAATGTTTATTTATTTTTGAGAGAGAGACAGAGTGTGAACATGGGAGGGGCAGAGGAGAGAGGGAGACACAGAATCCAAAGCAGGCTCTAGGCTCCGAGTACAGAGCGCGATGCAGGGCTCAAACTCATGAACCGCAAGATCATGACCTGAGCTGAAGTCGGATGCCCAACCGACTGAGCCGCCCAGGTGCCCCTGATGAAGTATATATTTTTAAAAAGAAAGCTCTATTGTTTTTTTTCTATTAGTGAGAAGACAGAAACTACAAAAAATCTAAGCATGTCCTTTCAGAGCTGTGAGAGAGAGATCGTTGGGGATGAGTTAAGTGTCTTCAGTTTACGGCAATGATTTGTGAGGCTATGAAAAAGAAAGCGGCTATGAAATACATTTTTGCATAAAGGTTTGAAATTTATTAGAAGGTAAAAATAATTGAAAAAGCAGAGCTTTCCTCAGTGGGTTATAATAAAAAGTTATTTATGTGCCATCATTGTGCATGTTTAGGACCTTGAGTCCTTTCCAGAGGCTGTTCTCAAAGAAACAAGAAGGAAGCTAAGCTATTAAAGCCATTCCGTTGAAAAAGCAGACATACATACACAGTAATTCTGACAACTGGGCCATATTGAAACAATTGGTAATAATAGTCAAATTGCCGGTGTCTGATTTCTGTTATAAAAGCCTAATAGGTACACACATAGGCAGCTGTTTACAAAATCTTCAGACTTTGCCCTTGGTATTATAGAGTGGTAGGTTCACAAAGCTGTGTTCATTTACCTGAGCTCCATTAAGACTTTCACTGTGGGGCTTAAACGTTCAGCACTCATTCTGGAATTCACTTGCCATACACAGTAGCTCGTAAAGAGCTTTGGGATCCTTGGCCAAAGGAGAAGGGGCAAAGACTTCATTAACATTCACTTGGCAAAAGTATCCTCCTACTTATAACGATATATATCGTATGTTATCTTACCATATCCTTTTGATTCTCAAGAGTGAACTTTTGGGACTTTGAAATGGTGTCAAGCAGGCCTCCCTCCTAAACACCAGCAGTCTATTTCACTACTAAGCACGGAAGGATCCATTTTGGACCTCTGCCTTACTATTATTTTTCAGCCTTCTGAGAAGCAACTCTTCTCCCCTCTCCTCGGTAGGCAGGCTGCTAATTTGCAGTGGGAATTACTGGTGCCGTTGAACACTGATCACCTTTTCAGCTTTAATCTGTTCTGGGAAGAGCTATGTAGTGAAAGGAAGATGGAAAGATTTGATTACGTGTTTGAGACATTCCCTATGAATACATTCGGGGGGAAAGATGATAATGACCCCGTACAAAGTTCCGGTTTTATTGGAGTGTGTCTTTAGTTTGATGACAGACTGAATTTGCCTCTAGATTTTCTGTCTTCTTTGTCCATCAGGAATTCCAATGCTGAAGATAGTGTTCGCAGGCCATGAGCACCTCTCTCTAATATCCGTGCCCTTGCTCATATACCACCCAGTTCAGATCCTTCTGGGAAGTGTGTTAGTGCCAACGATAAAGTCTTGGATGGTGTCAAGGCAGAAGGTAAGACTCTGGCAAGATCTCATTTAAATCCAAATTAGATTGAAATGCTATTTCTGAATCTTAGCTGTTCATATTCTTTAAGTTTTGCTAGCATATTCTCATTCTCAAGTACATATTTTCTTAACTAATCACAGTAATAATAATGATGCATTGATCCATTTTATTTGAAAAGGAAGACTGAGGGTTAATTGAAGGGCAAATTGCAATGGGTAAAGGTGAATATACTCAAAATATCTGTACCCCTCCTCTCAGGTGTTCACCATCTTTCCCCCACCCTGTGTTTTTCATATGTGTCCTGATTTCACATGCCTTTCTAAATATGATAGCCCCTGGGGCACCTGGGTGGCTCAGTCAGTTAAGTGTCCATTCTTGATTTTGGTTCAGGTCATGATCTCATGATTCATGAGTTCGAGCCCTGCATCGGGCTCCATGCTGACAGCATGAACCTGCTTGGGATTCTTTCTCTCCCGCTCTCTCTGCCCCTTCCCTGCTCGTGTTCTCCCTCTCTCTCTCTCAAAATAGATGAATGAAACTTTAAAAAAATTAAATAAATAAATGTGACAGCACCTGGGTTTATCTAAAATGTCTATTTTTTTAATATTCTAGACACCTAATAACTTCTTTGCACAGCAAAACTATGTGTTTGGGCATTTAAATAATTTAATTAACAAAATAAACACAATGTCAACTTCACTACACTTAGCTCAGAGTCTTGTTACTTATTTGATATCTGTAGATTTTATTTCCTAAATTATCAGCCCAAATAAAATCGGCCAGGTGATTCACACAAAGTTTAGTTGCTGCAATATACCATCGAAGCATCCACAGAGTTGTCTCCTTCCCAGCAGCTCAGACCTTACAGGACTTCTCTGAGCCTATACACAGCATGGCAACTGTTATCAGGAGAAGCATAGGCAAAAAGAGACATCCAGTGGCAGGGGAGTGCCCTATGTTGTGTCATTAGCGTCATGAAAATGGAAGAGCCACACGACACCCGTTGAGCTCTGTGTGCCAAGCGCATCCCAACATTTACCTGGTTCGGAGTGTGGACCTTGAAAAGCCTACGGGCTGTGCTACCTCCTTTTTGGGTGACCTCGGGCACGTACTTCACTTCTCTGTACCTCAGTTTCTGCCACTCTGAGACTAATGATAATATCTACTCTTTAGAGTTACAGAGGGTTAAATGGCAGGTGTTTGATAAAAGCTAGCGGCTGTAAGTATCCTTATTGTCATCGCTGCCCATTACTATGTACAACACCTTTGGCGGCGAGCTCTGTTGTCTCACTGTACAGGTTAGGAAGTAGGCTTGGGGAGCTGAGCAACTTGCCCAAGGCTACATGGGTGGCTTCGTCAGTGCTAGAGTGTGGACTAGAACCCTGGTCTATTTGGCCTCCAGAATCTTGCCCCAATACCACAAGAACCTCCCAGACAAAAATAGAACATCGCTTTTATACGAAGCGCCCTAGGTCCCCAGGATCCTACTTGAAAAAGCTAGCCCACCCAGCACCTTCATTTATTCTATCATTTACCAGAACGTTAGCCATTCCCATTCTGTACTGGGTGCCACTATGGGCTCCGATCTGCCCACTCTGAGTTGGTAGAGGAGCGGTTTAGTACCTTTTTATTTCTTTTACTATTTATCCCTCTTGAAAACTTCCATTTATATTTATCGATGTGTATGTGCGCTGTTGGTCAGAATCCATACACATACATTTTGACAAAGAATGAAGACAGTTATTTGAAAATCCTAATATTCTATCAAAAACATGTAGTTGTAGTGAACAGAAAATTGTTTTAAAGCTCCGGGATTTATTCTGCAGAGTAACTGAAGCATTTCCAAAAGGGAGGCAAAATTGGACAACGCTGCTCATTTTCCTTTTGCACGGGAACTCCTCCAAACAAGGGAGGTATCGGCTACCTTAGAATAATCCAGAAGGCTTGGAATATTTACCCATCCCATTTGACCACAAAATAAATACAAACTGTCAATCATATCCATGAGTGTCTCCTCTGCTTTACAAATAATAGTGATTGAGACGCATGGCGACCATCTATGTTTGGTGGGACAGTGTGAGTAGCCAGGTCAGGCTGGGGAGATGACAAAGTCTGCCGGCCGGTGAGGTGGGCAGATGGGTCTGTTTGTGTCTGGAGGTTTGGATCACTGGTTATGTGAGGCTGTCGGGGTGGGCTGCTTCTTCCTTCTAGTAGCATAAATTATCTGCTGTTGATTGATGCTTTCATTTTGTTCATAGATACTGTCCAATTCTGAACATCACGTTGTCCTTTCTTACAGGGAGTGAAGTTGACGAGGCCAACAGTATAATGAAGACGGCGCCCTTCGTGTAGCGATGTATATATGTACAGGATTGTACACACAAACAGTTCCGAAGACACGTACTTGTGAATGTTGCTTCGATGCATATTTTATTTTTCTACACAAAAATATGATATAACAGTTTAAGTGCCTTAAAATGTATTTGACAGGAGCGTTATTTCCAAAACCTACTTCGTTGGTTACTGCCAGGGGTGGTGCTGTATTTTGGAGTGGTTTATTTATTTATTTTTCCTACCACAGGAAACTGTCACCGTGACAAAAAGCAAACATGCTTTCCTTGTGCCACCTTTGGTGCAATACAACTCTGTTCTAGTTACTGTGCTGTTTGAAATGAGGTCACCCCATCAGGAAGATGCCCTCCTGATGACAGTGAAAATTTCCAAAGTCTTATTCATGAATACTTTGATTTACTGTGTGATTCTTTTTTTCTACAACTGTGACATGCCTCTTCCTTATCAACTCAGCAGGGGTCATAGATTGAATAGATGCTGAAAAGCATAAGTTATCTGCATTTCTTGACATCATTTTTTAGACATTCCTTCAAATAGTTTCCACACAGAAACTCCTCAGTCCCATTATAAGAGATGGCGGTGTTATATGTCTTAAATTTATTATAAGCTGCTTCAAAGAAAGAGCCTGATGTTTGAGTTGTAAGTAAGGGAAGTTTTGAGGTAAACTACAGGACTCAGTTTTCAGGATTTTTACAATTATATTTCACATATTTTCCCTTCTTCTGCCATAATTTCTTTCTTACCTGTTTTCCAGCACACTCCCAAACTCGTAACAGCAAATGTAAGACACAAAAATGTTACCGTCAGTTGGAGAACAGCAACAATTAATGGTAGATTATATTCACATTCCACAACTGAGACCAGAATTTATTCTTGTTACACAGATGTCTGAGCACAAATTGCCCCTTTTAGCCGGAAGCAGCCTGTTACATCCTTGAATTAAGCACACGTAAGGCACTTGAGACAAGTTATTGACGAAAATTTCCTTGGCAGATTTGACAAACGTTTGCAACAATTTTTTAGAATTAAACCATATTGCTCTTATGAATAAATAAAAATATAAAGGTCATGGATACAAGCAAATGTTACATATACACATACGGAAAGAAAACTGGGCACAGAAAATGCAAAAACATTCATTAACCAAAATACCAAATAAAATGATGTCCCAATTGGGCATCGGCTTTCAAAAGAGTGTTCATGTTTGCTTCTACTGTGGCTGAGCAAACTTTTACTGGACCCAACTAGAGAAGAAAGTAATATATACAATTAGGGGAACATTTTCTTCTGCTTCCTGCACAGCATTCTGTCACATCCTCTCTGCGTGTCCTTCCTTGATCTGATAGACGGTATTGGCATCCTGGGTCTCACAGAGGCTGACTCTGTCCTCAACAGCTGTTTAGTTGTTATCTGGTCAGCAACACAAAAATCATTCCATAGAAACTTACCGGCTTTATCAGTACTGTAAATTTATATTATTGTCCCGACCAGCTCTCATCTCTGTAACTTCTGACCATTTCAATACTATTGAACCTCGTAAGTTTCACGAGAGTTATCCTCACTGTAAATTTTAAGGCTAGTGCCAGACTCTGCAAAAATCCTTGTTCAACAGGCTATTTGCCAAGAATGTCCCTATATCTAAAACTCCAGTAATTTTGCTCGATACCTTTGATGCTTACATATGGAGCACAGGAAGATTTTCATGTTTTGTTCCCTCAAGCTTCTTTGAATTTCAGAGGAGATGGACTTGTCTGTCTGTCCATCTGAGCTATAAAAATCTTTCTCTCTAGATTAGAATACCGATTTTTTTTTTTTGCCCCAACTTATCTACCTCTATTATCTAACACCTATAGTAGGTGTGATTAATGGGATAAGGTTCAACTGAAAATGCTATAACATTTTATCTTTTGCTTTAAAAAATGTTTTGTTTTCAAATAATCTCTACATAGTGCATTTTGGTGGCTTTAGTGATAGGTTTATGCCCATTTCTTTTTTTACACAAATACCGTGGCATATTTTTCCATAAAGAATAAAAAATAAAATCAAAATTTATTTTTAATTCATGCTTATTGGGATTTAATTATTCATCTCAAAATATTTTGCTCTGTGTTATGCACTGTCAGGCTATCCATTTATGCATTCTTTTATCTAAATGTGTTTATGAAGGAAATACATTGTATTTATGTTTACTCGTTTTTCCACCTGTTTTTTTTTAACGGTTGTTATGAAATTTGATTTTTTTAATGGGTGATACTGTTAATCTTTTCATGTGTCCTTTTCTCAGTTTTGTATTTTTAAAAAATTCTTCCCTATTTTGTTTAACACACCTCTGGCTAATGTTCAGTGTTTGTTTATGCTAAATACCAAATTTTTACAAAAGGATTGGTGAAGTTAATGAAGTGGGTTATTTATGATGAATGGAAGATGCAAATAATTCTATGATTAAACAGAGATGTTTCCAAAATCACAAGAGAACCTGTGGCTTATTTTTAACCTGATTTCAGATACACTCCTATGGCCTTCTAAGTCTCTCTAGATTTCTCTTGATTCATTCCAGTATTATTACATCATTTGTGGTTAAATACACATAAGCTTCATAATCTTCCCAGGTACCCATATCAATACCTCCACCGCAGCATAATGTTAACATCCAAAATTAGCCCTTGCTTCTTTTGTTAGCATTGTTTTCTCTGCAACAGGAGTGAGGACCGAAAGACAAACATACTCAAGAGAAGGGACCAAATTTAAGCAGTTCGAATTTCAGGCCCCCTTGTCATCTTCTCAAGGGATAGAAAAGATGAAACATTGGAATGCCCTTTCCAAACGCAGTGTGTCTTTATGAGCGCCTTACCTTGTGTAGAATTCCATATTTTTTTGTTCTTCTTTGGCTGCCTCCTTGGCTTAACAATCCTCTTTGCCCTGGCAGGCTGTTGTAAATGCCACCCCCTCCATGAGGCTTTCCTGCCTCCCCAGCCAGTGCTAGACTTGCTCCCTGTAACATGCCCTTAGAACCTGTCCCTCAAGCCTTCTGAAACCTTTGCGTTGTCTAGTCATTACTTTCATTTGTCTCCTGCAGTGTGGCCTTCATTTCTGTTTCTCTACAGTGCCTAGCACAGTGCCTGGCTCAGAATAGTGTCTAGAATATACATGTTGACTTTCTCAATTGTTATCTTAATGGGTAGGACATGAAGCTTCAAAATTATGAGAGAGCTCGTCCCTACATTTAGATCATTACTAATTTACAGGAAAAACTGACTTTTTTATTGCTGTTCCGATCCTGAATAAAACTGTGGAGCTACATCGAGCTACTCAGAGAAATACACTACTTCATAGCTGTGTAAATATTAACTCTCCAAGGTGACATTGCAGATGTGATAAGCAAACAACTTTCATCTTCTATGCTTTGACAGAACAGTAAGCCCTCAATAATTCAGGCTAAATCAGGTTGGGTCGATCTGAATTAGTGAATACTTTATATGCATAAAAAATAGTTTTCCTTATAGAAGTGTTAACATACTATAAAGACTAGATACAGATTAGTATGATTATTATCCTATCATTGGTTTGTATATAGACATAAACAAAAAGGTCTTACAAGACTTTATTCTCTCTAGTAAGCCAACTAATCTTATTTACAAGATATGACAGTTTCTCAAATGTGAGTTAAACATAACCTCATTTAAAGGGGAAAAAAGTTTCTCATACACCCTGGAAAATTTGTCTACAGAGCCCATTATGAGAAACTGCATTAAATGGTAAATGACCATCATTGGGGCACCTGGGTGGCTCAGTCGGTTGAGCGTCCGACTTTGCTCAGGTCATGATCTCACAGTCTGTGACTTCAAGCCCCACGGGGGGCTCTGTGCTGACAGCTCAGAGCCTGGAGCTGCTTCGGATTCTGTGTCTCCCTCTCTGCCCTCCCCTGCTTATGGTCTGTCTCTCTCAAAAATAAATAAACATTTTTTAAAAATTAAAAAAAAAAGTAAATGACGATCACTAAGGATCCATCAGCACCCATGTGCTTGTGAACATGGGTGCAGATGAGACCGCTGAAATCACAGAACCACGCTGAGTCATAGATGGTCCCCCCCATGATTTCAACAACTCAGAAATTGTGAGACCAGGCCTCAGAGTCTGCTGATAGGAAAAGGCAACACACCGAAGAGATCGATCCTGGCCACAGCCATGGACATTAATCATTCCCTCGTTGCCCACTGTTCCAAATGTGAAATCCTTGCAACCGTATCGATTTGTGCGCACTGCTGAAGTTCTAGACTCTGACTCTAGATGTTCACAGTGCTGTCGGTGTGGTGCCCTGGGCTGGTTTTGCCAACGTGCTCAAAACTCATCCTGTATCTTTTCCACCAGTTCATGTTTCCCACGACTTCCTGCCCTGGTCCCCACTGCCGTTAGCTTCTCACGTGCGGTGTATTCTGATGGTGCCCCTCCCCCTCAGCCGCCGCCCCCACAGCCCTACCTGAGAAGTCCCACGCATGTTGACCATGGGGCAAAATACCATTTGTACAGCTCACCTCTCTGCTCATGAAGCCAAAGAGAATTGTGTGACATCCTAGGTTTGTTGCTAGGATCGAATGAGATAATCCCCGCAAACAGCTTGTCACAGCGCCTGCCACTTGGCAGGAACTCAGTTAAGTGGCAGCTATTATTGCGAAACAGCGGATGGGACCTGGGTAAACCGCACTGGTCGTGTAGAGTCAGGCGTCGGGCTCGATTCTGCATGACTTCTAATTATGCAAAAGACCTATTACAAAGTCCATTAAATGTCACTAATCAAGTCAGGAAGTGACCAGGGCACGAGTCTTACTTCATCAGTTAATGAGGGTACCTGATTCTGAATTTTAACATGGTTGCTGCAATCCCCGGCTTCTGGCAAGGCTTGAAAGGCCCTCCCTGCCCATCACTGCCGTCCAGGTCTTGCCTTTTTCTGCCTTCTCCAAAGAACTCCAAGGAGAAATTTTGCCCAACTTCCTCAAAAACCCTGAGTCTGGCTAAGAACCATCGGATAAAGCAGTTGACAGACAGAACTGCCTCCATATTGATTCGCATTGACTAATGCCTGCCTGGGATGAGTTCTGAACTGGGAGCTGCTCCCAGAGCAGGCACGGTGGCCAAAGCTTTCTCAGAGGGCCTTTCCTTAAGCTCACTGCATCCAGGCTGAAATGTTCCCTTTCCACTCGGTTGGGTGCCACCATGGCCCTGGAAAGGCTGGCTGTCCCTTTCACATGCCCCCTTTGCACTCACCCCCTTGAGGTTAACCATTTCCAGGAATTCTGGTCTCTGATTTTTCTTTCCACCCTCCCACCCTCCTGCCTTTTCCAGTGGGAACTTTTGGGCCACTGTCACAGCATCAGCCACCTTCTGTAAACCAGCAAGAGCTCCCAGATCTGTAGCCCTGAGTGCACGTCTGACAACATTCGGACGTTCACACTTGGGTGTCCTCAAGGCACCTCTAACCCCCTATGCCCTGAAGCAAAGGCCAGCCACCTCTTCCTTTCTCCACACTCAGTCCTCCCCAAGCCAGCCTCCTATGTTGGCACAGCAACCAGGCCTGGAGACTTCCCCTCCACCTTTACCTGCACTTTTCACATTCAGTAGTCTGGTAGGTCTGAATTCTATTACAGACTATTAATTCTATTACGAATCCTCTCCTTCATCTCCGCCTTCTTCATCCCACTGCCACTGTCTTAAAATACCTTTTTAAATGTTGGGTTTTTTTTCCCCCTCCTGGAGTACCTTTCTCCGATCCACGGCACTCTCTGCTGACACTTATCAATCACCTATCATGTGCTGAGTGCTCTGCTAAATGCTTCACATGGATTACCCCATTTAATCTTTATGACAGTTCTGACATTGATCTAATTGTTCCCATTTTACAGATTAGGAACCCTGGATTTCCACCCAGGTTGCTGACATGACCGGTACCTCAGCACTAATGACTCCCCATTTTTAGGATTCCACCACAGCCCCCACCACCATGAGACACAAGGATCGGTTACCAGTTGCCTACTGAATCTCTTCACTTGCTATGCTACCACTCGTCAGGTTTGTGCCAAATTACCCTTGTCCACATATCTCTCTCTCCCTCTAAATAATTCATTTTTTCGATGGGGACCTTGTTTTGTTTATCTCTGTAACCCTGATAACCAGCAGAATGCTTGCCTGATGATAGGAACCTCAATAAATGCTTGTTGAATAATGAGTTAACTTGTAAGGCCCTCCAGCTTGCTTTTTTGATTCTGGGGGACAGATGTCTTCAGATTAGGAAACACTATTTTTGGAGAGTGGCATGTGAATCAATTATCATTCGGTGAATGGAAAGCATCATATTAACCAATCTACAAATGTTTCTGAAAGGACTTTTTTTTTCCCCTGAGAACAATCAATAAAAATAATGATGACAGTTTCAAGGCCAGAGTATCTAGATTTCAGTATCTCTCCCAATGTGCATTCCTTGTTTCACCATTTGCTGTGGGAGCCATCTGTCTGGCCGCTATGTGTGCAAGGGTCCTGAGGTCAGAATGAGACATCCAGCCGGGGAGAAGCATGTAGCTTTCGGCCCAGGGCTAATCAAACAGCCCCTGCCTCTGTGCCCTTCATCTGCTTTCTGTTTCTCATTCTCCCAAGACACACATGCATCCCTGCTTGCCCTCCTGAGACTTTAACCACTCAGCCCCAAATGCTAAGTTAGGATCTAACCAAAACTCAACTAGCTAAAGAGAGTGCATGGGCAGATGCAAGAGAGAGCACTGGGCCAGGCATAACGAGGCCAGGCAGGCCAGTTATTGTAAAGGGAGCCCTACATCAGGGCCTTTTACCTCTGGGTCACTGGTTCAAATCCAGCCAGGCCTCGGCTGACAGAAAATCATTACCAACTCTGTGTCAGGTTGCTTGACAGATGGAAAATGAGTTTCTGTCTCCGTCCAGCAGGCAAGTGTCCACATCACACTTGGCACTAAGCAGCTCTCAACCCTGTGGAGACAGAGTAGAAGTCAGGCGACAGCCGCCCTTGTGTCAGGCAGGTCCCTGAGGTCAGGCAAGCCTGCATTTCAGTGTTCTCTGCATGTGGGTCTGACAGCCTCCTTGTCTCAGCCCTTTCATGAGCACTTTATTAATCTGCTTGTGTTTTTTTGTCTGAAGACATTGTTTAACAAGTCGTTTGAAGTAATGGAACAGCTGAGAAAATCTCATTCTGCAGCATCGAGAAATGAGCGACCAAATCATAACAGAACACTGTCTAAAGAGGCATTTTTCTCCTTGGCTCAGCTGGGCCAGGCTGGGCTGGGACCCCTGGGCTGCTGAGTATGTCCAGTGGAAAGTGTGGGTCTGCTGAACAGGGTAAGCTGGCACCACAGCTCCACCCCAAAGTGCCTAGATAAGGGGTGGTGGGAGACAGTTCCCTCCAGGACATTTAATTTTCATCTCTTTTTCCCTCATGAAAACATTGAAGCCACTGGTCTGAAGGCATTTCAAGCTTAGAAAAATCTTTCTTCCCTTCCTGTGCATAAACAGGCCCCGCCCAACCTTCAGAAGGGTGTCTACCAAATACCCACAGCCTGGACTTTCCTCACCACAGCCAAGTAGGAGGAACTCACACCACACCCCTGGATGGCTCTGACAAATGCAGAACATAGTCTGACTTGGCTGCATACTTGCAAGCCCCCTCCCCTCTATGGCCATGAACCCCGTCAGTGCAATACCACTCCAGGGCCATCCTTGGAGAATTTCATCATCACAGGAGCTCTTCTTTTTAACTCTTTCCGGGAGATCCACAGAGTCACACCCCTCCTGGGTCATCCAAGAAGCTCCAGTCCTCCTAAGACTCTCTGGCAATGAACAGAAGGAGCCCACTCAGTTTTTTGGGTGCATCCTCAGCAAGTTTGCTGCCAGGGATTCATTTGGCCAGCATGAGGCAGACCGCATGGTCCCCTCTGTTGACCCTCCAGAGTGTAAGCAGTGGGTCCCACTACTCTAGAGTTCACCTGGCTTGTGGCAACCTGACCACCGTGTGTGAAGGGACCTTCTGAGCTGTCTCTAAGAGCAAAGAACCAGGGAACCCACAGCCACATTTCTGTCCCTGGGAAACCCACTTCCCCTTCTTTCCCTGTGTCCCTCCAGCCTTGCTTATTAGGACCAGAGCCTGGGGTCCCCAGACCTAAGCTTGACTTTACCCCTTGTTTAGTTGAATTGGGGAAAAGAGACGATAGCACAGAGAAAAGCACAGGGCTCAGGACCACCGTGGCATCTGCCTTTCTCACTTCTCAGCCTTCTTTTCCTCTCCTCAGAGATTTCTGAAACAGAAAGAAGCCCTAGAACACCCAATTTGCATTGTGCATCCTGTTCCCACTCTCTGTTGGACACACTGGTATTATTATCAAATAGAGATGACCCCCTATTGTATCTGTTGCTGCTCACATATACCAGCAGTTTTAATATAGATTCCCTGCCGCATCTGAATTTCTGTGAGGGCTGTATCCATATGTGCAGTCACTGTTACAGCATATGGCGTTACTTTCCCTGACAAGCTGGACAGAAGCTGGGTTTTAAAGCTGTGTGCACGTGTGTGTTCACGCACACCCATGGTTTTAGTTATAAAGTCATACGTGCTCATGGAAAAAAAATCGAATGGAGTACAGCGAAAGCTGGGTCTGCAGAGCATGCTTGGAACACCACTGCCCCACAGCCCCCCTGCTCATTGCCTTTCCGACTTTCTCCTCCGCTGCAGTCCTGAGACCACAGGGCAACCCTTCAGGAGTCACAGCTGCCTTGCTTCTCCCCAGAGCCATCCGGACCACTTTCAAAGGTGGCCTTTCAGCTCCCCTCCACAAAGAGGAAATGGAACAAGAAGCCTGCAGCACAAAACCCCTGGACAGGGAGAAGCCTTTTGACGAGTGCTTGTCTGCTCACATATGGGAGTGCACAGAGGGGCCAAGGTCAGTGGAAGGGAATGGCTCCCAAAAGGAGCGGGAGGGACACCTGCCTGCCAGGCTGGGCCTGAAGCAAGCTGTGGTCTTGGGCACCTGGACCAGCCCTGATCTTCCAGTAAATGAGACACCCCAGGGAAGGACACTCCCTGCTGACCCAGCCCAAGCTGTGCGAAGCTCTTTCCACCCTGGGAGACACCCATGTACACAAAAAGAAGCAAGTGCTTTTGTGTTCTCTGGCCTCCTTCTCTAGCTGTGCTTCTGGAAGAATGAGGAATATTTGCAAGTGAAGGCCAAGGGCTCGCCTTGACGTTTAGAGAGCCTGTCTTTGAGAAAGGAAGCAGCAGCATCCTATTCAGAGCTAGCACTGAGCCAGGCGCATGGCAGGAGCTCAGTGAAATGTTACATGGAAGAAAGTGAACCACTTCTACCCCAGCTCCAACCACTGCGTGTGTCCTTCTTCAAAACACTGCTCCTCCTCGAGTCTGGTTTCCTTCTCTGAAATGGGGATGACGATGGGAATACCCACCTTACGGAGCCGTTTCCAGGATAAAATGAGGTCACTCAAGTGAATGACCTGAACTTGAAAGGGTGACATAAATGTCAGAGATGGGTATCAGATATGCCCCAGAATTGAGGTTTTAGTGGCTAAAAGCCACTCTCATGTACCCATTGTCATTTTTCTACTCATCGAGTAAGAAAAGTGTAATAATCTCTCCCCCACCTGTACCAGTGGAACTCAATGGAGCTGTTTCTTTTTGGGTGGGAAAAAAATTTTACTTTTCTAACATGGGCTGTGTGGAAAAAAAAAAAAAAAAAACTACTCATCACTGCCCTGGACAGCCCTGGTTGCACAAAATATGCACAGCACCCTTCCATCACCAAGACTCGGTCTTATTTACACTTATTTACATATCGAGCGAGATCTCCATGGCTGCCTGCCCGGAAGCCCTATTTTTAATTGTTGGCCACCCAGCTGCCCCCGACCCTTCCTGGCGCTTTTCTGAGAATTTCCTGCCACTGCTAGCTTGCAGGGCAGGGCAGCAGATAGACTCCTCGGACAGGAGCTCAGCAAAGGCTGAACTCAACCAGAGGCCCCGAAATTCGACTCTCACAGCCCCTTTCCAAGGTGATTCCTGGTCTGCTGGGATGGGCCCCCTGCGGAGCAGAGGGGATTTGGGTGCTGGCCCGTGGGCCAGCTTAGCGGCTTGGCCAGCTGTATCCCCTGTGGACAAAAGGACAGGTGAAGGGAAGCAGCGGCCTGTCCTCTCCCCAACTTCTCTCTCTGGCTGCGCTTCTGGGAGAATTAGGAATAGTTCCAAGGAAGGCAAAGGGCTGGGTCTGAAATTTAGACGGACTGATTTTTCTTCTTCTTTTTAAAAAACAGCGTTTCTTAGAGCAATAAAAAAATATATCGATAAATATTTTCCAAGAGTGCCCTCTAGTGGAAATTTGGTGGCAGGAGCAGGTCTTACAAATAAGTGACTTGGATCCCAAACTCCTGAATAAAAATAAAGCACATTCAAACGAGACCTCCTTCACACGTGACCTGCAAACATATCAAATTTCTCCCACAAGGCCATGAAATGTCACATGGCCTTGATTGGAAATGAAGGCTGTCTGAAGTCTCTGAAAGGAAATCGTGCTCTACTTTTGGAAGTGGAGACCATCCTGTTATATGCTCAGTATTTTGAAACTCTAAGTGCAGAGAAATATGTGGAACAGGACAACGAAAAAGATCCGTTGGTCGTATTCCTAGGCTGCGCATGTGTTGTTGGCTGGCTGAGTGCTTTTATTTTGGCTGTGGAGGAAGCCAAGCCTGCAATAACGTCCAGCACCAAAGGCCACACACACTGCTGGGTTTTTACCTTGGAGGATGTGGGACAATGAGTCATTTGTGCCTCTTCCTGATTCTTCCTGGCCAAGGTCAGCTTTCCCACTGGAACCGAGCGGCTTGGCTCAGAGCCCGAGCCGTCTGGAGCCTCTGAATGGTGCAGAGCCCAGGGAGACGGTGCACCCCCACCGCGCTCCCCGCGAGGGCCCCAGCACAGGCTCCCGGGCAGCCCTTGTCCAATCATAAAACCTCACTCACTCTGCTCAGTTTAGCATGAAGGGCCTCCTGGTGGAGGCCTGAGGAAATCATCAGTCCTAAAGAAAGGTTCCCAGGCCAAATTCGGCGAGAAGCTAACTCAAATGGCTTCTGACCCTTCTTACCCTGGCTGGTGAGCTTTCCAAAGATGATTCACTTTTATCTGCTTGGGTTGATTCCGATTCATCTCGTAACCACTGCTTCTACTAGTAGTAATAAAACAGCTGCCATTCATTTATTTCTCCATTCCACGAATGTATTTCGAGCACCACCTCTGTACCAGGCATGTTCGAGACTCTGACCACCAAGACAGACAAGGCCCCGATCTCATGGGAATTACGGTCCAGTGTGGAGATAGATGACACACGAAATATCACGTTGAGGCTTTGAAGGAAACTAAAAGTTGAGCAAGCAGCAAAGGACTGAGATGGCACACTGATTACACCTCCCACTGAATGTGTTGTTTCGCCAGCTCTTGACAGTGCTACAGTCTGGCCTTTGTCCTGAAGAGATGCTGATCAGATGCTCCCCCAACAAACCAACTCAGAGCTAAGCCCACACCTAGTGTTCCTCCTCAGCTTCCCTTCATGCGGCCCCTCTCATCCTACAGCCGAAGGGACGGGTCTCCTGACTCTGTGACTAGATCCCCCTCCACTTGTGCAAAATTCATCACTGACTGGAACCCGAGCAGGAGCAGGAAGGAAGAAAATACCACCAGACGTGACCACTGACTACTCCTCAGCTGCTGGAGGGAAAGATAATAACCCAATCAGCCTACACGCAGATGGTAGTGTGATGACGGTTTGAGTGCAATGAATAATGAGGGGATATCCCTACCTGGATGAAGTCTTCGGGCAGACGTCTCTGAGAAGCATCTATCACATGCCAGCTATTTACCGTGTCAGAGATCGAGAATACAAAGATAAAGAAAATGCTTCCGGTACCTTTGAAAAGTTGAGTCCCACGGTGAAATGATAACTTCGTAGGATTCAAACAACAGGATTTCAAAATAGCCCTAAGGTCTATCCCTCACAATAAATCTGCTAAGTAATTCATGCAGTCCCCCTTTTGTAGATGTAGAAACTGAGCTATGAGACATGGGAGGACTTTCCAGAGTAGAGCCCATCAGTCACGCTGTCGAGTTTGAATTAAGGCCCTTCTTACTCCCAAATATTTTCTTTTTTTTCTTGCGTATGCCATGTTGCTTGGTGGAAATGGGGATGAACAGTGAGATCCCAAAGTGTCTCTCAGCTCAAAGGTTTCATATGGGCACACGGCACCGTCTCACGTGGGTTAAGAGGACACTGCCCACTCTCCCTTGTCTCCTAACATCTGGCTGAAGGACTCTTGCTCAATCTAGGAAACAGGGTTCTTACAGCAGTCAAGTTCAGACTGAGTTCTCAGCCCCAAGGCCTTACGGGAAGTATTTTGAGGAAGAGGGACAGAAGGACAAGCAAAGGAAATGGGAGAGCTGACTTCTCTTCCCCCAGGGTAGCTGTGCTTTGATCCCATCTACATATTAGGCTTCCATTAGGGGCAGATTCCCTTTGAAAAAGGACTTCTTAAGCTTGATACAGAGGGAAGGGGTGGATTGGGGTCAGGGGCTGGGTGTAATAACCTCCAGCTTGGTGTTGGGTCTAGGGCCCAGCTTGGATATCAGAATATATTGCCACCCTGCCATTGGCCACTCCTTAGAGGCAGGGACCACACCAGACTTCCCCTTGTGCCCGCCCCCTCCAACGAAGATCCTGCCACATGACAGGTGCTCAGTATTTGCCTAAGTGATCTGAATTAATGAATCTGAATTAGTTCGGGCTCCAATGAAGTCTCCAACTTAGGAGCCCTCCCTTTTTATGTTCAACCTCTCATCTTCCTACTCAGTGGTGACCAACCCCAGAGACGGCTGGACAACAGACAAGAGGCTTTCCTCCAGAACACAAGGGAAAGACTTCAGGAAGCATCGGCCATGGAAGGGGGCCCCTGCTGCCTCCCCAGAGCTATTCTATAAAGATGACTGCTGGTCCCATGAGTACAACTTCTGCTTTACTCTCCGGAAGAACTGGGAGCATGCTGCATGTCTACTCACACAGTGAGGGACAGACATGATCCTGAGAGCGTGGCTCTTGGCGGCCTGGGAGGTAACTCCCTCCACAGATGCCTTGAAGGGCCTACTATATACAGACTTGTTTCTGCTGCAGAAATGCCTTGTTTCGCCCACAACCCTTTCACGTAGGGAATCTATATGCAAGTTCTGCTGTGTGCCAGGCGTTGTGCTAAATGCTAGGTTACATAGCCGAGAATAAACACACAAGAATCCCTGCCTTTATGGAATTTATACTCATCAAAACCTAAAGCAGCAGCTCTCAGCCAGGGCAGCACATTCAAAACACCTAGAAATCTTTAATAAATATGGACGTGGGCCCACTCCCAAGAAGTCTGATTTAATTGGACTGGGATCCTGATAGCAGAGTTCATATCTAAAGGATCTGGGGCTAGATGAGAGGAACTCTAAAGGTCTGTGGAGAAGCTTCTAGTCTTTCCAATTATGCAATGAGCCAGTCTCCTTCCTTATTACTTATTAAAGTTACTTATTAATATTGACTTATTAAAGCTGGACCTTTCCCCTGGTACCAGGCTGTGGGAGGAAAAGGGGAAACGCACAACCGCCCATTTGTTTCCTCCAGAATTTCACTACCGCCCGCCGTATGTCTGTTGCTGAATGTCTTCTGGAATTGGAGGCTTTGCCAGCTCAGGTCCTGACACCTGGAGGTCAGAGAGGTTCAGTCTCTGCCTTCTGTCACCCTGGGCCACTAATCACTGCCGCCGCTTTTTCTCTTCTCCTCCACTTCCTTTTCTTTGTTGCTTGACTCCAAGCTCTTTTTGTCTCCACCTCTTAGATCCGGTCGCCTTCAGTTTTCTTTATGGCTCTGGAAGGTAGCAGTGGTGCCTGAGCTGGGGTAGAGGAGTCTCTCCCCCACCCCCATCAGGGTCCCTCCTTTTCTAATCTCTGCAGAGTCTTTCTCTCTATCCAGTCCTCCTCACCACATCCACCCCCTGATCTAGCCCTTCTCCTGCCCCAGTGCCACGCTTTATTTAAGCTTTTTCTTGACCTCTCTGCCACTGGTGCACGAGACCTGCGGGAAACAGGAGGCAGCCTCTCATTAAGCATCCGGGGGTGGAAACTGGCCGTTGGGATCCTCCCTATCTCCACCCATGCCTGGCCATCACCCGATCTGCAAAGCGTCCCATCCACAAACATTAAAGAGAGAGAACAAAACTGATCTACTTGCTTGTTTGTTTTTTAATACCTGGAGGAGTTGATTTGCAACCCCCGAGGGTCTGGGCAAGTAGGGGCTCTGCTTAATCAGAGGGCTCGGGCTTACATAATGCCCTGCAAATAATAATAATAATAACATAATAGTACTAATGCTTGTGCTACATTTGGAGCTTGAAATGATCAGTGACATTTCCCCTGATGAGGTTAAACAGCCTGGCTCTCGGGGCTGCACATTTGCATAATAAAGATCAGAAGTCACTGCCTTCTACATCTCTCTCCGCACAAGCCGCCTTGTGTCCTTGATTCAGGGACACCACATCCTAATGTACTTCCATATGCCGTCCTGTGCAGTGATTCTAATCTTTGGCTTGCATGTGAAATGTCAGCCTTTTTTTTTCTTCTCTTTTCTTTTTTTTGGTCTGAGAGAACAACAAATTATGTTTCTAAATGAGAAGGTACTGTCTGTAATGGATAATATAATCTGAAAATGCAGAGGCAACATCTGTGACCCTTGGCGCTAACCTAGCAAGCTGTAGTCTATTTTTCCAGCCTATCAGTTGATGGGAAAACATCACTTTAGATGTAATAATTAATCATTAGTCAAAATGGACATTCCCATTGGTTCCTTGCCTCTCAGACAACCCTGCCTAGCCTGACTATAAATCAGGAAAATACATTCTTTAATATCGGATGGAATATATTTCCAGGCAGCCCCTCTCCTCTATCAAGTAACAAAACCCTGTGCAGAAGCTGTCTATCATCAGCTGCTGGATGAAGATTCTCCTGAGGTGCCATTCGAAGGAAGGAAAATGAAGAGTCCAGAGGAAGAGAAGCGGTAAGTTCAAGATGCTGGCTGCACACCAAAGAAGCTTCTTACAGCAGTGGCTCCTAGCTGGGTCGTGGGACAATGACAGCCAGCACCTTTGCTGTGTGGACCCAGTGGTTCCTTTTCCCTTTGTCTTCTCCCCATCACCCACTGCTGGGGCCTTGTCCATTCCAGCCCAGCAGGTCAGGCCTTGGCCTAGCCCACCATGAGTGGCCAGTCCCCACATCCCATCATCCTGGGTCTAATGGCACATGCAGATTAATCATTCCAGGCATTTTTCTGCTTGATTCCAGGCTCTCTCTGGATCTATTGAAACATTTACAGCACCCCACACGCTCCAAGAAAACAAATGATCTGCCAAGTGTGTTGGAAAGAAAAGTGGGTTGGAAATCAGGATGGAAGGAAGGAGTCCGTGGACGGCCCGAGACTCTAATTTGTTGTTCCACTGTGAGCTCTCAGCGGCCTTGTTCTTCCCCTCACCTGTAAGAAGGAGGTGTTTTTAACAATGTTTAACCTTGCTTGTTGGTGAAATTTCTGAGGCAGTGCCTCAAGGTGAGCTGAAAGGGAGAAAGGGGGAGGGAAGGAAGAAGGGCAGATACCCTCAAGCTTTAAGCAGAAAATCCAACTTTTATCGTTCCACCCAATAAGCGAAATTAAAAGGTCAAAACCACTGAGTCAGATGACCTTCAAAGCCATTTCTACGGTTAAACCCTATGGTTCTGTCAGTACTGCCCACTCTATCCCCGAATATGGGAATGATTTAGGAAAGCCTGCTTCATCCTGGGGACTACAATGGCAGCTCTTAGTTACTCGACCAGCAGTTCCGCAGTGGAGTTGGTTTTGGCCTCCAGGGGACATTGGGCAATGCCTGGAGACACTTCTGGCTGTCATAACTGGGGAGGAGGGAGCTACTGTCATTAGTGGGTAGAGGCCAGATGTGCTGCCCAGCGTCCTACAATGCACAGGACAGCCCCACAACAAAGGATTGTCCAGCCCAAAATGTTGAGAGTTTGGGGGCTTAGAAACCGTGTGCCGGACTATCTACACTGAAGAAAGTGTGCTCACAGGGAGCTTCTGACTTAGAAAGCCTCCATTCAGCTTTCCTTCTGCCCCAGCTCAGATTGGGAGGTTAAGTCTATTGTCAGCCTCTCTGTGCCAAGAACTTCCCTGAGCCTTGGATCTGAGACACAGAACATCCCCTGCCCTGGAGACAGCGGCCCACAGAACTCTAGTTCACCTCTAGACAGGAACCTGCATTTCCTGATGCCCACACACCCTGCCTAGAACTGCCCCAGGTGCTGCATATTCAACTTCAATCCAGACCAAGAACTGGGGGTAGCAACACAAAGCCGGAACTTTCCATTCATTCATTTAGCAAATGAATGAATGATTTTTACTGATTGATTACTTACGATGTACTAAGAACAACTCTAGGGGCTGGGGGAATGTCAATGAGTAAAACAAAGTCTCTGTCTCATCCCAGTCGGGTGGAGGCAGAAAATAAACAACACAAATAAATACATAAGACTCAGGAAGTGATAAGTACTATAAATATTGTAAAGCAGGGAGGGGCATAGAGACCGAGAAAAGACTGCAATGGCCAGGAGGAGCTTCTCCGACAAGGCAACATTGGAACAAAGCTCTGAAGGCTTGAGGAGAGGTCAGAGAGGATGGGATTTGAGACAACAAGAACAGCCAGAGCAAGTGATCTGAATGAAGTGGTGCAGTGTTCAAGGAGCGCTCATGACTGCATAGTGGAGGTGGGGAGCCAGGAAGAAGGTGGGCAGGGGACCAGGTCTCACAGCCCCTGGTCAGTCCAATCAGATGCTCAGACTTTATTCGGAGACAGGTGGAAAGCCACCGGAGAACTCAGAGACAGTGTGGCATAAACTGAGTTATGTTTTGGGGCACCTGGGTGGCTCAGTCGGTTAAGTGTCCGATTTCGGCTCAGGTCATGATCTCATGGTTCGTGGGTTTGAGCCCCACGTCAGGCTCTGTGCTGACAGCTCAGAGCCTGGAGCCTGCTTCGGATTCTGTGTGTGTCTCTCTCTCTCCCCCTCCCCACTCGCACTCTGTCTCTCTCTCTCTCAAAAATAAATGTTGAAAAAAAAAAACTGAGTTGTGTTTTAAAAGCAAAAAGCCACCAAAAAACAAAACAAAACAAAACAAAACAAAACATTCGACAGGGCTCAGTTGTCCTGGAAGCTTCACTCAATTATCAACAGAGTCTCAACACATTCACATTTTCCTTTTGCATGTAAAAAATGGAATAACAAACTAAACATCAGACTTCCTTTTATCATAAAGGCCCTCCTGGTGCTCTAAACCAGAGGTGACCGTTCCTGGGTTTGCAACACCCGAAAGCCTCCACTTGCAGAAGGAGCAGAGTTCTTCTGAGGCTGTTCTCAAGTTTAATAAAATAAGGGACGCAAATTCATTTTACTTGAATAAAAGAAATTCCTTGCTGCACACCACTTTTAGAAGAAGGGGATAGTCTGGGGTAGAATGAAATCAAATCACGGAGCCTGTATTCCAGAGAGGCTGGGATCACTGATGAACACCGGAAGTCCCAGAATGGGAGAGGGTATATCTGTAATTTATTCATAAAGTGTCAGCCATCTCTAGACAACGTTTCAAATAAAACATGACACTTATTTAAATATTTACTGGTTTGTCGACCCATTTTTGTTGTTGTTGTTAATTAGGATTTTTTTTTAAAGGCAACAAACATTGTCACAGCAAATTAAAATCCAGACAGCCTCAATAGTAGGATAGCTCAGCCATGCTATCGTTAAGCATTAGTTTGTGATTTAGTGAAAATATTGTATCCAAGGTGAGAAATCAATTAGAAATACCAGAAATAGCCTCTCAACATAGGAAAGGTTGAGGCTCTCCCCTACTCTCCTACTCTCGATCTGCTGTTATTGAATTAACACAACACAATAGAGGTAAAAACATTTGTTTGAAATAGAGTTTTCAACAATTGTTTTTCTGCCATTTTTCCTTAAATGTGTATTTAGCCCAAACCCCCTTCTCTGAGAAGTGGCTGGCCCAACAATTCTGTAGCTGTTCCTACAAAACAAAAAAATTATGTTAAGACTTTGCATTTGAGTTGCTTTGCTTTTTTTTTTTTTTTCTTTTAATGTCTTTGTGCTTTAGTAAATGCCTTCAGGTTAACACTTCCTCCTGGCTCCCCTCTGGGGCTTCTCTGAAGCCAGGCTTAGAGGGCCTTCAAGTTCACAGTAACAGAGGGGTTTTATGTCTCATGACTACAGGTCTATGGACCCCACTGCCCCTGCCAAAAAAAGAGTTTACTCAGAATGTCTCAGCAAAAATGTGTAACCCCCAGCAGGAACTGTAGCCAGTGGCTACCATGACAACTTAAGCCGTGACCACCTCCATGCGCTGGGCAGGAGAAGGAGGGGCCGACAGGGAGAAGCTGTCATGGAAAGGGAGTAACGTTTTTGTTGACCACGGAATTTCTCTAAATGGACTAGATTTAAAGATGGTGTTGGCTGCAAAGTGACATTAAGCAGTTGGTTATATAGATGGCTAAATGTCGAACATGCATTTAATCTTCACAACAACCAAAGCAGGTAAATAATTTTGTTTTTCTCTGATGGGGAAGCTGAGACTCAGAGACCTGGCTGACTCTTCCGCACCACTTTACTATTTTGTCCGTGGAACCGGAGAAGAGGAAATACCTAACTCTGATGTCTGAGATTTCCCTCACCCCTTTCGATGTTTTCCAGGACAAGTCCCCCAGGGCACCTCTTGGGGATGAATGTCCCTTCCTTCTACTCTCACATAAGTCCTGTGGCAGGTCGGCAGTCTAACCGGAGAGGTACTGAATTAAACATAGCTTCGCATCCTTTGCCACTTCTCCCATCAAAAATGAAATCCATCGCCCTTCCTTCTGAAGAAGGAGAGCTGGCCCATGGCTCCCTGTAACCACTAGAAAGTGGCGGAAGTGAAACCATGTTACTTCTGAGGCTAGGCCTCAAGACACCGCCCAATTTCTGGTTTTGTCTGCTTGGAATACCCATCTTGGAACCCAGCCATCATGATGTAAGAAACCAGGAAGAGAAGGAACAAATTGCTGCCTACACTCATCAACGGCCCCAGCTGAGCCCCAGCCATCAGCCAGTGACTAATTGCCAGCCACGTGAGTGAGTTACCTTGGGTGTTCCAGCTCAGTCAAGAACACATGGAACGGATGAACTGCCCAGCTGAGCCCAGCCAACACTAGAACTGTGATGGACGACAAGTGGTGGTGGTCGCGGCTATTTTAAACCACTGAGTTTGGGGATAGTTTATTTCACAAACAGTTGTGAAACAGACAACAGTCTGTTTTCCCAGGAAAATGTCCTCTTGGACAGGTAAGGTCTTGAAGGTGTATGTGTAGTGCACTTGGCCATCTGATGTGATGGTCAGAGGAGAGCTCTCCACTGGTGGGTTCCTCGTCTGCATCTCAGGGAGGATTTCATTTGAGGAGGGCGAGATATGTAAAAGGATATCTGTGGCTGCCATTGGAGTACAGTAAATTCACTCATTTCCACAGCATTCCTAGAACACTTTCATCTGTGAACACGCAATTACCTAGGTCTCCCTGGTCCTAATGAGGCACTTAACTAAAGACGGGACAGATCTGCCTAGCCCAGAATCCAGGAGGAAACAATCATGGTATTAGTGCCCAGTGAGCTATAAGAGGCTGGAAAAACAGCAGGATCTAGCTCTTTCCCACACCCCAGTTTTTTTAAAAAAAATGTTTTTGTTGTTGAACTGAGATGTCATGAAAGCCTCTCTCTCTTTGGCAAGTCACTACACTTTTTCCTCATTAAGTTATTGTGAAAGTTAAATGTGAAAATGTATGCAAAGTTAGCACACTACCTGTACGATCTACCTGTGCTGGATGAATAAACACCCTTGCCAGATGTGTAGTGTTTTTCCGTTTCTACATTAAAATGCTTTGTGACTCTGTAGCAGGTCTAGCTCTGAAAAGGCAGCTAATTTCTATGTGTCATATTAGGTGAGTATATTCAAAAGTTATAGTCAAACCTGTTGACCCCACACAGTATCTATGGGACACGTCCTAAATCAAAGTGATCTTCGTAAATCACAAGAGCAGGAAAATGGACTTTGTCCACAATGCTGTCTTCCTTTTCTCCCTGAAAAGATGAGTAGAGGCTCTTCTTCAAACTGTGGGATCATCAGTTTTTTTTCAGCCTGACCTTTGGCAAAAGGCAATATGTTTGCTAGCTGTTAGGATTCATAAGCCTCCCATCAAGTGTAAATGGATGGGAAGTCTCAGATCCATTTACACCTGATGAAAAGGCGTGCTTACCCCACTCTGGTGTTTATGCAGCATGTATACGTTTTCCCACAGATGTGTTCAGTCGAGCTCTCTCAAACTCTCCTTGCTTCAGATCAATTTCCAAGGGGATTTGCCAGGCTTCTGAGTTTCCAAGAAGACTGAATACCCTTGCACTCACCTAGTCAACCGAAGCAGAGCCAGTGTTGAAAATGAAACTTCTTCTGGGGTGGTTTGGAGAGGCAAAGTGAGGGCCACGATTCTTTTTCTTGCAAGAGACACAACCCCAACATTACTTTTTTTTTTTTTCAAAGAGTTGGAAGGGATGAGGCTGACATACTGAGGAGGGACAGAATTTCTATTTCTGCAGGTTCCTTAAGGCAACAGAGGAAGCTTGGCGGCCACAGGAGTCTAGTTAATGAGCAGGTTATACAATATTCATTGTGTGGAGTTTAACTCTTCAAACAGAACGTCTAATTGTGAAAAGAAAAAAAAAAGCAGCTAAATTACAGATGTTAAGACAACAAAGCTCGGGCAGAACTCCCTCTGTTGATAAAACGGTCTGCTCACAGCTTCCTCCACTAACTGCTCACTGATGGGGGCACAGGGAGCTCCTGTCCTCATCAGCTATTCTCATTAGCTCTGTTCTGGCTGAGACACCGCAGGGTCTAGGGACAGCCACTCAGAGGCCTGCCTAGTACCACGATCTTCTCAGAGGACTGTTTTCTCACTACCCACAGAGGAAGTGATCCAGTTGTATTCCACTTCAACTGAAACAAAACTGTTCTCCCCGATCTTCCTGACATGCACAGTCTCACCTCCATCGCTGCTGGTAATAGCATCCCCAGCAGGCTCACTGAAGGATACTTCCGTCTGAGTGTGGCAATATTGGGCATGCAGGTAGCGAAGTCCAGCAGCCAGGGCCATGCCCAAGGTGGCTGAAAGGCAAAGCAGGATTCCCAGCTGGGAAGTCCTGAGCTGGAGCCCCGAAGGGGCACTGTGTCCCTCTTGCTCAACCTCAGGCCTTGGGTTGGGCTTCCTGGGGTATCCCCCTCTGCCCCTTCCATTTCCCTCCCCCACTCTGGGCTCCTTGTACTTCGACTGAGGTAAGAAGCTGGCAGAAGGCCTAGATGTCTCTGACGGGCTGCCTGCAGCAGGTGGCCTAGAAGTGGCAGAAATGTGGAAGACAGGGGTTGAGGCGGCTGCCCTAGCCTCACTCCCAGTGAATGCTTCAGAGGACCAGAAATGCCGAGGATAGGTAAGATGGACAGTGGACAGACGGGACCTCATCACAGTCCTATTAGAGGATTCCATCTTGTCCTAGAAAAGCAAAGGGAAAAAAAAGAAGTCAAAGGATCTAGTCTTCTTCCAAGCTGCCACTGAACTTCCCAATTAACTTGGGATCCTTCAAGAAGCCCAGGCAGCAGCTGAAAACCCAACCTTGTGCCTGGTCCTAAAAGAGCTCAGAATAAAATGCCCAAGTAGATAGATATGCCCTTGTGGTTGATGGGGATGAGGTAGCCAATGGAAACCCCACAAAGAGAGCATAGAGGCCAGTTACAAGAATAAACTTAGGGTCCTTTAAGAGGTTTCCAGACCAATTTGGGTGATTGTCATCTCCAATGGCAGAAAGCTTTGACTGTCTTTTTATGCTAGGACCCATGAAAGAAGACATTTAATCTTGCTGTAGGTTCCAATAAATTTGAGTAGGAATATTATACCATGTTTTATTTTGTGTTCCTTTTAAGACTTCAAAGGAATAGTAAATCAGTGTGCATGTATATTTTATACCGCCCATTGATCTAACCTCTGGAACCATACATGGTGTTTTGAGGCCAATGTTATAAAGTGGGGGTGGAGAGGTGGAAAGACAAGAATTATTAACTGAGGCTAAGTGGGAAAACAAATAACTAAAACTATCAATTTCTACAATTGTCAATAACTTCAGAGACACTGTGTATAACAGAAAGGCTGGTATTGATTGGTATAAAGATGCTGAATATATATCATACCCTTGAGTCCTTCTCTCAAATTTTGGCTACTAGTATAATAGCTTTGCTTTCCCAGCCTGGAACTTCCCACACTGGGATCAAAATATCAGCCTCATCAACCATGCACAACCAGGGCTATTACCTGTTCATCCCTATCCGAGGGCAGGCAAGTTTCCAATGAACCAAAGCTTGGATCATCCTGAGTCCTAAAGAGAAGGACAGAGGGCTGAGAAGGGGTCACTAAGTGTATGGATCAAAAAGCAGCATTTCCTACCATTGCTATGTATGCTGATAAAATCAGATTTCTTTGGAAAGACTTCTGAGTTTGGAGGGGAGGGCTGAAGAGGAAAAGGAGATGGGATGGGGAAGAGGCTAGTGAGGATAGCAACAAAGACTCACTGAATGCTTTTATTTATTTTACATAAAATATGTATTTATATATTATAAATTTACACATCTAAGCTATAAAATGTATATTTGTATCTTATTTTATTTATAGCAGCATCTCAGGGATCTCACCCTGGCCAGGAGAATACAGTTTCCCTAGGTGATTTTCATACCCAGTCCTTTTGACCAGTAGCCCTTCTACAATCAGGGTTTCTTGTGCACTTAAGAATAAATATGGTGAGGTCTTTTCTGTCAGACACCAAGAAATGTATGTTTTCTCAGCACCCCACTGTTTGGCCTCATCCTACCACCTTACTGAATGGTCCACCCCTGATCCATTACCTGAAGTAGGTGCTAGGGCTGGAAGCAATGCCCTCTGAGGAGAATCTCCCAGGAGCCATGAGTCTCTCCAGCCCACGGACATCCAAGGATGGTTCTAGGGTTGGGCTGCTGTCCCCTCTGGGTTGCTGGCCATTGCTGATTGCAGTAGCTGTGTGTGAAGATGATTGCAACAGAGTCTCTGTGCCCCCAGGAAATTCCATCACCCAAAAACTGGCAGGAGAAGAATCTAAGCTGTTCTCCTCTGTAGCTCTAGTTAGGGCAACAGCAAAGATGTCTGCACGTTGCTGGGGAAGAGTGGTGGGGGGACTGGGAGCTAAGCAGAGATCCAAAGACACCACAAAAGAGAGTGAGAGCATTTTCCTCATACTGATTAGAATAAACAACTATGATAATGGGGCAAATACTAGAGACCAAGGTACCTTGGGGACAAAAAATTAAGTTTGGAACACTCAAAAATATCAACAAAATGATCATCTGCCCAGTCATATAAGCCCCTGGCCAAGTGGCAAAGGACTCGATTTCTAACATTTTTATGAATAGTAAGCCTCTGGCCCTCTGGACCTGTACATTCTTAACAGTCATCACTCAAGGAATATAGAAACCACTATGACCACTGTTGTTTTTTTTTTCCTTACCTCTACCCAAAACTGCTTCTAGCTAGGAAAAAAAAAATCAGAATTCCACAAATCAAAGATTTTTAAAAGTCCTCGATCTTTCTTGCCATAGTATTAAGAGGAAACGATAACCTGGTGATGATAATGACTTGAGCCTGTGCCATGGGCAGAGATGAGATCACTGCCCCTGCCCTGCTCTCCGCCATCTCATTTCCCATCCATGACTGGCCAACACGATGGCCCAGAGCATTAGAAATAAAAATCAGAAACAGCGCAGCAAGTAAGCAAGACCAGTTTTAGAGTCAGATTATTGTCTGGGTTCAATTCTCCACTCTGCTACCTCCTGGTTTGGGGCAAGTCCTCCCAGAGCATCAGTTTCTTCTGTTGCAAAATGGTACCAATAATGGTACCTAGAGCATAGGGCTGCTGAGGAGTGAAATAAAATCACTGATGTAGAATCATGGAACACAGTGCCTGGCACAGGTGCAAGGCACCCTGAGGGCTTACCATGATAACTGTTACGATGCCAAGGATGGTGTTTGCAAAAAACAAAAACAAAACAAAAACGCATTAGCTGAGGTTTCTCTGGCCAGGGTTCTAACTGGATTGGAATGCTTTTTTTTTTTTTCCTTTTTGTGCCACTTTTATCCAAAGCCTTCATCACTCAGAAACACTGAGGATGAAGTGAAAAGCAAAGAAGCCTAACAGACATACGGAACGTGGCAAAAGTTGACAGTTTTAGATTCTTGCCTGAACTCTAAAGGCATTCGGCCATTTCCCGCAGATTCATTGTATGACGGGCATTCCTGTGAAGCCTGGGGATACAGAAATGCTGCATGGTAGCAACTGTTGGTTCTGAACTCAAAATCTAGGAGGAGAGACTCTTAGATGCCCGACCTTATCAATTACAGTGTGATGAGAGCTTAAAAACCAGAATTAAGAAGACAATTACATTTTCTCCCCAGACATACGGGGAAAGTTTCACAAAGAAGATATTTGAACCTCCCCTTGAAAGATAAACAGATTACCAGGAGGAAGAGCCTTGTTTGAGGAAATGTCTGAAGGCAAAACATGAAGATCAGGCCCTGAAGTGTTCTGAGGGTCTATTGGGAACTAAGTTTGGGAAATACAATATACCATCTTCCTAATGCGAAAATTCATAATTTGTAATTTGCCTACTGCAGTCTCTCACAGTTAAGAAATCTATTTCACTTTGCTAAATGACACCCCTTCCCCTCTCCCATCTCAATGCACAGGCACACACACACACACACACGCACACACATACACTACTTTTTCCTTTGGGAAACACTGGGATCTGTGTAGAGAAATGGGCAGGAAAACAGGCTAGGCCAGAAGGTGAGGAATGTGTGCAGTGTAATAAGGAGTTTACCCTTAGCTGCTCAGATGGGAGTCTGCCACCGGCCCCCCCAAGGGACAAGGTTCCCAGTAACATCCTAAGACAGGCTGCAGGGCCAACATGATGCAACTTCCTGACACCTCACTTTTACTCATCTTCATATTAAAACAAACATGCTTGGGATTAAAATGCAACATTTGCATGATTTATAAAATAAAACATGAGACTTCAAACACGCATTGAGTTTGCAGGGTCTTCTTTAGGCCACGCTGCCAGACCCTGAGATCTTAATCTGTTTTTAGGAGTAGCTTGCTGGGAACGTTGGAGGAGTGTGCTGGGCAGTAGGGAGAGTGGCCCAGGGTGAGCTCTGTGCCTGGGTCTGCCAGACTGAGCAACGTCAGACACCATCATGTTGGCCAAAAACAAAGGACGGAATAAAGCAAAGTGGGATCGTGAGGATTACAGATTGGATCTTCTGTGCAGGTGGCTGGATGAATTTAAGAGTGCATCCATTTGGAGCACTTAACTAGAAATAAATAATGGAAATGAGTTTCGTATCACCAGGAATTTTCAGATGACCACTTTATTCTCTGGCTGGTTAGTTTTTTGTTTGTTTGTTTTATTTTTTAAGTAGGCTCCACAACCATTGTGGGGTTTGAACTCATGACCCTGAGGCCAAGAGTTGCTCTACCGACTAAGCCAACCAGGTGCCCCTGCTTTGTTTCATTTTGTTTTGTTTCAGAAGTTCACAGGCCAATGGAGTCTCAAGTTATGTGGTGAGCCAAGAAAAAGTCCATTGCCATCCAAACAGCCTCTCATTCCTGATTCCCTTTTCCAACCCAGGCTGCAAAGAGCCAGCTACCTACCATGGAAAGTAACAATTAAAGCTGGATGAGGTTTTATACAAAAAGAAGAAAAGATCATCTCTTTCTTGTGCTCCCTGTGTAGCTCCAGGGGTTTGAAGGAAACCACTGAGACACTGTGATGACCGGTAGGTGCGGGGGTAGAGGGAGGTAGGTGCTGTTTTTTGGCTCTGTAGCGGAATCTAACTGTCCACCCCAGGGCCCACTTTGATTTGGGAGGTTGAACCACACAAAGTCTGTTTGCCACAACAAACAGCACGGGCAAGTGTCCCCTCCCAACTGCGGCTGTGTCCCTGAGAACTGCAGCAGCCGGTGGAGGCAGGTGTTTATTGCTTGTGTTGCCAGAACCGGGACCAGTGGCCATAATTTCTAAGTGAAAATAGATAGCTATAAAAATAATGATGCCAATCAGGCTTCTGAGTCCCATGGCAAGCTGTACCTGGGGTGATTCCTTCCGTTCCCTCTGGCCTCCACCCAGGGGTTGGCATCGGTGAGCTGGGCTGCACGGGGCCATCACGATGGGTTCTGCTGCGTGTCTGTTGAGACATCACAGGGGATTCAATCCTCTCCCAGTAAACGAAATATGACTGGACCACTGATAAACTGTGGAAAAAGAAAGCAAAATGATTTGATGATTTAGTTTCCCTTAAATAATACCTGAAGAAGAATAAAAGTCTAAATGAATAGAAAAACTGAAGAGATGATTGTATTGTCCTTTGGGTGACTCCACTCTCTTTAGAAATGAAAACTCGGGGTGCCTGGGGTGGTTCAGCCGGCTAAGCGTCCGACTTTGGCCTTGGTAATGATCTTGCGATTTGTGAGTTCAAGCCCCACATTGGGCTCTGTGCTGACAGCTCAGAGTCTGGAGCCTGCTTTGGGTTCTGTGTCTCCCTCTCTCTCTGCCCCTCCCCTGCTCGCACTGTCTCTCTCTGTCTCTCCAAAATAAATAAATGTTAAAAATTTGTTTTAAAAAACCCAAAACTCAACAGCATCAAATAATTAACACAGGAAAAGATATGTATAAATCAATGACCCTCCTGAATAAATATAGTCATTAAAAACCTCATTTTGACAAAAAGGTGTCTTCTTGAACTGTTTATACTCAAAAGTTTCCATTTTCAACTTTATTATTAGCCATTCCTGGTCTATTGTTAATTGAATTACTCTGTTAATTGAAACTTTCATAATTCTGTTGTACAATTGTATGGTTCCATTGTAATTGTAGATTCCATTAAACATTAGAGATACATCATTGGTACTCTAATATTTTGAATACTTAAGGCTTTCTTTTGTGAAAATCACCTTCACAGTTTTTCATTTATTCTCCCCAAAATTTCACTGAGGTAGGGACTATTGGCTACTAGCATTTTTCTCATTTTAAATATTCAGAAGGCAGTTATAAAAATGTGATTAATTTAGTTGAGGCCACCCAAAGTGTTAGGGTACAAGTAAGAGTCATGGCTCAGGCTTCAGGCACATCGTCACTTCTAGCATGGGAAAGGATCCGGGAGGTGAGCCAACACAGGGTGACTTTGGGAGAGGCTTCTGATCAAGTGCCTTCACTGTCAAATGGAAATAATAGCTCCTAAACTATTTACTATGTAGCACTAAGCAGCTATGATGGCAAATCTGGAAGTAGAAATGGAGGTGATTTGAGAAATAAAAGCAACTCCACATATTTAAGGACGCTAAATCACACACATTCCCTTGCATTGGATCAGAACCAAAGCCCCAGGCAGAAGCTGGGTTGCACCAACAGTCAAGTGGATGGATACTGGCCTTCCTGAATGGGCAAAATCATTATGGCACAGGGTTTTCTTCCTTGCTGTCCTGTCTGTTGACTTTGTCCACCAGGAAATGATGGAAAAGGGTCACTGTGGGGACAGGGGGCAGGCAGTGGTGCTCATATTTCATTGTTCCCAGTGCCAAAGGCAAAATCTGGAGGGGAAGACAACATGGAGTCTTGATGCCTCCACCTTCAGGCACAGCCTCCCCCTTATATATATATAAGCCTCCCATATATATATATATATATATATATATATATATATGGGTGTGGGGGAAAGAAACTGAGGAGCACATACCCTTTCCCAAGAGTTAAAAAAAAAATCTCTTTCTTGGTAAACACAAGTGTCTGAAAAGAATGGCAAAGCAAGTGTCTCATTTTGAGTAATGATGTATAAATGGAGTTTGCTGTTGCCGGGAACCATTGTAAGCATTTTTCCTATATTGGCTCTTTCATCCCTATACAAACCCTTGAGTTATGTGCTGTCATTATTATGCCCGTTTGCTAGACCACAGGCAAGGCAAGGAGACCTCAGTGGCTTTCCCTGGGCCCAGGGAAGTGTCTACTTGTCTGTATGCCTCAGCCTCTGTCTTTCTCAGTTTTCCCCACTATCCCACTGGCCCTTCTTTTGTTGTCTGGCCATTATTTCCTGGAGAGGTTGGCCAAGATGCATCTGTGCCCAGAGAGGAAGGGAAATCACGTACTCTTGAGCCATGGATAACGACAAAGTGGGAAGCTGGGGGTAAGTTCCTTGTTAGCTAGCCTCTGCATAGGCTGTCTAGTTGGGGCAGTCCTCATGACCCTGTCCTTGTCATTAGGTGGCTGGAGTAGGGGACAAAGCATGAAGGAAAGGAGAGGAGAAGCCCCCTCTCTTCGAAGTGTAAGGCTCCATTACTAAGAAGCAACACTTAACTCACTCTTACAGGAATCTAATATCCCCCACAGGCTGGGCAGGAGCCTGCCACTCGAAGGCCAGGTTTCTCTTCCGGGACTTGTCAGAGTGGGTGACCGTGTCAGCCTCTTGAAAACAAGCCATCGGTTTGGAATGAGGAGGGATGGAAACAAAAGTGCCAGCTATTTGATGATCAGAGACTCTTCGAGCCTGTAGTAGAAATCCCATGAAATCCCGACTGCTTCTCACGGTCACTGCAACGGAACACATCCATTCAGGGTGAGCACTCTTAACGTGTGGTTCCATTTGGTGATTTTATATGGGTATTGTCAAAACTAAAAGCTTAAGACAAGCCCTCAGAGAGTAAACAATTCATTAAGGGGAGGGGAGTTGAAGTGTTCTTTCATGCCCAAAACAAATTTGATTTGGATCAGAGTTATGTAAAAATGAAATACATAACATTAAAAAAATTAAAAATAAAGAGCGGGGAGCACCTGGGAGGCTCAGTCGGTTAAGCATCTGACTTCGGCTCAGGTCATGATCTCACAATTCCTGAGTTTGAGCCCCATGTGGGGCTCTCTGCTGACAGCTGGGAGCCTGGAGCCTGCTTCAGATTCTGTGTCTCCCTCTCTCTACCCCTTCCCCATTCTCTCTCTCTCTCTCTGTCTCTCTCTCTCTCTCAAAAATAAATAAACATTATTTAAAAAAAAATGAAATAGAAAAAACTAGGAAAAATGTGGTTTGTAAAAATATTGTAGTTTGGAACGCCTGAGAAAAACCCAGTTGCCAGAAAGAAAAAAAAGGTTTAAAAAAATATGAACATAGGAGAAATCAGAAGACAAAGTATAAACTAAGAAAAGTATTTGTAAAGATACAAAACAGGCAAATACAAAGAGTATTAGTGAGTCAATAAAAAGATGACCAACCTTAAAATTAGCAAAGGACACAAACAGAAAACAAAGCAAGGTCAATCATGATTTAGAAAATAATTATCAATGAGACACTATTTTAAACCTACCACGTTCACAAATTTTAAAATGTGTAATTTTAACCATTATTGATGGGACTGTGGAAACACTAGGACACTCATTCACTACTGCTAGTACCATAAACCATCCAACTCTTCGAGGGGCGGGTAACCTAATAATATTTTCCATATTTAAAATGCAGTTACCTCTGATACATGCTACAACATGGAAAGGCCTAGAAAACATTACAGTAAATGAAATTAGCTAGACACAAAATGAACATGTTGTATAATTCATTTATACGAGGTACCTGAGCAGGTAAACTATCATAAAGACAGAAAGATTATAGAGGTGACCAGGGTCTGGAAGATGGAGATTATTATTTAATGGCTACTGAGCTTCTGCTTGAGGTAATGAAAAAGTTCTGGAAATGGATAATGGTGATGGTTGTACAACATTGTGAAATTATGTCACTGAATGGTGTACTTCAATTAGAATGGCAAACGTTTTGTTATATATATTTTACCACACACCAAAAAGCCCAGAAATGCAGTTTCCCTTTGATCTAGCAATTTCACTTGCAGGAATTTTTCTTACAGACATAAATAATATGGCAAGCTCGTTTGTAATTAAATGAGTTGCTAAAATCATGGGTATAACTTTATAGGCTTGCTAAATGCAACTTAGTGTCTGCGATCATTTTATTTTCCATTGCAATTGAACTTTCATTAATAAACATTTGTACAATATTTAGTTATTATTTAAAACTAGGCACTGTAGTAGGCATTGAGCATACATCCATGAACAGGACAACACGGTCCTTGCCTTCAAGGAGCTCATGGATTAGTGTGGGGTCCCAGAAAAAAAAGAAAAGAAGAGAAAACAGGGTGATCCTAGCACAATAAAGTGGGATCCATGAAGTGTTCCCTCCAGCTCTTTATTATGTATGTTGTTTTACTTCCAATAACAATACAATCATTTTTCCTTCAGGTCACCTTTTATTAGAGTTTTGGGTGTCACAGTATTTTGGGTCACTTTTTACAGCTTTTTTTTTTTTTTTTTTTTTTTTTTTACCATTTTCTTTTCTTTAGCCACAGAACACAGGGGTGCTGATATATTGATCCCTTCATGCTGGTGCCTGGGTGCGTACTGTGGTGGTTGGAGCCCCAGAAAAGTTGCCCCCAGCCTTGAGTAGCCTCTTGCCTTTGCCCCAGCATGCATTACACGTATTATCATTTTCTAGCTGTGTTGTGATATGATAAAGTTTGGGAAGCTCTGTTAGAATAGCCTGTATTTCAGTTTGGGGACTATGTTGCTGTGGAGGGCCAAAATTTTACTCACATACTTTTTCCCCACACATACCAATAGAGCAGAACAATTGGATAAAATGATATTTATAGAGTAAATTTTATTTTAATTTATTTCCCCTAATTGACATCAAAAGAATTAGCAAAATCAAAAGGGGGTAGAGCAAACACTGCTGATATGTTTGAGTTCATATGTGGTTGCACAGATGCTTTTCTGTCTACACTCAGCTACTGCTTTCAGTACCTGTAGATTTCTTCTCTGCTTTTTCTGCTGGGAGCTTGGTCCGAGGTAAGCAGGCATGACTCTGAAGTGTGTGTGTGTGTGTGTGTGTGTGTGTGTGAGTGTATATGCGTGGTGGGGACACTACCCTCCACCCGTAAGTGCCCTGGTCCCTCCAACGTCCTGAGAGATGATTCAGAGGTGTGTTTTGTGTGGTTTCTTAGATGGTCTCCACTGGAATTGAGTCCCAGTTATCCACGGCAGTGACCTGCCTAGTCTCGCACTTCTTACTGGTGTCTCTCTCTTCCCTGTCTCCCTTTCCTCATCTGTACTTCCTGGAATCATCGCCCAAATAAACTACCTTCACTCAAGTTCCTTCTCGGTTTTTGCAGGCACCTAAACTAAAATAGCAGGAAATACTCTTTTCACTCTGCAAATAACTTTCGTTTTAAATAAGGAGAAGCTAAAGTCTATTTCACACACGCATGCACAAACACACACAATACATGAAGTTTGTTTGGGGTAATTATATTTATCTTAGAAGGATGGATACTTTCTTATTGTAATGCTATTTGTGCCCGCTTGTAAAAATGAGTATCAATATAGAGATTATTTATGTGGTTTCCATGATACAAATAGTTCATACGTATCTTTGGCTCAATAATTGCTTTTTAGGATGAAGTCAAACTTTAGCCAAGAAAACACATGCTTGGGACAAATACAACTTGGAATTTGTCACTAGGGCTTGGGGGTCTCTCAAAGCTCTCCCATACATACCTAGAACGATGTCTCCCGGTAAGTAGGAAGATCTGCTGGTGTGAATGGTGATGTGGTGCGTGCCGGGGTTCTGAGGCTGGGCTTGAAGGTGCTTGGGCTGCATGTCCTGACAGGCCACCAAGCCGGCACCATGAGAAAAGGCAGTTGAGCAGGAAGCCAGGCAGAGAGCTGCACAAGCCCAGCCTGTGAGGGCAGCAGGGACCCTCATCCTCCCCTTATCTTGCGTCACGAGAAGTAACAGCTTCAATCCAGATGTTATGTAAGAAAATAATATGACGTCGTTTTGAATGTGACTGTTCTGAATCCACGCTGCCTTTAACCGACCTGAATCCCACACTGCCTTTAAACCTGAGATAGCTTTAGTGCCGCCTCCCCAGATTTCAAGGGTTCAAGGTCAAGATCAAAAAGATGTGCCAGGCTGTAGAAAGTGTTTCATTTCTAAATATTTTTTTAAAGCCTGTCTTATAATTTTCTTATAAGACTAGACTGTTTCTTTTCAAAGGGAGGATTTGATTAAGTCAAGGAAATAAGACCAGAAAATATTTGTATCCTAATGTGAACTCTTTACAAGCTGTCTGATCTCCAAGGGCAGTGTGAGCTATAATACATTATTGTGGAAGTGAATCACCCAGTACTCCAATATGGTCAGGCCACATGGCATATGGTGGCTTGGGTTAGTATCTTATCTCTACACTTGTAAATTACAGAGCTGAATGTTACAAAATTTCTGCCAACTATCTATTATTTAGAGGTAACTGTTAAATTTGCAACACTTTGATATCTTCTTGCCCTCCCTTCTGTTGACTGGCTTTAGTTATTTCACTACTTTTTCACAGAGAAGATGAGCAAAGAAAGTTACACCCAAGCTGATCCATTGTTAACTTTATTGGCAGAAAAAGAAAAAAAAGGACTCAGGAATAGAATCAAATGATTGGATAAAATGACATTTATAGAGTAAGTTTCATTTTTGTTTGCCAGCTCTAATGCCATCAACAGAAAGAATTAAAAATTGTGTAAAAAATGAGTTCTCAGATGAGAATATTGTGAGAGATAGCAAATATGACAGGTTGAAAACTGCTCTCTGAATAAGCATTCAGAGGGCACCTCAGTGGCTCAGTGGGCTAAGCATCCAGCTCTTCGTTTCAGCTCAGGTCATGATCTCACAGTTCATCAATTTGAGCCTTGCATCGGGCTCTGTGCTGACAGTGTGGGCCTGCTTGGGATTCTCTCTCCCCCCTCTTTCTGTCCCAACCCTGCTTGTGCTCACGCTGTCTCTCTCTCTCTCAAAATAAATAAACTTAAAAAAAATTAAAGAAAAAAAAACCATTCAGAATGGTCAGGTATCTTTTAAAAGTAGGTTTTTTGAAATTGTTTATATACACAAGAATTTTCAAAGGGCAGCTAATACGTTGATCTAAGGAGCAGTACATGGCAACAGCAGCCCCCTCTCTAATAAGCTAGTTTTAAAAGGTAAAAATAAAAAACTTAAAATTTAGTGAAAGTAGCTACAAATACGTGACCCCAAATAATTCGGACAATACCTTTCTCTACTAGGTTTGCCTTCCATGAGGCGAAAAAAGTCAAAAACCTCTACACCACAAAGGACCATTCCTACAGTTTCCCAGACACATTAAGAAATAATGAACAATGAGCTGTTAAACCATATTCTCAGTTGAGGGGACACAGGGCCTTTTCCATTTTCTTCCAGAAGGGCCACAAGGAAATGTCCCTTGAGCCTTTGTAGATGGCAGAAGGTGGTCTCCTCTCCCCAGGTCAGATCAAACACAGATGCCTACAGGGGAAGGGGGGAAGGGCACGTCCCACAGACCACGGTCATAGCCTCAACTCCCACCCTCTCCTCCTTAAACCTTGAGATTTCTGCTTTCCCACCAGCACCTCGTCTACCTAACCCAGAAAGACATCCACTTACCTAGTATCACACTTTCCTTCAGCCTTGATGGAAAGGCTCCCCCCACTCAGAGTTGCAGGGATGCATCCTTTAAATAAGCCTTTTGTTCTCTCTTCTGTTTCTCCTCTAATGGGCAGGACAGCAGCTGTTACCGCTAATCCTCAGCATCCACAGGAGCTGTCCCTCAGAGTCCAGATCCAGCCTTAATCGCATTGGCTTTCTCTAAGATGGCACACACATACTCACACACGGTTTCCACACCAACGTTGTTCGAGCCCGTGTGAAGAACCAGAGAGAACTGGAACTGGTTTAGCTTATGACTGGCATTGGCATCCTCTACAGGAGTCGATGCGTTCGTCTTGGTTTCCCTCCCAAGGGGAGAATGACTGAATCAAACAAATCTCGGTGTTCTCTGCTTCTTGAGTCACTGTGAGCTGAAGAAGTTATCCCTGGTAAAGCAGAGAGCCACGTGTGGTATAAAAAAGTACCACAAGCACACTCCCTTCCCTTTCAATGGCACTGAGGCTGGAATTCACAAATTTGCAGGCATATACGAATCTCCTGAGATGTTTGATAATCGCACAGAGCCTGTGGGTCAATGGTTTTCAAAGTGGGGCTCCCAAAGCACAACATCAGCATCATCTGGGAGTTGTAAGAATTGCAAATTCCTGGACCCCACTCCAGGCTTACTGAATCAGAAACTCTGGAGGTGGGCTCCTGCACTCTGTGGTTCAGCAAGCCTTGCAGATGATTCCAATACAAGAGAAATTTCCGAACCTCTAATAGGAGTAGCCGAACACCAAATTTATGCTAGGCATTTATCTGGGCAGAAACAAAGATGAATTACATATTATCTCAGGTCCATAAATACAGCAAAATGGAGGAGACTCAAAAGGCTACATGGTGTATGACTCTACTTATATAACACTATGAAAAAGACAAAAGTATAGGAACAGAAACAGGTCAGTGGTTGCCAGGGGCTGGGGTTGCAGGGAGGGCAGCACAAGGGAATCTGGGGGCCAGGCAACTCTTCTGAACCTATCATGGTGGTAGTTACACAACTGTACAAGCTGGTTAAAACTCAGACTGCACATCAAAGCTACACAAAGAAAAACCGTATGTAAATACATTAAATAGAATAAACAAAAAACGGAGGGGACAGATATATACATGTAGCTATTAGGCAAATGATCATTGGGATATCACAAAGGATTTACATGTGATTAACTCCATGAGAGAAAAGAAAAAAAACCTCCATAGAAGTTACATTTAAATTGTACCTTAAACACCGATCAGAATTTTTTTTTTTCATGGCAATAAAGATTAGAGAACACTCTAGAATAAGAGGAATGTATTGAATACTTTTTACTCCATGTCCTGACTACAGCCTTTGTAGAATCTCCCTGTTCAAAGTGTGGTCCATAGACCAGGAGCATCAACATCACCCAAGAGCTTGTTAGAAATGCAGACTCTCAGCTCCACTCCCACCCTCCTGTGGATCCACTGAGTTCATTTCTGCTTTTTAACAAGCTCTCCAGATGATTCATATGCACACTAAGGCCTAGAAGTACTGCTCTGGAGAATCTGCCCAGGTCTCAGCCCGTGGAAGAGCCCACACACGCCACACAACAACCTCCCGTGTCACCATGACTGATTAGCCAGAGATGGCCACCTTATCGGAGACCAGGAGACCCACTGATTGGGCAGCAACCAATCAGCTACCTTGAGAATTTGGACTTTTCAAGGAACACAGATCATTCAAGCTGAAAGGGTAAGACAAACTAAGGTTGGAATAGGGTGACAGGGCAAGTCACAACTGAATTTCATTCCTGACAGCTCTCTGAGGAGTTCTCCCTTACTGGAACTCATTTGAGGGGCTTTTTGTGTGTTTGCTTGTTTGTTTTCATTTTTCCACCTATGAAATTTGACTGTGGAGTCCTGAACAGGGCCTGGCGTGTTTGAGATGTTCTTGGAGAAAAGGTTGCAAGGGAGGAAGAAAGCATCCAAACTCTGAAGGGATTTTCATATCATAGTGAGGAGGTCAAACCATATCCAGTGAGAAAGAAAGGAGCTACTGTGGCTGTTTAAGCAGTAGAGTAGCAAGACAGGCAGCTGGAGTTCCACGAAGGCAGTTCTGGAAACATCCGGGGAGCCAGAGCCAGAGCCAGAGATTAGGGGTGTGGAGGAGCCTGCTGTATTGCAGGCCAGTAAGAAATGAGAGGGTGAGCAATGATGGTGCGGGACTAGAGGGATGGACTCAGGAGATCCTCTGGAAGTAGACTTGGTAGGGTGTGGTGACTAGCTGAATGTAGGGTGCCAAGAGAAAATTCTAGCATGGACCCTGTGGGGTGATATGGAGTAGGAGGCTCCAGAGACAGCAACGGCTGGACATTCAGGCCTAGTTTCCATTCCAGAAATCTTAAGGAAGTGAATGACTTAACGAGGAAAGCACTCATTCAGAGACTACAGTCCTATCCCTGTAATTTTAGGGGGCCTGCTTAGCTTGTCATGGCAAGTATGAATGAGGCAATTAACCTTATAACCACCAAAGGAAGTCGAGCTTCCTTGGCCTAGGCCTCTGGTATTCCCGATGCAGAGTGAAATCAAACTGAGTAAATCTGGCTCCTCTAAGCCTCTGTCCCAGCAGGAGGGAGGAAATCTCCATCTTTTGTTGAGTCATAAGGGAATCTGGTAGGCCTAGAATATTAGGGTGAAGGACTTCCATTGCTATTATCCTAGTTTTCTAAGCTCTTGTGGTCACTTAAAGGCTGTTCGCTCACATGCTTCCCAGAAAAGAAGGGTTTAAGTTCAGCCAGACTGAGGGGCTCCCTAGATGAACTGGGTGGCCTCTCCTCCCTGAAGTTCGGCCACCCCCTCCACTGGGTACTGCTGCAAGCAGGGCAGATCCCTGCTACTACAAGGAGTGTGGTTAACCTCTTCACTCCCCACCTAGTCTCCCTCCCCCTCCCTGGTCACCTGGCCTAGTCTACCCCCCCATAGGTGGAGGGGCAATCTACTGACACTTCTGCTTTGGTTCTGCAACCCAAATTCTCCTGATGTGGAGGTCCTAAAAGGCCGACTAGCAGGTTAGAGAGGGGATGGCAAAGAGGTAGAGCAAACGTAAATGGCTCAATAATAATCCTGCCACTTTCCCATGTAATACTTTTCCTTGGATACCAGGAGGACATCTTATCCTGGATGTGGCCCCCATTGCCATCACACCCCCAGCCTCCCCTGAGTCAGCAGTATGCTCTGTACCACTCCCTCCACAGAGCCGATTGGTACCAGAGCAGCCACCTGATGGTGGGGAGGCTCTCCTCCTCGGGCAAGGCTGAACCACATCCTCTCCTGAGAATCTCACAGAGAACATAGAAGGTTTCTCTATATCAGCACTGGCCAATAGAAACATAATGCAAGCATTCACAGGGGCACATGGACCCCAGTGTTTATAGCAGCACTTTCAACAAGAACCAAATCATGGAAAGAGCCCAAATGTCATCAACTGATGAATGGATAAAGAAGATGTGGTTTATATATACAATGGAATACTACTTGGCAATGAGAAAGAATGAAATCTTGCCATTTGCAACAACATAAATGGAACTGGAGGGTATTATGCTGAGTGAAATAAGTCAGTCAGGGAAGGACAGATTATTATGTTTTCACTCATATGTGGAACTTGAGAAACTTAACAGAAGACTGTGGGGGAAGGGAAAGGGGAAAAAATAGTTTCAAACAGAGAGAGACAAATCCATAAGAGACTCTTAAATATAGAGAACAAACTGAGGGTTGATGGGGGCAGGGGAGCGGAGAAAATGTGTGACGGGCATTGAGGAGGACACTTGTTGGGATGAGCACTGGGTGTTGTATGTAAGCGATGGACCACAGGAATCTACCCCTGAAACCAAGAGCACACTTTACACACTGTACATTAGCCAGTTTGACAATAAATTGTATTTTAAAAGAAAGAAACATAATGCAAGCCACATATGTAATTTAAATTCTTCTAATTGTCATTTTAAAAAACTGTTTGTTTATTTTGAGAGAGAGAGAGAGAAAGTCACAAGCAGGGGAGGGGCAGAGAGAGAGGGAGAGAGAGAATCCCAAGCAGGCTCTGCAGACATGGGGCTCAATCCCATGAACCATGAGATCATGAACTGAGCCGAGATCAAGAGTCAGACTCTTAACCGACTGAGCCACCCAGCACCCCTCTAATTATCTTTTTTTTTTTAAGTAAAGAAACAAGTGCAATTTATTCTAATAATACATTGATCTAACTCATTATTTTGAAAACATTATCATTTCACATGCAATCACATAAAAAAGCATTAGCAAGGTATTTTGCTTTCTTTTTGCACAGTATTTGCTATGCAGTATATATTTTACACTTCCAGCATATCTCAGTCCAGACTACCCACATTTAAAATACTCAGGAACCAAAAAAGAAAAAGAAAAGAAAGTACTCAGAAACCATAGCTTCTGAGTTGCTACCATATCGGGCAGCACAGGTTGAAACCAAGGAAGGTGGTTGAGCAAAGATGTCATGATGTGGGGTCAGGCTGTGTCGTACCATGAGCAAGACAGGTAAGAAGCAGTGCAGCTGAGGGGAAACAATAGTAAATACAAATAATAACACATTTACACGGTGATTATGTAGTACAGGAATTGGTCTACTAAACTGGTTAGTTAATTACCTCATTAATACTCACAATGACACTTTGAGGTCCGTCTCATTATCATCCCGTTTTAGAGGTGGGGAAAAGGAGTCACAGCATTTACATAACTTGTCAAAGATCACACAGCTTTCAGGCTGTGGTAGACAGGGCTCCTTATCACAGCTTTGCCACCCACTACCTCTGGAACCTGATCTACAAAATAAAGATAACTGTAATTCTTGTACCCGTATCCCAAAGTTCTCCTGAGGTTTCACCGAAGAATAAATAATAAGCAGTTAGCCCTTAGCGTGGGAAGGGCTTAAAACACATTTTGTTTGGGGAAACAGAAGCTGGCAGAGCTATGGAGATAACAGAGCCTATGCAGACAGGAGGGGCCCCTGTGCCATGTGGCCCCTGACAGGTGTGAGAGAGAGAGTGATCACGAGAGAGCAAGAGGAAAAACAAGGACCAAAGCAGGAGCAAGACAGAGCTCATCCCAGGCTCCTCTGGAGTCCAATCCCCATTCCAGCATGAAGAAAACCAAGCTAGGTACACCAGAAAAGTGAGAAAACATTGGGTTTTTGCTTGAATCTGCTCCAGTCATTTCACACTAGCAATTTAGCTGCACCTGATATAACATGACTAAATCCTTACATTAACATCCCATGGCCCTGACTAGAATGATTATATTAGGAAATACGGGATCAGTCTCCTGGTGGGTTCTACGGTTACAAATTAGAAGCTTGTTCTTCTGCAAATCACTTAACTTCTCTGGGTCACCTCAGGTATAAAATAAGAGGCTTGAATTGAATAATCTCTTAGATTTCTTCCAGGTTGAGAATTACGCATATTTTTAAAGTTTTATTTTAGCCATAAAGGTAGAAGAATGAGGTACTCTGAGAACACCTTGAGATGACGCGGTATGGCACATAATTACGGACTGGCGTATAAACACTACCTGCACGGACATGATCTTGCGTCACTACTGGTTTAGGAGTCAGCCTTAAAACGGTTTTGGCAAATGCCCATTGAGTCCTCAGAAAGGAGGGACCAGCAGGGCAACAGAGCTCACTATGCCAGTCCTGCCTCCGGGACCTTAACTCCAGCCGACAGGTGGACATTCTGTCAGGCTCAGTCTCTAGAAATAGAGCAAGTGCCTTCGGTCACTCATAAATTCATGCCCTGGTCATGAATTTCCATTGAAGTGGACTAGTGTTTTTACATAGATATTGGCTATTCTAGTGTCATTATTGTAGTGAGCATTTTAATATTTACCTAGATAATTTTTTTAAGCCTACAGATTTCTGGAGTGCTGGGACAACGTGTGTAAGAAAAGAGAAAGATTCTCATTTTCTTCAAACTCTACTTTAATTTCCTTAAGAAATGGAGACTCAATGGGCATTTCTGTACATTTAGCAGGCTTGGTGACTTTTGCTTCACTCTCCAGACTATGGTTCACTTTGTTCCATTAAAAAAAAAAAAAAAAAAAAAGGATGGCATAGTGCTCCTTTTTCTATCCAATTATCCTCTCCTCCATTCTCCCTATTAAAGAACAATACAGACAAAGAGGCCATTAAAGCTAATCGCTATTTGAATGCTTATTATTTGCAAAGCAATACCTAAGACCATCTGTGATGCAACAAAGAATCAGCAGGATCTCTTCTCACTTCTAGAAGGTTAATGTTTTACTGGGGGTGAGGCAGTAAGATGGAGAAGAAAGAGCTCTGGAGGCAGACAGCCAGTTTTGTCACCTTAGGTTAATTAATGTTGGTGAGCTTCATGTCTCCCATCTGTACAATGGGCACACTGTTAGATTCTTCACAAGAATGTTGCAAGGACCAGATGTGCTAGCACAGGGATGCACAGAAGTAAATGCAAGCTGTTGTCGGAAAGGAGATAAAGCCAGGCTACCAGAACTTAGAGCAGAGAGGGGTAGTTCAACTAGAAGCAAGAAGAGATGGTTGCTCTTAGAGGTGAGGTGGGGTTTGGATAGAGAGGGGTAACAGAACATTCCAAGCAGGAAGGATCGCTTGAAGAAAGGTATTGAAAGTGGAAGGGGCAGATGGGATGGTGTTTGTGGTCATTATCCAGAAATAGAATAAGGGGCACCTGATACAGGGTGATAGAGACAGGGATGTTGACGAGAGTAGATGGAAGCAAAAGGAAGAATCAGAAAGATTTAGAGATTGTTTGTACGGAGGCCAAAGAGGTTTAAAATAAGAAAGAAAAAAGATTGGTATTTAGGAAGCCTGAGCAAATAATATAACCGACATCCACCCGATGAAAGAGGGAAGTTTATGGTGTTCAATTTTAGATATGCTGAGGACGCCCTCAGCACTCATTTACTCCTTTAGCCAGCCTTTAAGTAAATGCCTATCAAGTGCAGGCCATGTGCGGGGGACTGGGGATACGAAGATGAGTAACACAGTGTCAGACGGGCTGACAATGGAGACTAAGGTGTCAGCAGATAATCACAGAACAATGGGATAAACGATTAGGGGAGAGATGATCACGTATTTATTACGGCAGTAAAGAAAAAGAGTATCAGGGGATCCAAATTTCCTTTTCCCTTTAAAAAAACCCAAACGTTCACATCTTGCAACTGGATGCCAGAAATTAGTCTCAAAGCCCAGTATGGAAATAATTCAGGGGATTTCTAACATATATAATGGTCTTGTGGCATCTTTTTAGGATCCGACTCCACGGGCACTCTTTATCCTCATGGGACTTGGGCTTTGTGGTGCTCTTTCCTACCAACCTAGTTCTAAACTCCTGGAGGCTGGGAATCATCTTCAAATTGCGCAGCTGCCATGCAGAGCACAATACCATGCTCACTGTAAGTCAGCTTTTAAGTGTCTAGCATGTCCTTTATTTTAATCATCCTTCTTCCAATTTTCCCAGGGAAGTAGGAATAATAGCTGCCATTTATTGAGCTCTTACCACGTGCCAGGCACACACCTGACACTTTACTTGTACAAACTCATCTGGTCCTCGCAACGACCCTACAGAATATGCGCGAATATCCTCTCCATGTTACAGATGAGGAACCTGAGACGTAGAGAGATTTAAGTAACCTGCCTGATGTGACATTGCTAATAAGTGAAGGAGCTGAGTTGTACAGCACAGCAGAGGAGCTCTGGAGTCTGGGCTCCTTTTTTCCAAGCATTTATTGTTATTACTAATAGAAGATACTTTTTTTTTTTTTTTTTTTTGAGAGAGAGAGAGAGAGAGAGATAGCACATGCGTGTGCAAGCGGTCCGGGGTGGAGGTGGGGGGAAGCGTGGGTGGGGGGGAGAGAGGGAGAGAGGGAATCCTGAGCAGGCTCCGCACTCAGCACAGAGACTAATGCAGGGCTCGATCCCACCACCCTGGGATCATGACCCGAGCTGAAATCAAGAGTTGGTCGCTCAACCGAATGAGCCACCCAGGCGCTCCTGGAGCCTGTGCTCCTAACCCCTGTGCTATTACATCTGCCATCAGATGTTCATGAGAGCTAAGCATGCGGAGGGAGTGGCTTGCGCTGGTTCTGGAGAGCAAATGAAGGATGGGAGGCAAGACTTCCATTCCCTACTTCTAGAACCAGGGCTTGGAAGGCCACTCTGAGTGAGTAAGAAGCCTAATTAGAACTTCTCACTGAAGACCTCGCATATTAACACTGCAAACCTACCATAAACAGGCAAACCATTCTTTCAAGGCATGCAAGGAAAAGCCACTGCAGTGGAACTGGACTTCAGGGGTCCTCCATACTGAACTCTGCCAGATGCCTTTACTCCCTTCCAGCTACAGCAGATCTTCTCAAATTGGGGAGCATTTAAAAATTCTAAGGATGGGGGCACCTGGTTCATGAGATTGAGTCCCACGTAAGCTCTGTGCTAGGGTGTGATGGGGTAGAGTCTGCTTGGGATTCTCTCTCTCCTTCTCTTTCTCAAAATAAATAAATAAAATAAAATAAAACAAAATAAAATAAAATAAAATAAAATAAAATAAAATAAAATAAAAATGAAATGAAATAGAATGGAATGGAATGGAATGGAATGGAATAAAATAAAATAAAATAAAATATAAAATAAAATAAAATAAAATAAAATAAAGAACATAGCATTATGTTTGAGTACCTAAACACCACCTTTCATTTTCTCACCCCCTATAATGCCCCTTCATCTCCCATCATGGAAGCAGTCACAACAGAGTTTATTCTCCTTCATAGAAGGGATCCAAACCTCTTACTATTTTTGCATCAAAAAGAAGCAAATTATTTGTTTAGCCCCCCCCCCCACCTTGGCAATGGAGAATACCAAATCCTTGAATGTGAAAGACTTCGCCAAATTATTTATTTATTTATTTTTTTACCTACTTTTTAGATATTTTTCAAGGCAGCTGCAAAGACCGAACTCCAAGCATGATTCTCTGGTTCACTTTTATAGATCATTTCTGCAGGACAGACTCCTTCTTTTGGTTTATGACCCTCAACTCCAGAGCTGGGCCTGCGTTCCTCCCACACCACCTGTAGTTCTGTCACAATCTGTTACCACAGCTCTTTGTTCTACTAAACAGACACCTAAAAGTGACAGGCCTCATTCACTGGCCTCCTGATAAACAGCCACAGAAGTCAGCCTCTCGGCCCCTCAATACTACCCCAGAACTTACTCCTGGGAATCTGACTACGCAGAGTCATTACTGAACTATTGAGGTCCTCTGCACACGCCTCTAACACACGAGGGTGGCCCCCATCTTGGTGAGTTTGAGGCATTTCAGAGAAATGCACTCTGCCTCCCACCATACGGCCGTCTAGGAAAGCAGGAGAGAGAAACAGCAGACTTCCTGATTCCCAGACCCGGGCTTCATTCTTCCTTCACATAAAAATGCTGTGGTAAAGTGAGCAAAATCCACGTGACAACAGCACCCTTAAAAATTTAAGGAAAGATCTACTGTAGGCCGAGCCACTAACACCACTTTCACCCCCTCGTGTCACTCCACCTCAGGCTGGTGTATTTGCTTACCCCATGATTTGAAGGAACAGCAAGATTTTTGTTAGCATCACTGTTATTCCTGCCACAGAAGTCCCTGTATTTCCCTCCCAAAGCCAGATTTGCACCCATATTACTGAAGGATCTATAGTTAAGTAGAAAATATTAATTATTTGAACACAGTTTAAATGTAAACAAAATTTAAATATGGCAGCCCCTTAATGTTTTGCCCTTCTATGTCGTGTGTATAGGTAGAACACAATTTGAGATATATAAGAAATAGAACAGTTTCAAGTAGGGTATACTCTATGTAGCCAAATCCTTTAAAATTACATATATTATTATATCATATAAACACATCATTTAGAAAAAAGCTCTACCACATGTGTTATTATTTTATTTCTATGGAGTTCGGAATGTTTTAGACCCACTAAAAATGGATGATTGGCTCAGTCTCTGAGCTTCCTAGCAGCTAGGTAAAAAAGGTAAATATAATCAATTGCCTGTTTCTTATCTTTATAGACCATAGGGGGAAAAATGGGCTAAAATAACACAAGGACAAGAAGAAGAATTGTAAACGGTCTGAGTGACTTCCCCTGAAGGACACTCATTGTCTACTCCATCATGTCACCTGGACAGGGGTTTCCTGTGGCTTCTTCTCTCCAGGGCTATGGGAGGAAGGTGTAGCAGGCATGCGACTGTGGCCTGTGGGTGACCAGCCACTGGGAGGAGCAGGCAGATGACTGCATGACAAAATAATGATGAAAAACGATCTTGACAGGCTAGAGCAATGAGCTGAATCTAACAAGATGAAATTAAACAAGGACAAATGTGAAGTGCTTTTCTTAGGTCAGAAAAAAACCAATGGCATAAACCCAAGATGGAGAAGATATGGCTCACCAGCAGGCATTTAAAAAAAAAAACACTAAAAACTAAAAACAAAAACAACAAGAAAGCACATTAGAGCTCTTAGCTGAAAAGTCACTAAAAAACAAAACAGCCAAAATAAAAATTTTAGTGCAATTATGTCTCCCTAACAAGGAGCATAATTGTTCCATTATATTCTGAGATTTTAGTCTACATTGGGAATTAGATTCTGGGCACCCTGTTTTATTTTTGTGGAAGATGAGTATATCCCAGCATTAAAAACAAGTTTGGAAACAGCCAAGTAATCATCAATAATATCCTGTGCCTAACACACAGCTTGCATGTTATTTCTCAGGTTGACTGCTCACTTTAAAATGAGTACGCAGGAGAAAAATAAATAAAACAGAAGAAACATATACAACATGGAGTGCATTTGGAAGAAAGTGCCAGAATGGTTTGTCGACTCTGAACCGCACATTTCTGAAGAGTGGCTGAACAGACAGGGAGATTCAACTTGCGGGGAGAAGGTTCATAATAACTGTCTTCAAATAGCTGAAAGGTTTACAAGAATGCCCAAGGTGAATTTAAGGGCTCTAAGGGAGAATAGTATTTGTAAAAATCTTCAGTTTTTAAAGTGCCTTCTTTAAAAAGAAAGAAAGAGAAAGAAAGAAAGAAAGAAAGAAAGAAAGAAAGAAAGAAAGAAAGAAAGAAAGAAAGAAAGAAAAAGATTTTACCATCACATTAGGTCTGGAAGGTGTTATTGCTTTGATATTGGTAGTATTTCCGTTTTTATACATTAGGATATTTTGGATTAAAAAGGTGAAATGAGGGTTGCGTGGGTGGCTCAGTCGGTTAAGCATCCAACTTCAGCTCAGCTCATGATCTCGTAGCTTGTGAGTTTGAGCCCCGCATCCGGCTCTGTGCTGACAGCTCAGAGCCTGGAGCCTGCTTCACAGATTCTGTGTCTCCCTCTCTCTCTGCCCCTCCCCTGCTTGCACTCTGTCTGTCTCTCTCTCAAAAATAAATAAAAATTGAAAACAAATTTTTAATGTGAAATGATGTGAGCAAGATCATGCAGCCAGTATGTGGCAGGGCTGAGACACAACCAATTTGCTCAAGCTACAGTGAGACACATTTAAATTCAACAGTACGTGGAAAAATATCTTCCTCTGAGTCATATCTGTACAAAGTGCAAATCTCTATATTTCCCCATATATTAATGAAGGGGAATTAATGAAGTAATGAAGTACAAGTATTTTAAGAACTGGCCATAGTAGTGGCTTTCAAATTTTTTGACCACACTCTCTAGTAGAAAATAAATTTTATGTCACCACCAAGGGCATACACAACCAAGAATAAAATGGAAACAGAAGCTCACACAATAATACTAATAATTCCTGTAAGTGGTGTACTTTGACTTTTCTCTATTTTACTTTTTTAAACTACTGATCTTTATCCACTGAATCTCCCATCATGTGGAACTCGAAACACTGACGTAGACTTGGTGGGAAAACCAAGAATTCCTTCCAACATTGGGATTCAGTAATTCTGGGTCTCCCCAAGCTGTGTTATATACTTAAAACAAACAAACAAACAAAAAAAAACCCAAACCCTAAATTGAAGTGATTTTTTGTTTCCAGTTTATTGCTTTTACTCTTATCCCAGCTCCTTGGGCTTTCTCACTCTTGATTCTATTTCTGGCATTATCTCTCCCCACCTACACTACACCACCTGAAAACTCTTTCTTTTCCCTTTACCTGAGTAATTGATGAAAATATTAAACTGTATAGAAGCAAGAACAGATTGTAACATAAGCACAGTTGTTCCCACACGGCTGTGTTTATGTACACATACATCCCTCTTCATTTCCAGGAATCAGTCGCACATCCTCTGATCATATTAACAACTACTCTACTTTATTTTTGTCCACAAGGCTGAGAAGTGGTGTTCCACGCGTTAAGACGAAGAGAGGCCGCTACTAGGATAGGGGGTGGTTGGTCCCGAGCATTAAATGAGGTGATGTATGCTGAGCGCTTTAGACAACATGTGGCACGAGGAAACTGCTCAGTAGTTGTTAGCCAGGACGACACCGATGGTGACGGTGAGGACATGACAATTATATTCCTGTAGCTCAGTAGTTTAGAAACTCTGCTGATTAAATATTATGTGGTCTTGAGAAGACTTGTTCAAGCGAATCTGTCCTGCCTTCTAAAAAAAAAAAAAATCACCTTTTTTTTCTAAGCCTTGTTCTAATTTTTTGAGCAGTGCAAGGTTTTAACATCTTTACTGGCCTACTGTTTCCCTATCCTTTATTCCTCCTTTTTTTAAGCCAGAGCGCATTTTCATCTCTCAGTTCTTGAGTCTCACAGGCTCCTCGCGGCATTTCCACGGTGTTGCCAGCAAGTTGTCTTGTGCAGCGGCCTCTGCATCGGGCGCCACTGGAGACTTGAGTTGACTTAAGAGGGCCCACAGTCTTCGGTGTTTGTGTGGACTCTGTTTCTCTCCCAGCAGGGTTTTCAGTTTGGAGATTACTCCTTTTGAAGAGCAAAGAAAGGTGGGGCGCCTGGGTGGCTCAGTGGGTTAAGCATCCGACTTCGGTGCAGGTCACGATCTCACCGTTTGTGAGTTGGAGCCCCACACCTGGCTCTCTGTGCTTCAGATCCTCTGTCTCCCTCTGCCCCTCCCTGGCTTGTGCACGCTCTCTCTCAAAAGAAATAAACATTGAAAAAAAGAATAAAGGAAGGAAATAAGGCCCAATCAGCCTGGTCTTCTAGCCACCTGTTAATGCCATGCTGTCCTCATTAACAAGAGGGCCTGTCATTTCGTTGTTCACTTTATTCTAAAAAGTCTCCTTTCATTTGGGGGTTCGGGCTTCTTGACACATTCAGGTGATGGTTTAAAGTCCCTGGAGCCAGCCTGAGGGGCTTAAATCCCACCCCTGCCCCTTACTAGCTGGGGGATGTTGAGCAAGTTCCTTTTGGTGCTTAGATTTCCCCATTTGCAGAAGGATTAATGTCTTTTTCGTGGGGTTGTTGGGAAAAATTAAGAGTTGTAAAGAGTTTAGAACAGTGGCCAGCAGAAAGCCAGCCTTGAATACCTACTGGCTGTTCCATATTTTTATATGGAACTCTGAAGGCGCTGGCCTTTACTTTCTCTTTAGAAGTCTGTGTATAGAAGGAGACTTTAGAAAGGTTCCTGGGCGCCTGGGTGGCTCAGTCGCTTAGGCGTCCACCTCTTGATCTTGGCTAAGGTCATGATCTCACGGTTCGTGAGATCGAGCCCCGTGCTGGGCTCTGTGCCGACAGTGTGGAGCCGGCTTGGGATTCTCTCTCTGCTCCTCCCCGACTCTTGTGTGCACTCGTGCATGTACACTCCCTCTCTCTCTCGAAATAAATACACTTAAAAAAATAAAAAATAAAAGGTTTCTAAATGTCTAGAGTCTCTTCCCACAGGTGACATTTTCTCTGAACTTTTTGACATCTACTTTCATAAAGGCCGGGAGATGTGTCTGACTACATTCAACATTTATTTTATTCCGTGGTACACATACCAGGGTGGCAAAGTCATTTCTCCTCCAATTTCCCATCACTTCCCTGTTGGTGCCTTTCCTCCTTACGGGTCCAGTATCAGCCTTCCCTGGTATGTCTTCTAACTTCTAAGCAATGGAACCATCAGCAGGGCAAGTCAAGATGTGTCAGATGGTCTCTTTGTGGCAGGATGAACCTCCCGCGGATGTTAAGGTCCCCATTGCACTGTAACTTGCCTCCTTGCCAGTGTTTCGAAACTTTCAAGTAATAATAATGGGCCTGATACTGAGGGTGAGAGTATTTCCATCTGGAAGCAAAAATGCTTGCCAAAGACAGAGGTAAATTATTCAAGGGCATCAAGATTGAGTTTCTGTGCAGTTGTCAGCAGGAAGACAGCAAACTGAGGACCAATGTACCACACACCTTCAGCCGTTGGAGACAAAACGCCGAAACACAGCCTTACCCTCAGGGAGCTTCCAGTCTACAATGGCTCTAAAGTTAACTTGTCTCCTGTTTCCAATTTAATCTGGAGTAATGTGTCTCTTACTCGATGAGGCAGAGGGGAATCTCTCTTCCTTCATGTTTCGTTAAATTCCCAAAGCACCTAGCTCATTGATGTTCCTTCCTCCAGCCCTCCGAGGAGTCACTGACTTGGTAGGAGTCCTGCTTCCACTGAAATTCAACAGTGACTTTAACACATCCCCTTCACCTCCACACAGAAGTTTTGAGGAAGGGTCAGCTTGTTAGAATAATAAACTGACATGAATTCAGAATCAGGGCAACTTTGAGAGAAATGATGCCTGTATAATTTGGGAGGGGTGGTGTCCCATAATTTGGGAACTATGGAGTCTGACAAGTGGTTTCTTTCCCATAAAACAGAAGAAAGATGGGGAAGGAAGAAGAAAACATGTTGGCTTTGGGGAAGTTTCATTCACTAAAGGAAAATGAATGACAATTAAAAAAGCAAGCTTATTAAAAGTTTGCAATGGTTTTTACACTTGATCTTAGCCAAAAGGCAGAGAAGCGATTGCAATGGTTTTTAATGAAGAGAAGGGTCCTTAAATTGTCTGATTGCTTGATTATTTAACCTGGTTTCCCTTTTGGGTAAAACAACACTTTCATTTCCCTGACCAGGCGAAACCAATCCATGTGGGAAACATTTCTTCTTTTAAGAAGAAAAAAAAAAATTTAGTGTTTTTATTTATTTTTGAGAGAGAGAAAGAGCATGAGCAGGGGAGGGGCAGAGAGAGAGGGAGACACAGAATCCGAAGCAGGCTCCAGGCTCGGAGCTGTCAGCACAGAGCCCGATGTGGGGCTCAAACCCACGAACCACGATATTATGACCTGAGCCGAAGTCAGATGCTTAACTGACTGAGCCACCCAGGTGCCCCCTTGAGGGAAACATTTCTAACTGGTCGGGGGTGGGGGGGAAGGTGCCTATTCTCCTTCACCCTCTATTTTAATATTTCTTTACATAGATATTTCTCTTTTCTTCTGAAACAATAAGGCATTTTGATCAAGGCCTATTACATCTCGTGATCATCCTGGACTTTGTCCTCACAGTTTCCAAAGTGATCAGTTTCAATAAAAGAACTTTAAAAAAAATGATTTAAAAAAATTTTTTTATAATAAACTGAATAATGATACGAACAGCAAAAGTGACATCCTGAGTAAGCGTATCAAACAAAACATATTTAATGTGAAACACGATGTAACCTTGCTGGATTTTAAGTAAGCCTCACATGTGCTCGGGGTCAGGGCACAGAGGGGTGTCATGGGGTGGTGGGGGTGACATGTGTGGGCTAAGTACACTTAAGGACAGTGATGGGTTCCAGGGAGGGTGGTCGGGTGGCCTAGAAGGCCTCACTCTTGACACGGCACCAAATTATTTGTCTTTATTAGACACCTGAGCAAATGAGCCTGGGACCCAGGACAACGGATCCAGCCAGAACTGCGCCAGGGAGGGAAGGGTGACTGAGGTCACACACAGCCTGTCGCCATCTCTCTTATGTACGTCCTGCGCCTGACGATGCGGCTTCTAACATGAAGACACAGCGGAGGGCTGCTGGCAAACAGCCTGTCATGTAGTCATTAGGAACAGGGACACTCCAGAGAGAAAAACCAATTCTAAGAGACAGGCATCTCAAGAAAAGCAAGACTCTGCAAACTGCAGACACCAGCCAAGGGGCGGGTTTCACCTGGGCCCGTGTGTAAAGGGCTGCTGGCTGCCTACTGATCTTTCCTGTCATACCTGGGCAAGAGTGACAACAAATCACTGTCAGCCATCCCATCTCTGGATGCAGAGGACGGCAGTCCATGAGCACACCTCGGGACCTTCCTATTTAGATTACCGGGAGGATGAAGAGAAAACTGATTTATTGATTCCATGCACGCTGGACGGAATCAACGGACAGGAGTTTGACATTTAAGACCCCGATCAAATAGCAGTGGGAACTGCTACTCTGGTGGCAGCGACTCCCCGAGTGACCCGGGGCAAGTCACTTTACTTCTTTGCTTCAGGGCTCCACGTCTGGAAAAAAGGGGACTGCCTTGTTCAGTGACCACAACGGGAGACTGTGGGGCTCAGCTCAGGTGGCTAATGAAATCCAGACGGGGCTTGGCCCCCTTGCGGGTGCTCTACTGGGGCAGTCCCAGCATCTTAGAGATCCGCCAGAGGGTGTGAAGCGCTCTGCCGCGCTCCAACATGAGGTCCTACTAACAGGCCATCTTTGAACAAGATGGACGGCACATTCACCCTCTCGGGATAGATTTGTGCTTGTAAATACTTCCAAATACACTGGAAAGTGAGCGCCACACAAACCTAACATACAAAAAGTGGTAAGGGTCCACTGGTGTTAGAGGAGTATACCCCTGTGCCTCTGAAATGGTTTACAGAGCACGGTTCTGATGCACGCGAAAGACTCCAAGCCCATCTCCCCACAATATGTGGCTTGAGGTAATGCTTACCTGCTCTATGTGAAGGTTGTTCTCACCTTCTGCATTTTTGTTTTAAGTTCAGGAACATGTTAGCTGGGAATTTCTAAGTTGTCCTGCAACCACAAAACCAGAGCAATCTATCCAGACCCAGCTTCTGAAACCATGGAAGGAACCAATCACTAGTTCTCTTTGGAATCTAACGAAGAGGTAGTGAAAGCCCCAGGAACATAGGTTCCTCAATCGCACTATTTGCAGACAAAGGATTCTTTTTTCATGAGCAATAAAATTTGAGACTATGCAGTTTGGGATTTGGGTATACTTCGTTTCTGTGAGAGAGATTTATAATGCAAAGGGTACAGTTAATATGCTGTGATAGTTGATTTCATGTGTCAACTGGGCTAGGCCATGGTACCGAGATATTTGGTCAAACATTCTAAATGTTTTTGTGAAGGTGTTTTTTAGATGAGATGCATTTAAATCAGTAGACTTTGAGTAAAGCAGATTACCTTCCATAATGTGGGTGGGTGTCATCCAATTGGCTGAAGACCTTAACAGAAAAGGACTGACCTCCCCCAGAAGGGGAATCTGCCAGCAGACTGTCTCTGGTGCAGCTCTTCTCCAGGTCCCCAGCCTAAAAGCCAACCCTGTGAATTTTGGGTTTGTCAGTCCCCACAATCACATGAGCCAATTCTTTAAAGTAACTCTCTTTCTCTGCGTATGTGTATATATCTATACACACACACATCTACATACACAACCTATTAGTTCTGACTCTCTGGAGAATCCTAACACTCACACTGTGGTAAATACTGCCATTGCTCACCAACATTTCCGGTTTTCTTTCCTGGGTCTGTAAAACAAAAATTACACTTTCCAGGAAACTGAGAGTAAACCATGACCACGTTACTTGCTTTGGCTAACAAGATGGAGGGAAAGTGATGGGGGGGGGGGGTCACCACCGGTGAAAGCATTTAAGAGCTGGTATGATTGCTTATGCCCCTCCCCTGTAGCACCGAACCTCAGTCCCACCGAGATGGTAGAAACAAGAGTCAGAGCCCCCAGGTGACCACGATGAGCAGGAATCCCACCGGCTGGCCCCTGTGGACGTGGAGCATGAGTGAGCATCATTTGTTGTTTCAAACCACCGAGATCTGGGGGTTGTTTATGATTGATACACCACTTGGGGAAAAAAAAAAAAAAAAAGTTGTCCTGGTGATTTGTACTTACTGACTGAACCCTTTCAAGCCCCTGTCAAGAAGTGATAAATTATTGAAGCATAGCATAAAGTGTTTTCTTTTTGGTGTGCACACAGTAAAACCCTGTGAAATGTTCCTGTTCACCTTTCCTCAGTTATTAAAAAATAATTGTTTCCAATTACTCTGATCTTTAAAATAAAGCAAGACAAAATGCCACATATACTTCCCCGGAACTGGCACCACCCCTTTCCTCCCTCCTTCCCTCTCCTGCCCCCCACAACATCCTTCAACCAGGCAATTGTCTGAAATCACATGACTGGCTCCTGGAACAGGAATGCTGTTCAGCTTGGGGAGGGAGAGAGGAGGAAGGCCAATACAACGTCCACACAATTGTCTGGTATTCATTCAACCTCAGTGCCCAGATACATGTGTTGTTCCTAGAGACCGCATAAACTGCTCAGAGAATAAAGCGGGGTTGTGGAAATCTCATTAATAAACTGTGAAAACCCTCTCAGCGGGAGTCACATAATGCAGAGGGGGCCGCCTTGTGCCAAGCAACGTGAATGCTTGGTGCTCTGCTCCTGGACAACATCACACTCCCACACAGCTTGGATCTGAGAGAAAGGCTTCCCAGGAGCCCCTCCCCAGCGGGGGTGAGGAGAAATTCTCCCCCAATCACGGTGAAGCAACTGGAACCTGAGTAAGTTTACAAACTCCAGGCTTTGCTTTAATGGAAACCACTGCCAGACAGACATATGTACGTGACTGGCTCCTCCCCTGCTGTGTTTCATAAAAATTAGAGAAGGACACTGATGCCAATGCTCCTGAAAGAAGGCAAGAAAACCTAACCAGTCTAACTGCACAGGAGGTGCAAGGTGACTGCAGACAGACCTGGCTTAACTGGGGTGCTTTTTGCTAACTGGAGTTTGGGTCTCCCCTGCAACCCCATTCAGATTCCCACTGCTGTTGCGGATCCCCAGCTCCACTTTCTATCCAGGTGACAGAATCAGAGGCTGAACTTCTGACCTCACAAACCCTGCTCAGCCTCAGACTGAAACCGGAGGCCTCTGTCGAACATTTCCACTCACGCATTTTGTGTGGCAAATCGAAGGCGATGGGCTAAAGAAGGACGTCTCTAAAATGTTTTAATTACCGCCGCATGCATCCTTTCATCAGACAAGTAAGTAAAGCAATCAGAGCATATGACACCGCTGCAGCCTTGGGTTGAAATCACGTACAGGGAAACAGCTTTTCTTTCTTTTTTTATTCTTTTGCTTTCTGCACACTGACACAGAGGTAAAAGGAAACGACTGAAACTTAAATAGGAAGGAACGCGTCGCAATTACATTATCACAATTCTGTACATTTCTCTTCCTCGCAGGTCAGTGAAAAATCACCAACTATTATGAAATGGGACAAGTGGAAGTCACAAAGGAACCCCCCAAAAATCTCATAAAAAAATATACCCCAGTATGAAAAGTATTGTACTCCTGGCGTCTTCACATCCTTCTCTTCTGTGTACTTATATACAATACTGAAAAGAAAAAATAAATATGTTGAAAAAAACCTGTGCTTAAGTCTCACAACAGCAAGTTCTAAAAGCAAATAGATGTTGGCCTAACATCTCTGCAAATTTAAAGGGAATTTTCATATGACACGATAACGTCTAGGACTGAAAAACTAATTTCATGAATCTAGACGTGCGTCTGATGTGTTACAGGCCTGTGTTCTAGTGCTGGCTGTACATGTGACTGCAAACTGAGACCAGGAGAACAAAACAGAAGGGATGTGAAAATCCCTGGAATCTAAGAATGTTTTATAATTACAGATTTATTATGCTGGTAGGAAAGCAAATCAGTAAAGCCACCAGGGGAGACTTCAGATTAACAATAAAAAACATTTCCATCCATCTCTCCGATAAAAACTCTAAACTTGCTGTTTACTATTCTTTAATTACAACGCGATAAACAAGGGCTGAGGAGTTTTTGTGGGGTTTTTTTGTTTGTTTTGTTTTGCTTCTGTTCTTGTTTTTAAAATACTAAAAGTTTTATTCTGAGTTCCCTTTTAAAATATCAACCTTTGGTGTTACCCAAAGTTTTGCTCACCTAGTCCTCTTGTGAACACCCAAACCGGACCCTTCAGGGTATGTGGTAGTCCATGAGAACAAGACGAAATGTGAGAACTAGGGGACTCTGGTCAGGCTTTCACCGGAGGCGTTCTTCCCACCCTCTACCCCCCTGCCTACTGAGACTCCGACACGGCTCCTCAAAGTGACATTAAAAGGCATTTTGACCAAAGAACGTAGCACAAATTAAACAAGTAAGTGGGGATCCTCTTTAAGAGACAAAGATGTAAATCTCGGGGGGGGGGGGTGGCTAAAGAGAACTACTGCTGATTACATCGTGGAAAAAGTTACATGACGGGAATCATCAGAATGACAGCAAAAACACGCCTGGGAAACTGGACAAGCGCTAGATGTGGTGTGCATGTGACAGGATCTAGCCTGTCACCACTCACAGGCGGCTACTGCTATCAGCTGTCTGGAGATGGGGAGAGAGCATAACATTTCTAGTAAATGGAGGGAGTAAAATAAGAGTAATATAAAAAAAAAAGAGAGGAAATTTTCCATGTTGGGAAGACTAAAAAGCCAGCAAAAGATGTAAAAAAAAAAGAGAGGACGTGAGAAAATGTGGTACTGTAAGAACAGGAGACAGAACACCTACAGTAAGTCAGGATACTTAGTTCAGAGCAGAGATACAGCTGGAAAGGCGGATGAAGAAATTACCCAGAACCAAAGAATGCACGTCCATAAAAAACCTGAACTCCATTTGAGGGATGGGACCAAAGAGTGGGGATGGGTCAAAGGGCAGTTACCACGGTTTTGATGTCTCTCCCTTCCCCCTGAGAAACTCAAATACGATTCTAATGATAATTGTTTAAAACAAGGTACTTAAAAGTAACTGTAATAATCATAGCAATATACTAGCAGAGTAACTTCCTATTTTGTCTTTTTTTTTTTTTTTTTTTTTTTTTTGCCAAACTAAAGGATGCAAACGTCCACAACAGGCATTTGAATGTTTAAGACAGAAAAGGACACACAGGACAAGCTGACTGCCAAATGATGCAAACCAAAGACAGCGGGGAAACAGGGGCCATCGTTTTGGCTCCAACTGCCACTGTGAGAGGCGGTGTTGGGGGAACAGAATCAACTGTATTCAAAAGTACCGGGTTCTGGGTCAGTATACTAATGCCCCTCAGTTCTTCATTAGTAAAGAGAGGGAAGGTGAGAATGCCTATTCTAAAACTCCAGGAGGCATCTTAAAAAAAATGGTCACAGTGAAGATCCGAGATATAAGAAGTTAAAAATTAACAAGGCAAAACTAAAACTAAACTTTTGAATTATGTAGAAAATCTGCTGGGGATCCTGATTATAAACAAAAAGGCTTATTTTGGATGTTACACAACTGTACAGTGAGAGAATATTACCATTGTTTCCACGGATAAATGCATCCCCGTACTTATTCTTCAGCTGTCCATTTACATATTCTTCCGTCTGCTCCAAGGCTATATTCATGTAGCCATCCAGGCAAGCCAAGACCCCTGGAGGCAGATTTAGTCAAAGAGAAGATACTTAAAGCAAGTCAGAGTTGAAAATTACAGGGTATACCTTAGAGCTGACAATCTCTTTATTTGTTAGCTCTTACATGCTTAATATAAAAATTCACACTGTAAATGAAACTCAGATCGGTTCATTTTGTGCCACTGTGAAGGAAGGCTAAGAAGCATACAGTGTGAAAGCAGTCATATACCCACTGCTAAGAGGGAAAACATCAAACTATCACTTGCTTCGTGATATGTGTGATAACAACAGCAAGTTCTAAAGCCTCCCCAAAAATAACAGAACAAGCATGTTCCAAATAAGACACCATCCTTTGAAAGCTAAAATCAGGAGTGGGCAATTATGCAGGAACAAATGACCACTGGCCAAGACTCCTTGCTTCCAGTGGCATTTCTTACTTCAGCCACTAAGTGAAATATGGGTCTGGCAGATTTATTGCATTCTTTCGCAACATCTACTGCAGCAGATGAATGTACTCCAGGGTTAAGAGGAAGTCTCCGCAATCTGTTAAAATAATAGAAGAGGAGACAGCAGGTGCTCCTGAAGGCACATCTTAAAGCTGTGACTCACAGTGAAGAGCAGCTTGAGAAGAGAGGGCAACATATTGCATTATAACACATCCCTTTCTGTTTTGTCACAGTTAGAATATTTTCAAATCCAGACTAATATAGAAAAGTGGCCCAAGACGTTCTGAGGAGCTTTTAAGGAAAAGCTGTTTGAGTGAATCTTTTTAATTGTGTTAAAATGGCATAAATTGTACAAAACTTGCCCATATCAGGGCAAGTTTTTTGTTTGTTTGTTTGTTTTGTTTTTTGTTTTTTCCAAAAGGTGAAAATATATAAGCCTCTAAGTCCGGGTCTCTAACTTAAAGTGGTATTTTCTAGAAAAAAAAATTAAGTGAAAACAAACAGTACAAACTTGATTCAATTAGTCAAGTCGATGGCTTCATTTGGCCTCCACTTCGTTAATATGCTCCTCACTCTGCCTCTGCCCCCATTTTCCTCTAAACAAAAAGTTTCTTTTCCCAATTGTGTGTGTCATGAGAACACAAGACGTTAACCTAACGGAATTCTGCTAGAAGCTGCACACTTTCAGAGAACCAGAATAGATTATGGACAATTACTAACAATTATTTCCTATCAAAAGAAAGTTTAGGATGTAACTTTGTAGTTTATTTCCTGCTGTATCATTCTACATCAAAACCATAATCCTAAACGGGCAAGAAACTTCTGAAACATGATATGCAAATCTATTTTAAACTTAACTAAAGGCATTCCAAAATGAAATATTCACTAATAAAAATATCCCTTCTCCTGGCAAAGGTTGTTTTACGAAAAAGATTCCAGGAGGTTGTAATTGTAACCCCCTCCCTTCTCTAAGGGATAAACTACTATGAATAACAGAAGAAACAAAGTTTTCTTTAAACTTCAAGAGAAATTGTTACAGAGAGCTGGGTTTTTTAATTCAATCATTATGGTTACTAGCCATGTGAAAGGCGGTTCAGCTTCACTAGTAAACAAAGAAACAGAAACAAAACGAAACTATTACTTGTTGCCAATTAGAATGGAAAAGTTGAAAACAAGGCTAATACAAGGGTTGGTGAGAACACAGAGAAGAATAAACCCATCTGCCCCGACTAGAGGGCCACTTGGCAAGCTCATTAACAGAGAAATCCTAGCCCAGAGGATTTCTTCTAAAGAAATACTTGGACAAGTGTTCAAAATACATGTCAAAGAAGCGGAGTTGTTTACTTAAAATAGCAAAAACTCGGTAAATACCTACATGTCCATTAACAGGAAACTAGTTAAAAACAAAAACAAAGTGGTGGCACATCCACACAAGGTACTCCTATGCAGCATTAAACATTCTGTAGTGTCAGAGAACTGAATGCATTTTTTTTAATGTAAAAAAAGAAAATAAGGGCGTATGTACAGATGATTCCATTTATATAAAATTATGCTTATATGGACACAGGTCCCAATTGGTAAGCCTGATGATCTCAATGGAAAATTTGGAGCGACTGCTTTCTTCTATATACTTTTCTTCATTATTTGCTTTGAACTTGCTTAAAAAAAAAAAAAAAAAAAGAAAAAAGGAAAAACACATATATTACCTTTACAAATTCAAAAAATTGAATATGTATTTTTTGAAATACATATTCAAAAAATATGAGGATAGAGAAAAAAAAGTCAGGCTAGGCTGGCTAATCTCCCCAATGAAGTGGATTCTGAGAAGATAGTGAACATACCGTCCCTACCCTAAATGACTGGCGAATATGTTCAAATCTCTAGAAGTCTGGTATCTCCTTTGGGCTCATCAAAAGTTTATGGGTGTAAAGCGGTACATAGAGACTTTCTATCTCAGTATTCAGTATAAATCCATTAGTTCTACTACAAAAATCAAACTAAACTGGAGGTATGTTGTAGATATCAAGAAACTAAAGCCGTACAAAAACAGTAGAGTGATTTCTTAACAAGGCTTTTAAGTTAAGCTTGAGTTGGGAGTCCTAGCTCCTCCCTTACTAGATGGGGATAAACAGGGATCTCAAAGGATTTACGTGAAGATAAATTGGAAATTGAAATGATTAGCACATAATGGACACACAGTAAGTTCTCAGTAATATTAAATTTGCATGTGTGGAAAGAGGAAAAAATTCAAGATTACTATCATCATTCAGAAAAGAGACAAAAGGCTTTACTCTGCTAATGAATTCATTATCTGCACCCGTGAAATATTCCAGGTAATTAAACATACTTAAATTTTGGAAGATTAGGAATTTAGTAACTTTTAAAAATGGCATGTGAGGGGCGCCTGGGTGGCTCAGTCGGTTAAGCGTCCAACTTCGGCTCAGGTCATGATCTCACGATCCATGAATTCGAGCCCCGCGTCGGGCTCTGTGCAGACAGCTCAGAGCCTGGAGCCTGCTTCAGATTCTGTGTCTCCCTCTCTCTCTGACCCTCCCCTGTTCATGCTCTGTCTCTCTCTGTCTCAATAATAAATAAACATTAAAAAAAAAAATTAAAAAAAAAAATGGCATGTGTGATACCATTTTTCCCCCACAAAGTTAATTTCAGTAGTGTCACAGCCTCTTAAAAAGAGCATTCTCTAAAAGAAAAGAAAGGTGTATCTGGAGTCCAAGCATATTGTAAGAGTGGGAAGTTCATGTTGTAAAATGATACTGTCTAAACAGCTGCTTGTCATTCGTGAATACTTTGGCAAAAATGAATGCTGCTGGGCTAAGGTGTTCTTCTGTACCTGGTTATTTATGCCCCAGGTGACTGAGAACCCTGGCTCTTACCAGGGAGCTTAGGCACACACAGTCTCAAAGCACAGACAGGAGACAGCAGTCACACAAATCACAATGGAAGTCAGAAGCACACACTCTGCTACCTACACTGTCTCCAAAAGGAACTATCTCAGGGGTAGAAAAGAAACAGGCATAAAAACTACAGAGAACCCATACTTTTTTGGTCTCCTGGATATGTTTAAGACATTAATAAAAACCAGTTAAGTCATATTTACTTATTTAGTTGCACCAGTGAGGATGAAGCATGAAAACATTACCTCGATAATCCACTCCAGAATTCAATTTTACCACAACTGGTCGTCCAATGATTTGCTTTAAGAAGTCACTCGGGGTTTGTTTCCGTAGACTCATTGTAACAATCCTGATCAAAAATCTGAAAGGGGGTAATAAAAGTGAAGGCAAAAGTTAATTATTCAACAACAACAACAAAAAGCCTGGAAACCTTTAACGTATCTGCAGGAAGTCAAGTATCAAAGGACCACAGATGAAGACTCAACATCATTCACTACTGCTATCACAACAGGGCAGCTGACACGTTTCCAGTACGTACAGCGAAATACTAAACGAATGCATTATCTCACTCAGGTAACCCATAGCGACCCTATGACACAGCTTCACCACAGCCCCCTGTATGAATAGAGCCCCTATTCTTAATCGCTTGTCACTACTGTCTCACACACAGTCAGTATATGCATTACAGCCACGGCCACCTCCATCATTTGCTGAATGCTTTCTCTATGCTGAGCACTCTGCTAAGATCCTTATAAACACTATTGCATTTGATCTTTGTAGGAACCCTGGGAAGAATGTCTTAATACCTCCATTTTGCTAATGAAAATAACAGCTCAAAAAGTTGAAATAATTTGCCCCCCAAATGTGATGGAACCGACATTCAAGCTCAAATCAGTCATATTTTAAAGTCTATGTTATATGATGTAGACATATTTACAAATGACTGATGCCAAAACAGCGTTTCTCAAAATAATTATAATCATAATTGAGAGCTAGTATTTGAGTGTACTATATGTCAGCACTTACCTAAGCGCTTTTATGTATTAATCCATTTAAACCTCACTACCTTATGGGGCAGGTATTGTTTTTAATCTTCGTTTTACAGATGAAGAAAAAGACACAGAGGTCCTGCTCTGGCACATGGCTAGTAAGTGGATGACCAGCCCATGCTCTTAATCATAACCTTATATAGCCTCCTGAAAGTTGCTAATGCAGCCAGAGATTTTGATTTCCTCTATTATAATATATATACTCTATGTAATTATCTTTTTTTAATTTTTATTTTAATCACCTGGTGCTCATCACAAGAGTACTCCTTAATCCCCATCATTTATTTCACCCATCCCCCCACCCACCTCCCCTCTGGTAACCATCCATTTGTTCTCTACAGTTAAGAGTCTGTTTCTTGGTTTGTCTCTCTCTTCTCTTCCCTTTGTTTTGTTTCTTAAATTCTACATATGAGTGAAATCATATGGTATTTGTCTTTCTCCAACGGGCTTATTTCACTTTTGCATCACTAATACTCCCTAGCTCCATCCATGTCATTACAAATGGCAAGATTTCATTCTTTTTATAGCTGAATGATATTCCACTGTATATATACACCACTTCTTCTTTACAACCATTCATCAGCTGATGGACACTTGGGCTGCTTCCAAAATTTGGCTACTGTAAATAATGCTGCTATAAATAAAATCTGGGGTGCATGTATCCCTTTGAATTAATGTTTTCATATTCTTTGGTAAATACTTTCATAGGGTAGTTCAATTTTTAACTTTCAAGGAACCTCCATACTGTTCTCCAGAGTGACTGTACCAGTTTGCATTCCCATCAAAAGCGCAATAGGGTTCCTTTTTCTCCACATCCTTTGCCAACACCTGTTGTTTCTTGCACTGTGGATTTTAGTCATTCTGATAGGTGTGACATGATTATCTCATTGTGGTTTTGATTTGCATTTCCTTGATGATCAGTGATGAGCACCTTTTCATGTGTCTGTTGGCCAGCTGTATGTCTTCTTGGGAGAAATACCTGTTCATGTCTTCTGCCCATTTTTTAATTGGATTACTTGTTTTTTGGGTGTTGAGTTTTAGAAGTTTTTTTTATGTATATTTTGGATACTAAACCCTTTATCAGATATGTCTCTTGCAAGTATCTTCTCCCATTCCATACGCTGCCTTTTAGTAAGAAAAAGTCTTATTCAAGAATAGGACTCTGAAATACAGAGTATTATATACCCAGATCAAACATACATAGTTGCCAAAGACTCCTTTCAAAACCCATCTTGTTATATAACAGTTATCTGGCTCAAAATATTCTGGTAAACCAATGTAACAAAACTGTGGTTACTTAAGCAAAAACTGATAGCAAAAGGAATTTGAAAATTAATTTTTCTGTTTCAGTCAAATGAAGCTATTCTTTAGTAGCCATATAGTATTGACACTTAAAAATCAGTATGGATACAATATTTGAAGGATTCTGCTCAAAAACTCAAATTGTTTTCAATCAACATTTTCGTAACACATTCTTCCAGAAACAGCCCAGCTTATTTCACTCCAAATCTGTTCACTCAATGACCTGAATTCAGGGTTAGGAACACTGTTTGCAGATCTTCTCAAAGTGAATCTGTGCTGGCTCAGCAGTTTGGGTAAGGTAGAATGCTAGGTTGTCGGCTTTTCATTTCTTCAACAAACACGTGTCTGTCTGCACATATTTTCAAAGAAATTCACAAACATCTCATTCACACAGGTTCTGACCTTAAAAAACTTAGAATCTAGAAGAATTTAAACTCTTGTTCAAAGAGTGTGAGTAAACAAAGGGAGTATAATTTCAGTAAAATAATTTTCTGTAACCATGAAAAGTCAACATCCTAAGTTAAACAAAAGAAAATGCAAATTTCACAAAGTATTCTTGAATTTGGAGCTGTTATTTGGACCATTCCCTACTCCATCTCCCCAAGACTTGAAAGACTTTAAAAATGTGATCAGCTAATTATTTTATTCAGGAAATTTTAATTTAACTTTTCCACTGGATTGCCAGTTTATTTTTGTAGCTACAGTCTCAACAGATAAGTGGAATTACAACCGCTATTCAGTACAATCACTATTCATTCAAGACTCAGACCACACAACAATTTTATGTTGTTTTGAACACAAGAAAAAATATTACAAAGTAAACCTTGTAACAGATTCAGTACTCTTGATGGGTTTAGTAAAAACAAACTAATCTTCCCATTCGTCTATAAACTGCCTCATTTATGTCCTGAACACGTGCTGTTTTGTGGTTGAACAGGCCAGAGAGACTATTAACCCCAAAGGCCTGATAGAGACTCAACTCATGAGTCAGGCTCATTTCCTATTAGATGGGAAATCCCATTATGGCACTTTCTAGGTACAAGACTTGAGATGAAACTAGCTGTTTATCTTGTGTTAAAAAAAAACACTACGATGCATTGTCACGTGAAAATCTAGTTGACAGGAATATTATTAACTACCTTGTCCAAAGTTAAGTTAATGACAGAAAAAAAAAGACTACAAACCTCGACAACTGCTGGTATTAATTATTTTTAAAATGTTACTCATCTTCTTTCTTCACCTTTTTAAAGAGCATAGATAATCTCCTTCTAAGCTCATCAAAGATCACACCTCTGCCATTAAGCCACATTTTTACTCCAATTAACATCAATCTCTTCCTGAAGGCATTCAACACTTCTAACTTTTGTACAGCGCCTAAGTGAGCGCCCAAGTGTCAGGCGCAGAGGCTGGGGGTGTGAGACGAATGAGACACACATAGCCTTGGGCCCTCAGACTTTGCGCTCCAGAGCTGGCACAAGGACAGGCCAATGGAGAACTTTTTTAAAAAGTTGTAATGTATTTGGACAGAATTGTGCAGGGAGCAGCACACAGAGAAGCTCGCTTAGCGCAGGCTTGGTGGGTCAAAGGATTCCTGGGGGAGACATCTGAACTGAGTGGGAAGGAAAAGGAGTCCACTGGCTGAAAGGACAGAAATCTTGGCAAAGGCAGCAGACTGTGTGTTTGGGTTTGAGGAGAAAATGCTACACAGGCAAGGAAGACAAAATGTAGCTGCAGAAGGGAGAAGGGCCACATTTCTGGCAGGCAGGGCAAGTCAGGCTAAAAGAGCTTGGGCTCCAGCCGCTAAGTCAGTTTCCTAAACATCAATCAATTGGCTCACTTCGGGATTCTGATTCGGCGGGTGCAGGAAAGAACCCTGGAACCGGCTTGCACATGCCCAGCAGACTCTTCTGAACTGGCAAGTATGGGGAACACTGTGTCAGTGGAGGGAAACACAAGGGGGTTCTAAGGAGAGATTCACATGAGCTCCACCTGCAACTTCCACAGCAGAGTGGAGGTGACCAGCTCACTTCGTTCTGGCAGGATGCGTTTCCCATTTGGTTGGGATTTGATATCATCTGTCACTACTCTCTTTTATATTCTCTACTTTTTTATATACAAGTCCTTTCTCCCTCAAAGGACTGTGAGCCACATGAAAGGAAAGACTAATACCAAGCTTTGCATTTATTCTCCAGGACATCTTAGTTCTGCAGAATCTCTTGGAAAAAAAAAAAACAAAAAAAACAAAAACCACATTTTAAAAGTTATTTGAAAAGAGGGTGGTTGCTTCAAACACATTTTATCCATCACTTTAGGAGGCCATGTCTTTTACATTCATCTTCATTAGGCTTCCTGGGTACTCCCTGTTACTTAATGACTGGCCCATAAATCCATTTTGTGTGAGTAAATTGGTCTCAACATCACAATTTTTCCCATCACTTGGCTCACGTAATTTTAAGTGTTCATCTTTTAAATTGGTTACAGCAGAAGGAACAGTTCTGACCATTTCTGAAGCGAGAGAAAAGCCTCTTGAACCATAAACACATAAGAAGAAAAAGGCCTCCTTTCTGCAGGGGTCACCTTGATAAAACTTCTCCCTTCAAAATTAAAGCCATAATCACCTCTATGGCTCTCTCCCTCCCCTGCCTCCTACTCAGGCTTGTTTTAAATGACCTATTTTCAGAAATGGCTATTAAGTCAAAGGCTGTATATTTTCTGCCAGAAGCTACTGAGATGAGAGGTCCAGTATAAGAACATCTGCAAACTGCCCTGCAGAGATTTTTTTTTTTTTTTTTGGTAAAAGAATGGGGGGAAAAAAACAAATTTTATTCATCCAACTATGTATGTTAGATTCACAAGCAATTCACACAGTAACCCTGCAAGGTGGTAAGCAGAGGTAAGGCTTTTGGTCCCAAAGCCTAAGCCCTTTCAAAGCTGCCCTTTTGAATATGTCTAGATTCTCCTGCTAAGCCTGGAGCATGGCCACAGACGTGCATGGAGATGTAAGTGGAGATCTGGGTGGAGAGTAGGAGCACTGGAGGGAAAATGCCTCAAGTGACAAATAGCCTGTAAAGAAATACAATGGTTAAAGGTTCAGAAGGATATCTGATGTGATTTCAAGAGTTGCGTTATTGAGCAGATGATTTGCAGATTTGCAAACCATGCAAATCCTGGTTTCTTGGCAATGTTCACCAGTAAACTTTCACCTACTCATAGCACACTGACAGCTTCGGGTGAAAAAAACGTGAAAAGTAAAAAAAAAAAAAAAAAAAAAAAAAAAAAAATCACAATGAAACACAACATGACAACCCAAGTAAACACACACAGCCCTGGACGGAGAGGGCATCAGACACGGAGAGCAGCTCCCTAAACATCTCCCTTTTGAGACAGGGGCATACCCGGCCCCCTTCTGAAGGCTTCATACCAATCCCTCCTCCCCACACAGTAGGGGGCTGCTTTCCTCACCCCTCTCATGTGAGCCAGGAACCACAGCCCTCAGGGTACCACTTTCCACTTCTCAGGCCGTTCTGTAGTCTTCCTGTTGACCAGTCTCCCATGGTAGGTTCTAAGCTTCTCAGAGGCAGGGAAAATAGTATCCCTGGTTCATAAGCTCACTAGCCAAGCCTGTGGGGGGCATTTAATGTCAGTGCCAAGGAAAATCCCTGTCTCTTTCTCCCTGACCCACAAACTACGGTTATAGTAACTAGCATGGTGTCATCTCTGCACTTAAATAGCTACAGCACAGTAATAACTCTATTACTGACCATCAAATAAAAGAAGAATGAAGAAAACTAAAATGTTTCTGTGTTACATAAGAACCAACTGCATGGAGTCAACAGAGATGCTTGTTAAAATGCAGATTCCTGAAGCCTGCTGCTAATCAGACTCCCCGAGCAAGGGGCACTGTCACATTTTTATAAAGTTCCCCAAGTAATTCCTGTAAGCAAGTGGGGACATTGGGAAATGTCTGGAGACATTCTGGAGAAGGGTGGTGCTATTGATATCTAGTAGATGGAGGCCAGGGGCGTTGCTTCACGTTCTACAAACCATAAGATAGCCCTCCACAACGCAGGATTTTTTGGCCCAAAATGTCAACTGGTCTTAAAGCAACAAAGAATTTTAAAAAACCTTCAAGGTATAATAAATGAGAACAGCTCAATTCTAACCAGATAATAGAGTACAAAATACAACTTATTAGATCCTTTATTCTGACATAAAGAGAATCTGAAAACAACTGTCAAAAGTCTTGGGGGCACCTGGGTGGCTCAGGTCATGATCTCAGTCTGTGAGTTCGAGCCGCACATCAGACTTGCTGCTGTCAGCACAGAACCTGCTTCGGATCCTCTGTCCCTCTCTCTCTTCTCTGCCCACCCCCCCCCCCCCACCACTTGTGTGCTCTCTCTCTAAGATGAATAAACATTAAAAAAAAAATTAAAAAGTAAATCTTGAAGGGGCTGCCATTATAAATAATGGATTTCTAATCCTGGTCACGAAAATGGTCAATTTCCCATTTTTCAGTATTACAGTTCCCTCAGATGATTAAGTCTTTGTTCTTTGGTACAATTCTCAAAGGACAGAATAATCCAAGTGATGTAAACCTTTTTTTAAAATTCTCATACCAAATATGCCACAGTCTAGTGAGAGACCACCCAATGCAGGATAAGGAGTACTCACTTGGGAGACTAATCCCAGCTCTGCTACTTAATTTAGCTGTATGCCTTGGATAACTCCTCATTTCACCTCTCAAGGCCCCAGGCTCCTCATCTGCAAAATAAGGAAGTTATGCTAGATGATCACTTAAGAGATCATCTTGCTCTAACACTCAGTCCAGCCTATGCTGACTTCTGCTCCAATAATACATTTACACACACACACACACCAAATAACCCTCTTACACTCCTGCACAAAATTCAAGCAATTGGAATTGTGAGATACCACCACAAAAGAGACAGAGAGAGAGAGGCTGATGTATTAGAACTGTATTATGAGCTATCACTCTTTTGGTGAAAACAGGCATTATCATACATGAATGATGTAAACTACTAAAACTTTTCTGAAAAACAATTTGGCAAAGGGTATGAAGATCTAAAAAGACCTTAGTAGAACACAGCATCTATTGTAATAATTTCACTTCTCAGAATCTGGTCCAAGTAAATAATCTGAAATACAGTTTTTTGTTTTTTTAAGTTTAACAAAGTATTACCTGGGATGCTAAAGTGAAGCAAAGGGGCGCCTGGGTGGTTCAGCCGGTTAAGCGCTCAACTTCCGCTCAGGTCATAATCCACAGTTCCCGGGTTTGAGCCCCACGTCAAGCTCTTTGCTGACAGCTCAGAGCCTGGAGCCTGCTTCGGATTCTGTGTCTCCCTCCCTCTCTCTGCCCCTCCCCGGCTCACACTCTGTCTCTTCCTCTCAAAAATAAATAAACATTAAAAAAAATCTTTTAAGTGAAGCAAAACTTCTCAAACACCCTAAACGCCTCACAGTCAGGCAATGGCTGCATTTATGGGCCCTACACAACGGCAGAATAGGCAGCCAATCAAAAGATAGAAAATTAGAAGTTTTTAGAAAGAACTTTTAAATGAAAGTGGACGACTGTATATACTGTTAACTGATAAAATAGGGAGTCGAAGCTCGAATAGAAAGTAGTACATACAAGAGTAAAATACACAAATAAATGGCAGGCGGAAAGGTTTCAGTGAATATTACTTCCTTTACCATATTCTTATGTGTTTTCAATTTTTCAATAATCCTGTATTACTAAGGCGTGGGTGGCACACTAAGTCACTACTACCAACCTTATCTGCATCAGCCTAATTCTAGACACTCTAAAAATACCTGCTATGAGCGAGCGCGCGCACACCTATACACAAAAGTCCTGGTGATAGGACTTAACACCATACAACTGTGGACATCCGAAACCTGAGGACTGGGTAAGATGGACTGGGTAAGGTGGGCTGGTCCAGCTCTCAATTCCTGCGTGTCAGCGGAACCATCCCGACGTGGTCGGTGTAGCCCTGGGAACCGAGCGAAGCCTGCCCGTGTATTCCGGGCCCGCTTTCTCGCCCAATCCGCAGGCTAATGTCGGGGTTCCCTCGGGAACTTCTACACCAGGATTGGTCTCGAAAGCCAACTCGGTGGGGCCAGGCAGCTACCGTTCATCCCTGCGTGGTCTAGACGCCCCCCGGAGGGGTGCCGGGGGCGGGGGTGCGGGGGTCTCAGGGCCGGCGACCACAGATCTCCTGACTTCCTGGCCTTTCCAGAAGTGGAGGAGACCGTGAGCGCGGCATCGTGCGGGCACCCGCCATCCGCAGGCCCCGGAATCCACGCTCCGTCCTGGCCCAGATCCGGGTTGCTACTCTCCAAACCCGCCCGGGGCGAACGAACACTGGGGCCTCGAACCGCCCGCACAGCCGCCTGGCTCACCTGGTGGCCGGGATCCAAACCTCCTCTCCAGCAGCGCCACTAGCTTGCCTCCGCGGACCACCCGAGTGAAACCGAAAGTGAAACTGCGGCCGCAGGTGGCACTTTTCTGGGGAACAGAGTGCTGCCTTTCTTGGCTACGGCAGCCCGCGAGGACCGAAAAGGCCGGACTTCGCTGGAACGCGCAAATCCAAGAATCTTGCCTAAAGGCGAGGTTGGTGCTTTGGAGGTCAAAGTAGAAAGCGCTGGTGCTCTCTCTTCTAACAGAAAGCAAACACCCTTAAAAAGGGAAAACTGGAAGTGATCTTTCAGCCAGGATTTCTTTTAGGCAGAAATGCAAGAAATAGTTTGAAGTCATACTAAACTGAGTATTACTGCTAGCGTAATGACTACGCGTACCCAGAAAGGTCCTTAATTAAGTTAATGCAAATGAATAAATAAAACAGGCAGCCTCAAATCTTTAAATCCACTTTTGGGTTTTTAATTTTTTTTTAACGTTTATTTATTTTTGAGACAGAGAGAGACAGAGCATGATTGGGGGAGGGTTAGAGAGAGAGAAAGGGAGACACAGAATCTGAAACAGGCTCCAGGCTCTGCACTGTCAGCACAGAGCCCGAGGTGGGGCTCGAACTCACGGACCGCAGACCGCGGACCACGAAATCATGACCTGAGCCAAAGTCGGCCGCTTAACGACTGAGCCACCCAGGCTCCCCCACTTTTGGGTTTTGATTAAGTGTGTGAAGATGAAGTCATTATTAGCAAAAGATTGTTTCCATGGCAACGTTAATTGCCACAAAAAGAATCGAAATCACTAAAGTAACTCCGTATTATAATGGCATAAATTGTGTTACATTACAATCTAGTTCTAATTGGAAATGGTGTGCAGACACTATTTAAGTGCTACTATGGGAACTTGGTTTGGAATTTTGCATGAATTCTCAATATTCTTGCTATTAATGGAAAGGGCGAAGAAAAAGAAAACTGTTATACCAAGACTTGATTCCTTGTTTCCTTACACACATGCCCTCATCAGCTGAAAACTAATACTTTAATTCTGTTCATGATTCGTAACACTATAAACAACAACAACAACAACAAAAAACCTGTCTCTTTAAAAAGATTCTTGATTAACCCTGTTAAGTGTTAGGGATCTAAGATGCAGAATTTTTTCCTATGATAAAAACGAGTTTCCCCTCTTGTAAATATCTCCTAGTTAAAGAGATAGGTTCTTTGCTATGGCCGACAGAGAACAACTGGGTGTGATTTGATGGAAAAAAGAGATTTCCTTAGGGGTGCTTGGGTGGCTCAGTCAGTTAAACATCAGACTTTGACTCAGGTCATGATCGAGGAGTCTGGGGGTTTGAGCCTGTCCTCAGGCTCTGTCTGTGCTGACAGCTCAGAGCTCCAAGCTTGGCACTCGGCACTGGGAGCCTGGAGCCTGCTTCGGATTCTGTGTCTCCCTGTCTTTCTGGCCCTCCCCAGCTTGTGCTTGCTCTCTCTCTCTCTCTCTCTCTCTCAAAAATAAATAAACATTTAAAAAGAAAGATTTCCTTATAATCCTTCTCTAAAAGCTCTCTTTGGGTAAAAACCAAGCATTACAGATTCATTGAAAAGGCTGTATTTGAAGTTGTTACAGTATAAAATATAATGTTAGAAAAAGTTAAGTATCATTTAAACAATTAGCTGTAAAGAACAAACATAATAGGGACACCTAGTTGGCTCAGTCTGTTAAATGTCCAACTCTTGGTTTCAGCTCAGGTCATGATCTCATGTTTCATGAGTTCAGGCCCCTGGCCAACGCAGAGCCTTCTTAGGATTCTCTCTCTCTCTCTCTCTCTCTCTCCCTCTCCCTCTCCCTCTCTCCCTCTCTCCCTCTTTTTCTCTGCCTCTCCCCACTCACGCTGTCTCTCTCAAAATAAATAAATAAACTTGAAAAAAAAATTAGAAAAGAATAAACATAATAGGATATAAGGCCCTGTCCCCAAAAGCTTTCTTCACAAAAGACATCAAATTGTACCACGTTACTCACCAGGTGTTTCAGTTATTCAAAAAAAAAGAATTGTTTGGTTCATAGCCTTTCCCCCGTTACCACAGAACCCTGATGGAGTCATTAAGACCGGTGTGGTGGGCTTGGAACAATGAGGAGTTTTAAGGTCATGGTTCATCTGCAGAGGTAGTTGCAAACTTTTTCAAGGGGCATATATCTATAAGGGCCCAACTAGACAAATGGGGTGGGCACGGTGAATTAGTTCATGAGCCAACAAACTTATCAAAATGTAGCTGTGCCCAGAATCCCCTTAGCAATTATAATTGGCTTTTACTGATTCACAAGGCAATTCTCCGTATTTCACAAGTTTTTTTTTCTTTACCTTTTATTACACAAAGAAAACACGTGCCAGACTTTTTCTGAATGGTGGTCCACCAAGAACTAGTCTTCAAAATCCTGAACACAAACATTAATTTATTAAGGAGCCCTAAGGGCATACATACAGTTTGACATGATTTACTTTAGCTTACACAGTTTAGTTTAGCTTAGGTATTACAATTGATAAACCTATACTGATGCATCATTACCACCCAAATATCAGTCCATAGTTTGTATTAGGGTTCGCTTTTGGTGTTGTGCGTTCTATGGGTTTTAAGAAACATATAATGACAGGTATCCATCATCATAGTATCATGCAGAGTATTTTCACTGCCCTAAAAATCTCCTGTGCTCTGCCTATTCATCCCTCTCTCTCCATTGACCCCTGGCAACCCCTGGTCTTTTTACTTTTGCCATGGTTTCACCTTTTCCAGAATATGAAAAAGTTAGA